>NC_065592.1:61362000-61674000 GCF_024542745.1 Macaca thibetana thibetana | reverse complement strand
TTTTTCTTTCAGTACTGTGAATATGCAACCAACTGCCTTCAGTCCTCCATTGTTTCTGAAGAGAATTTAGCCATTAATAATGTCATTTTTGGGCCAGGCGCAGTGGCTCACGCCTGTAATCCCAGCACTTTGGGAGACTGACGCGGGCAGATCACGAGGTCAGGAGATCCAGACCCTCCTGGCTAACGTGGTGAAACCCAATCTCTACTAAAAATACAAAAAATTAGCTGGACGTTGTGGCGGGCGCCTGTAGTCCCAGCTACTCAGGAGGCTGAGGCAGGAGAATGGCGTGAACCTGGGAGGTGGAGCTTGCAGTGAGCCGAGATTGCACCACTGCACTCCAGCCTGGGAGACAGAGCAAGAATCCAGCTCAAAAATAATAATAACGTCATTTTTCTGTACGTGATGAGTCATTTTTTTGCCTCTTTCCAAATCTTTGTTTTTGGCTTTCAACAAATTTGACTACGTTGTGAATAGATGTGGATCTCTTTGTACTTATTCTATTTGGGTTGTGCCATTTGAATGTATTAATACACATTTTTCATAAAATTTGGCAACTTTCAGCAATTAATCTAACATTTTTCTGCCCCCTTCTTCTCCTTTTCGGGCCATCATTATGAGTATGTTAGTACACTTTATGGTATTCCATGAGTCTGAGTTTGGACTTTTCCCTTAATTTTTTTCTCTCCTTCAGATTGGGAATCCCTATTGAACTATCCACATTTTTGCTGATTTTTATACCAGTTCAAATCTGCTGTTGAGCCCCTCTAATCAATTTTTTATTTTAGTTATTGCCCTTCCAACTCCAGAGTTTTCATTTGGTTCTTTAATATTTCCCGTTACTGATATTCTCTATTTGATGAGCAATTGTTGTCATACTTTTATTTATTTAAACATGCTTTCCTGTTATTCTTTGAACATATTTATAATAGCTACTTTGAAATATTTGTCTGCTAGGTCCAACATCTGGGATCCTACAGAGATACTTTCTGTTGACTGCTTTTTCCCCTCCATTCATGGGTCATACTTCCCTTTTTCACGTCTTACAATTTTTTTGTGTAAAACTCAACACTTTAGATAATATGCTGCAGCAACTCTGGATTCTGATCCCCACTGGGAGTTGGTTTTACTTGTGTTTAGTGGCTTACCTGCACTAATTCCATAGAGTCTTATCTTCCCTGCAGTGTATGGCCACTGATATTTTTGTTCATTTTTTTCTTTTTAATCTGTTTTTGTTTTTACTTTGTTTGTTTTGAGATGGAGTCTCGCTCTTGTTGCCCAGGCTGGAGTTCAGTGGCACAATCTTGGCTCACTGCAACCTCCACCTTCCTGGGTTCCAGTGATTCTCCTGCCTCAGCCTCCCAAGTAGCTGGGATTACAGGCACCCACCACCACACCCAGCTAATTTTTTTTTTTTTTTTTTTTTTTTGTATTTTTACAAAAACAAACAAAACTTCCTGACCTTGTGATCCGCCCACCTGGGCCTCACAAAATGCTAGGATTACAGATGTGAGCCAACATGTCTGACTTCCTAAGGGTCACTCTGTCAGCATAGTTTAGTGGTCAGCCATGACTGGTCAGAAGTTAAACTTAAGAACTTTAAGCCAGTAAGGCATTCACACTTTGCCAATGGAACTGTGTGTGGGTTAGGAAAAACACATAGAAAGATCAGGCAGTTTATAAGTCTGATTTGGCTTTTACTTCCTACTGGGCTTTCTCATGTCTTCCCTGCACAAGAACTAGGCCTAACCGGGGATGATTAAAGATGATGAGTTGATAGATGGGCTCCTTTCTGATTTCCCTTGAGCCTGCACACAGCCTTGCCCATGTGCACAGCCTTCCAGACTACTCAACCAGAGATGATGAGTTGATAGACGGGCTCCACTCTGATTGCCCTTGAGCCTGCACACAACCTTGCCCATGTGCACAGCCTTCCAGACCACCAGGAACACATATGAGCTTATCAAGATCCACTGTGCCTATCTCATTCTCTGGATCTCCCTTCTTAAATTCCTAGCTGGTTTGCTGGTCTGTTGGTTGCCACAACGAGCACTGCAGCCTCAGACTAACTCAGAAGTTGTCTTCCCTGATTTCTTGCCATTAAGATCACTGCTGTTTTTATTGAAACCCCTGGGTATGCACTGTATTCCCAATCAAGTCAGGCCCCACTGACAGCAGAGCTGCTTGTTTCCACAGACTAGCCTGCTCAGGCAGAGCCACTACACAGATGAAACAGTGGGGGTGGGGATGGGGTGATGGAAGCAGCCCCAGAATAAAACATCACAGACGCCTAGTGTTAATAACCAAGGTGCCATAGTTTTTCTTTAATAAATGCTTCTCAATTTTTTGCATACCAATGGTTGATTTCCAGAGTCTAGAAATGGTTGATTTTCACCATTTTGTCCAGTTTTGTCATTGCTTTTTGGGAAGAGGATTTGCCAAGCTCCTTACTCCTCCACTCCAGAAGTCCTGATATCTACCCCCACCACCCATCCCCCAGCACACTCTTCAGTTTATTTTAGGCTGATAATACTACCAACTATTTATCCAAAATTGGCTTCATCTTAATTGAAAATCTACTCTTTCTCCAAGAGCTATTAATGGCTCTATCTGCATCTTGAAAGCATTAGGGGGCCTTGGAGGGAACCATCTTGCTGAATATAAACCACATGTTTCCTCCCCACCCCCGCCCCCAGACTCTAGGCCTCACTTAAATGGAGGCATCTACCTGTAGAAACCTACACACTGCCTCAAGGTACTTGGGGGTGGGGAGGACAGGGCTTTTCTGGCTCTCTTCTGTGATGGATGAAGTGTTAAGAAAACAGGTTTCTAAGCTCAAAGTTGCCTCATGTGATTTCTGATACCCAACAATATAGTTGAAACCACATTGTTATCCAAGACTCCCGACTTCCTCCACCCAGCATTTATTACCAAAAACCTCCACAGGACCCTGAAAAACCTCAGAATTTCACATGACAAACTATTCACACGCCAGTAAAGCCCTTCAGGGCCAGAGTGTCATGTGGGTAATTGGCAAGAACTTCTTTAAAATGGATTCCATTCAATAATGTGCCTTAAAAAAAAAAAAAAGCTAAACCTAAAGCTGAGCATCAAGTAATTACACTCTCAATCTTTCCAATTGCACAGTGTTTTGAAAATGTCACAAATTACAACCAAATGCTGCTAAAGCATATTTTATTGGTGGTTTTCTGGACCCCAGTAAAGGTGCTGGCCATAGAGTGAAAAGGGGAAAAAAATATTTCATATTTTTTCTGTGGAACAAATGTAAGCAGAGTATATAGACAAAATCTAGATGGCAACCATTGAAACATGTATTTAATAACCTTGGTCTTTGGTTTCTTTTTGGGTGGTGGAGGAGGAAGAGAATCAATGTATGGTCATAAAACACGAACATTGTTATGGAAAAGACTTACTAAAGCAGCAAATTTTCACAAGGCACAAACAAGTCACCCAAGGGGTGATATACCAAGAGATAAGGGTGTGACCCCTCACAAATGCATGGGGTTATTAAGGACTGATCCAACCACATGGTAAGTGGCATGGGCCTTCTCAATCCTCACTTCTGCTCCTGGCCAGGACCCATTGGGTAATAGCCTGGATAGGGATTTGTGTAGATGTTCCAACCTCTGTCACCTGGAGCCCTTGTAAACAATGGTTCAGAACCATTCACCCACTGATTCCCTCACTTGACACAACACCCTTGTAAACAATGGTTCAGAACTATTCATCCATTGATTCCCTCACTTGACACAACACCCTTGTAAACAATGGCTCAGAACCATTCATCCACTCATTCCCTCAGTCGACACACTTTGTTGTGTTATCCCCTGTGTTTGATGATGGGAATACAGATGTTGGGCATTTAAGGCAGTTTGGGAAGCCCTTCCATCACAGGTGAGTGACAGAACAAATAAACCACTTCAACTAATAGAATGTAAGTATTTGCTATAGTCTGAATGTGCCCCAAAATTGATGTGCTGAAACTCAATCCCCAATGTTGTGGTATTAGGAGGTGAGGCCTTTTGGGAAATGATTGCATCATGAGGGCTCCACCTTCACGAATGGATTAGCACTGCTATACAATGGCTAGAGGGAGCCAGCCGAGGCCCTTTTTTTCTTCTGGCTTTCACCACATGAGGACACAGCAACAAGGCACCATCTTGGAAGCAGAGAACAGACCCTCACCAGACACCAAACCTGTCAGCACCTTGATCTTGAACTTCCCAGCCTCCAGAACTGTGAGAAATAAATGTCTTATTTATAAATTATTCAGTCTCAAGTATTTTTGTTATAGCAGCACAAATGAACTAAGAAAGTAGTATTCACAAAAAAAACCTCATAAGACACACATGTTGCTAACTGGTACCTATAGGTTCATCTAACTATAAATATGTTTCCTTTAGCTACATACTGATTTGTTTTAAAATCGGAATTGCAGAGGAAAATATGAAATCCAACCTCAAATGCACATGTTCCAAGAACAAAAACCCTGTCCATCTATGCATGCCTGGTTCTGAGCAGTCCAGTTGAGACTTGACTGGTGTTCATTTATCAACTCTGTTTAAGTAGGCAAGCAGTTAACAGGTACCAGAAGTTTGAGGAAAGTGAGAAAGAAAATAGGATTTTCTCAATTTTAACTTTGTCAGTAGGGAAGTCAGCCATTATATTAGTCAGTTCTTGCACTGCTATAAAGAAATGCCTGAGGTTGGGTAATTTATAAAGAAAAGCAGTTGAACTGGCTCATGGTTCTACAGGATGTACGGGAAGCATGGTAGCATCTGTTTCTGGGGAGGCCTCAGGGAGTTCTACTCATGGTGGAAGGCAAAGCATGAGAAGACATCTTACACGGCAGGAGCAGGACAGAGAGAGTGAGTCGGGAGGTGGGGAGGTGCCACACGCTTTTAAACAATCTTAGGAGAACTCACTCACTATACAGTACTAAGGGGGTAGGGGGGTGCTAAACCATTAGAAATCACCCCCATTATACAATCACCTCTCACCAGGCCCCACCTCCAACACTGAGGATTACAATTTGACATGAGATTTGGTGGGGGCAGAGAGCCAAACCCTGTCAGCCATGATTCAGTTTAAGCTGTGGAATATTCACTCTTCTGTAGTTTGAAGAGGACAGCCTGAGATGTAGCTATATGGACAAAGGGAGAGACAGGGGAAGCTGGCAGTGAAAGAGATTAAAGAGTACTGGTGGGGTGTGGTGGGGTGCGTGCATGCATGTGTTTGTGTGTGTGTGTGTGTGTGTGTGTGTGTTGAGTGGTAAGTAGTTTCCTGGGGATAAGTAGGGAGGACTTCTCTTTAAATACTACATGTAGACCTCCTCCATCCTTGCCAATCCCCAAGACAAGCAAGGAGCATTTTTCACTCGCGGACCTCTCCCTGCACCTAGGGAAAGGTGGAAGACAAGGAACTGAACTGACAGGCAGGAGCTCTGAAGAGTCTCTCCCTATACTAAGATTCATAAACCAACAGGGCACACAAAGACAGTGTAGAGGAGAGGTGAGTCCGCCATTGGATATGCCCTATCAGAGTCCCTTATCCCCTCCACCAATGGTGGAAAGCGCTTACTGCAGTTTCATTCCTCTATCCCACTTGCTCAATGTCTGTGGTGCCTTATTTCTGGTCTTCTTGTAAACACTGGATTAAAAGGGAGAAGAATGCATTCAGTAGAGGCAAAAGTGCCCCCCAACACCCTGCCCATGGTCATACACCTGGTTGTATGGACTACCTGTGTAGTGCCTGCTGTGAGAGGGTAATTGGCAAAGAAAAAGACAAACAGATTCCTGCCCCTTGGAGCTTACAGCCTGGCCATTATAGGAAGCATTAAAAGTACACAATGAATGACAAGACAGGGGAGTGCAAGGCACCCATATAGCATCCAGTCTGACATAGGGAAGGGCTCAGAATGTGATCTTTCAGCTGCTAGCTGAAAGGGTAAGTGCTCGATCAAGGAAGCAGAAGGATTCTATGTAGAAGACATCACATGTGCTAAACAAATGCCCTGAAGCAGAAAAGAAATGTAGGAAGGGACCTGAAAGAAGGCCCTGAGGCTGGAGCAGATAGGCTTAGACATCAGGACCTCCAAGGCATCAGAGGAGGCAGTCAAGGTTTGGGTTTTTATCATAATAGGATCATATGATTTGATAAAATAATGATTTTATCAAATGATTATCTGAGGAGTTTCATACACAGGAGAGGTCAGATCAGATGGCCATGTTTAGAAGACTGCTCTGCTCCCTTTCTGTGGAAAATGGGTAAGAGCTGACAAGACTGGATATATGCTCAGGTGTGTGCCCAGGTATAGACATGCAGAAAACAGGATTACGGCTTTGCCAGGAGGAAATAGCAAAAGGGCTGAAGAGAGAGGGAGTCTTGGCTATCAGTAGCAGATGGGCTCCAAAGATAGGCCATGGAGTAGACTCCGTGGGCGGGGGGACAGACACAGGAGGGGCTGGTGGTAAGAGGGAGGGTTGAGATGTCAATGGACTGGAGGTCCCAACAGGGCCAAGGACTAGCATGGTGGGAGGAGATAAGAGGACAAGCTCAGAGGACAGGATGCCAATGTGCACAAAGGCTTCAGAAGTGGGGCCATTTCGGGGTATGATAACATTCAGAATATTAATCAGTTTTTGTACTGCTGACAAAAGGTGGCTTGACCAAAAGTAGCCATGGGTGAGTGTTAGAGGAGGAAGCTAAAGAAAATAAAAGGGCAGAGCTCAGATTGCTGAAGAGGCCCATGCCAATCCAGTCCTCGGTTCCTGGAAGACTCAGAGAAACTCAACTAGGCACAGGGTCCTCCAGGATGACAGAATTAGAGGCCCTTCTAGGAGCTCACATCCCTCCAACCTCACTACCTCCACCACCATCTTCACCCTAAATGCTTGGCTTGACTAAAGAAAAGTGGCCCCCTCTCTTCACAGCATTGAGAGGTCTGTGAACTGTTTAGCATGTCCTCCTAGGGCAAAGGTGGGTATCATAAGCATGAGTTATTGATGACAAACCTGGTCTCCAGTCTCATGGTCTCAGTCTTTGCAGCTGAGCTCCATAGAGTGGCTGTCTGCTAGCACAACACATATGACCACATATCCTGTCTCTCCGCTAGGCCAGAAAGTCGAGGGCAGGCCATTATGCTTCCTTCAGTTTCTAGGACCACACCTCGTAGGTAATATCAATAGATACTCAATAAAGAAAGAAGCAATCCTGTTTATATAAAGTTCAAAACTGGCAAAACTAATTTAAGGTAAGGTATTAAAGGTTAAAATAACGGTTACATTCTCGTTGGGGAGGGTGACAGAAATGGGGTAGTAATGTTATATTTCTTGATCTGGGTACTGTTTACATGGATTTGTTCAGTGCAAATTTATTGATCTGTATAATTATAAATTGTATACTTTTCCATATGCATGTTACATTTTGATATATTTTTTAAACACGTGAATGATATATTTTTTAAACACGTGAATGAATCAATCACTTAATCAGTGGTAGAAACTAACTTAGCTTGAACTTGAAATGCTTCCCCCAATATAGGATTCAAACTGCAAGCTAAGGCAGGGGTTGGCAGATATTCTGTATAAGAGCCAGGTATTAAGTGTCTTATGTCTCACAGAATGTGGTGTCTCTGTCAACAACTACTCAACTTTGCTACTATAGTGCAAAAAGTAGCCATTGATACTGTGTAAGTGAATGAATATGGCTGTGTTCTAATAAAACATGAACACTGAATTTTGAATTTTATATCATTTTCACAGTCCTCAAATGATAGCCTTTTGATTTGTTTTTCAATTATTAAAAAAAAAATGTTTAACCTTTCTTAGCTCTCCAGCTATACAAAAACAGGCTGCTGGCCAGATCTGGTCCGTAGGAAGTAGTCTGCCAACTCTTGCACTAAGTGACTTTGCACATTAAACACGTTTCCTGGCCTGCACACAGGCTCAGCCTGTCCTTCCCCCAATCTGCCCCTCTGTGCTCTCCCACCTTTATAAGTAGGCAAATACTCCATCTTGTTGCTATATGGATATTTACTGTCCCGAGGTTTGATGGGGTCCACTCGACAGACAGTGTAGGGATTGTAATCTTTCTTATACGTCGTGAGCAAATCCATATTCTCTTCACTTGGGACGAACTGGTCATACTGGTGGGCCTTCACTGGTGCCACTTTGTGAGGCCCAAAATCTCTCCTGTAAGGAAGCAAGTGCATGCTGTTGGGGTCCTTGGCTTGCAATAAGGCTTATGTTTTCTGCTCAACCCAACTCTATGAACATTTGCTGAGAAGTCATGTTCTACTCTACCTGCCTTCCCCGCTCCCCTGAACTGTTTCTCCTCTATTTCCCACCTTCGGGAAGGGTACCATCAATTATGTCTCACCCAACTCAGACACCTGTACACATCTTTGACCTCCTTTCCTCACGGCCCCAGAGCCTATCATTCACCAATGCCCCTCCACCCCATTGGTTTTTCTTTCCCCTTGGTCCAGACCCTGACCATTTCTCACTTGGATCAGGTAACAGCCTGCCACCTGAGCTTCCTCCTTCATCCCTACCACTTCTATTCAATCCCCATAATGTGGCCAGAATAAACTCTCTAAATAGAAATCAGATGGCTTTCCCCAGTTTAAAACTCTTCCAGGCAAAATTCAACTTCCTAGAATAATTTATAAGCCTTTCTGGACCTGGCTCCTGCCTTACTCACCCTTGTCTCTCACTATTCCCACCCCACCTGAGCACCCTGCACTCCAACCACAATGTCACTACTTCTACTCCTGCGCTCTCCACCTTCCTTCCACCCAACCCCTTCATTGTGGAGCTAACTTCCTTTCAGGTACCTCCACCACCTTCTCTGTGTTCCCAAAAGCTTCTCCTGCTAATGTTTATCTCCTTCTTCTGCTTAGCCTACAGAAAACCCAGAAGAGGAAAATAGCGAAATAATTGGAGACCCTAAGTCCTTCATTTCTCTGCTATCTGGTGTCAGCGCCCCCATTATTTCAGGGAGTACCAAAACAACAGGATCGAAAAAGTATAATGGTCTTCGCTAAACAGGAAGCAGTCCCTCTCCAAAGTATCCCAGATAAAAAGGCCCAGATGCTCACTGCAATGCCCACCAGGAACCGCCCTAAGGAGCCAGGGCTTAGCTCAGACTTGTGTTGCCCTCCAGGGCACTCGCAACTTCCCACCTCTCAATGCTAACATTTCCCTCTGAAGGGTGTCTGCTTCACACAACGAACTGTTTTTGCCTGGAACCCATTTATTCAACCGGACAAAGGGAGGTTAGATTTTCCCTGATGGTGCTTGCCAGAACAGCCCTGTCAAGGGAAGGGGAAGGTTTCCGGACAGGAAAACATTAGGCCCAAACACCAATAAAACCCACTTCCCGGCCAAAATCTGGAGCAGCATTACTGAGCCATGCTTGACTAGCAAAGGTAACACGCTCCACTGTAACCTGTCTTGCGTGAATTATACACATGATTGTCAGTAAACCCGAACCGGGTCCTGAAAATGCTTGGTGGGATGGGAGGAGGAAGTTAGGAAGCAGGAGAATTAGTCTCTCTAGGGCTCTAAGGAGGAAATGGGAGATGCTTCAGTTGAACTCCCCTAACACCCTCTGGGTAGATTTAAAAATATATCTTAGCAGCAGTTATAGGACATTCAGCCTGGACTTCCTTTGTAGGGGCCCTGCTGTTAGCCTGAAGTGTCTGGAAGCTGACTGTGTATATCGGGGCTTATGGAGGGAATGGACTGAACAAGAAGCCAAGGGTCAGCTCCTATTTCTACTGTTCTCAATGAACAAGTACTACACCCTGGTGTCTATTCAGCACTAAACCAATTGTAACAGGGAACTAAGAGGGTAAGTCCTTAGGCTACAAAGACAAATGGAAATGCCCAGAAAACTCCATCTGAAAACCAGCTGAGTGGAAAGGGACTCTTGGTCAGAGAGTGTACATTCTAAAGGGAGTACTCCCAAGGGAATTTGAGCTCTCCTCACTCCCAGAAGGGATGGACAGATTTCAAGGCAGCCTGAGACCACACATTCCTAAACCCTTATAAAAGCCTGTGTTCAGTGATGGCTACCTAAGCCTGCACCCTATTCATTTCCAGGGAGTATCAGGAGGTATCAAGGGCAAGCAATGAGGAACAAAGCTGGGTGCCTATGGGTGCCTGAGCTGCTGCACTGAGCCCACCCAACCTCAAAGCACCTAGGAATGCTTTCCAGCTGTAAGCCTGCCACTCTCGGGGACCCTGCACCCAGAGTCGATGGCAGGCTCTTCTTCAGTTACTCTGACCAAGAGGACCAGCTTCCTCTCAGGGATGCCGCAAAAACCTCCCTTCAAAGGCTGCCAGCCTCTTGAAAACTAAAGCACATTTACTGCCCATCTCCCACGGCTTCTACTGGAAAAGAGCAGACAAAAGCCCACAACCAAATTCACCAGTTCACAGACCATTCTGAAATTGGTTTCCCGAAGACAAAAGCCAATCATCTTTTCCAGTAGAAAATTTAAGTTCCTTTCTAAGTATTCCTCTATGGTTTAATTTATTGATCAGCTATAACTAAGGAAAATGACTACGGGGGGGGTGGGGGGAGGCAATATCTACTTCTTAAGAGAAGAAAAATTTTAAAGTTTGACTTTTTTATAACCTACCTAAACATAGTTACTGTGGCTTAGGAGTGAATTTAATCAGAATTTATGTGTTTCCTCATTATGTTTTTATGTTGAGAACATTCACTGAAACCTGTCATTAACCACAACATAACTGCATGTCCCCAATCACACATAATCTTATAGCTTTTAAATTCACGTAAAAGAAAAGTCTATATTTTAGTCTTCCCAGAATTGCTCAAACTAACTAGCTTTTCTTTTTAAGAACACTGGATCTCCCCTCTCTTTCTGTGGTACATTTCCCAGTCTCTGTGCACATGTGACGTGAACCAAGAAAAAGAAACTGGTGAGAGAAGTAAGTTTCTTTTTGGTAAGTAGCTATAAAAGTTATAGAGTAGGGAAGGCCAAGAGTTAAACTCAGAGTTAAGTGAAAGGTTGGAGTGGTCCTGCTGGGGAAGTCATAACAACTTGACTTCAAATCATTTGGCAAAGCTGAAGAAAGGTGTTTGACAAGACTCCGACAAAAGGAAAGAGGAAATAACCTAACAGTGAGCTAGGGTCCCGAGCCTGCAGTGGGAAATGAAGATTTTCACCATGACAAAAGGGCCATGCATCGCATTTTTAAAACCTGTTTTTAATGTTTATTTATGCAAACTTCAAGATTTGTTAGTGTATCCAAGTAATCAATTATATTAAAATGGAATCCATCTTAAAAGGAGTTCCTCCTCTTGGCCAAAGCCAACCCCTCTCACCCCTGCCCTCTTTCTCGGGAACCTCATCTATAGACCATCTCCTAGGCCATGCTTTTCTCTCTTCCTCCCTACTGCCTCCTTTCTCCACTGAGTGTTATCTCCCAGCTTTAAAGGTAAAGAGCAAAATAAGACACAATCCTCACTGGGCTCCATTCTCCTCCGGTTTTCCCTTCTCTCTTCCGGAAAGTGTTGTCTACAAGTACAGACTTGCCTTCCTCTCCTCATGTCGCACCCATCAAATCTGATTCCCCTCACTCCTGGATACTCCAAGCATCACTTGTTTTCCAGACCCAACCGCTGCTTCTCATCCTTATCCCACTGGGCTTGTTCAAAGCATCCATCCTCTCACTCAGTTTTTTCAATTCTCTCTCCCTTGACTTCTGCGATACCACTCCTCAGGATCTTTTCTCCATCTCCTCCATGGGGTTCTGCTCTTTGTCAGTTGATTTGACTTTGTCACTTCTACAGGTAATTCTCAAACTTCCCAATGTCAAAAGGCACTCTTCTAGAGAAACCATTCTCCCATCCTAGGCAGCTTGGGGAGTCCATCCCAATGTGCTGCAAAAGATCCTTGGCTGAATCACAGGGCTTGATTCATGCCCCTGGTCCTTATGGGACACAGAGTCTGCCTTACCTTCACTATAACAGATGGGATTCCAAGCCCATGCACTCCAGCATCCAAGTTACATAGCACCTGTCTTCTCCTCTGCCCTCTGAGCCCCTCAACTCCTACTAAGGCTGAGGTAAATATCTGTCACCACTTCATATAAACTCCAGACAAACTATTTCAAATGACGTTAAAGCTCTAAAAAGGTGGATTCTGGAGAGAGCCAACAGGTGGAAGCAGAAAATGGCACTGTTTGAGGCTTCATTGCTTAATTTTCCATTAACTATTTAAGATTCAAAGCTTCTAGCCTAAAGGTCAGCTCCACTCTGTGCCAGGCAGGGCAACTAAAAGGCCGATCTCTATTGATTATCTTTTCTTGACTACAAAACCAGAGGGCTGGCTGGGCATGGTGGCTCAAGCCTGTAATCCCAGCACTTTGGGAGACCGAGGCAGGCGGATCACCTGAGGTCAGGAGTATAAGACCAGCCTGACCAACATGGAGAAACTCCATCTCTACTAAAAATACAAAATTAGCCAGACGTGGTGGCACACACCTGTAATTCCAGCTACTTAGGAGGCTGAGGCAGGAGAATCACTTGAATCCAGGAGGCGGAGCTTGCGGTGAGCCCAGATGGTGCCACTGCATTCCAGCCTGGGCAATAAGAGTGAAAATCCATCTCATAAAAAAAAAAAAAAAGAGAACCAAGTTTGAGGCAACCACAGTTGCTGGAAAATGGTAAAGAAACCTGGAAATGAGAGAGCCAAAGACAGGAAGCCCTAAATTCTGTACATAAACTGGGCCCAAATCTCTGCATGACCTCACATATATGGGGTAGATTTCAAGCTAAAGAACTGAAGTGAGATTTGAGCTGCCAGCCAAGACACAGAATTTGCATTGTAAATCAAATCAGGTTACCTGACTGCCAAAGATAAAAACACTTTTTAGAGCAATGCATACAAGTATCTAAGGTGTCCACAACATAACAACATTCTTACTGTACAAAAATCAACCCAAAATCTGACCCATGCTCAAAAAAAAAAAAAAAAAGATAATTATGGAGACCAACTCCAAGCAGACCAGACATTGGAATTAGCTGACACGGGTTTTAAAGTAGCTTTTTAAACCATGCTCAATAAGGAAAGTAAAGTAAGGCCATAATGAATTAAAAGATAGGAAATCAGGTAAAATAAATAGAAACTAGATAAAAACAGAATCAAATGCAAATTCTAAAACTGCAAAATATGTGAAGTAGAACATTCATTGGATGGGCTTAAATCACAAAATGGAGATAAGGGAGAAAAAGTTGGTGAAGTTTAAACTAGATTAATAGAAACTATCCAATCTGAAGAACAGAGGAGGGGAAGAAAAGACTGGGGAAAAGAAATGAATAGATCATCCATGAAAGAAAAATTACTTGAAGAAATAACGGCCAAAATGTCTACAAATTTAATCAGAAATACAGCATAGACAATTCAAAGGCTCTGAGATTGCCCAAGCAAGTCTAGTGCCGAGAACTCTATCTGCATTGTGTTCACACTAATTCTCAGGCCCAGGCTATGGAGGCTAAGTATATGCCCAGAGCTACAGCTCTGAGTAGGAGAGTCAAGTATCTATTTGAACAAATATATATATATATATACAAAATTCAATGGGTAGTGCAAGACTCAAGCCTGCTACTAACTCTCTTGTTTCTTTCCTGACCTTTGGAGAGGATACCAAATGCCCTTTCTCTCTTAGCTCTTCCCTCCCTTACTCTCCTTGGTTTAGCAAGCAGTCTTGTCAATAAGTGATAGAGTTGATGCTACCAATTCCCTGCCCTCTGCCTTTCAGCCACACCCATCGAGTCTGAACTCAATTCTATCTCCTCACTCTGTGCCTCCATTCCACTCTACCCATGGTCCCACTCCCTTTAGGATAAAGGTCCAACACCATTGAAGACTCACCTCTTTCTTCCGATGCTGTTCATTTTGCCCATCTTTAGGGAGCTGGCTTAGCTAACAGAATGTCTCAAATTGGGGTCCCAGTGTTTTACATGTCACCATGCTGATGGGGAAATGAGGCTTGAAGTGCAAACCTCTTACTCATAAATTGATCTCAGGTCTATCTGAACTAAAGGCAGATTCTACACCAGAGAATTACCAAGGGCTGCAAGAAAGAGTTTCACACTAAAAATGCCTGGAAATCACAAGCATTCCCCTCATGGCACCTGCTGTAAATCCCCAAGATTTATGGTCAGTAAGAGTTGTGTGCAGCTGTAATCATGCCTCACGCTGGGATGATAACCTTTCCAGAAACCAGGTGTTTTTGTGTGTGTGTGTCTGGGCTTAATCACCAAACTCAGCAAAGCCCTGGACCACGTGACTTTTTCGTTCAGCAGGTGGGAGCCTCACGTCCAACATCAGAAACTAAGCAAGGTCAATGTTTAGATAAAGAAGTGGGTGGGATGTTCCAGTAATAAGAGTTCTAAGAGCAGAGGGGTGACGACAATCCGTGCAGACACAGGGGTATGCAGACACGGGGCTGCCGCATCCCTTCCCCTGTAAGCCTCCAGGGAAACACCAGATGGTAGCTTCCCTACATTTCCTGACAGTGGCATAATTTTGTTCTCAATCTACGAAAAATAGTGCCCTTCATGGCAGGCACAGGGTGGAGAAATAATGAAATTGTGGTAGAAAAGAGAACACAGATGTCTTCTACTCATTTCCCCCTTACTTCTCTTTTTAGGGTAGGAAATAAAAAGAGATTCATATCTGCTCTTTTTCCTCCGTGTGTATAACCTTGATCCTGCCACTTTTTCTTTTTAAGGCCCTTATGTTCATTAACAGCTTATTTTGGAAATTCTTGCACAGTCTGCTTTCCCCTACTTTAGCCACACTTGAGGTACATGATATTCATTGTTACTCTGGCTCCGGGAGAGGCAGAGGGGCCTTCTGGGTGATATGTTTATTGTTGTAAGTGACACAAGGCAAGGATAATTTAGGACAGGTCAGAGGGTAAGTTTTTGTTTAGCGAAGCACCATCAGGAGGAGGGAGGCTATCTGGAGTTGCATCTGGGGGCCTCAGAGCTAGGTGCTGGGGCAGGGCTTCCGCCCTAGACCAAGGGTTTGTCCTCATTCTCCTAAGCTTTGGGCAGCTAACAAAGCAACCTGCACCAACCAACCTTCAAATCATCCCCATCTATACTTTCAGAATAGGAAATATATCAATGTCTGAAGCCAACTAGACATCTCACAAAGTGTTCTTCATTTCCTGCAAACTGGATATAAAGAGATAAAAAGACCCACCCCTGGAGACCGAACAAGATATTTGCAAGCCACCCCTCAGTACTACTCTTATCCTTTCCTACTGATTACATGTCCCTTATACAGGTGCCTAGGACTCTTACTCGGTGTTGACCAGGGCTTCCTAAAACAAAAGCAATGCTCAGAAATGGTTCACACTTCTTATTATGGTCTTCAGATTCTCAGAGACAAAGAATACTGTTTTCCTGGCAAAATGAAGCCCAAACTTTAGTGTTCATATTGTTTAATAAATCATAGGTTGAAAAAACAGCTGCATAAACTACAATGTTTTAATACATCAGGACCCAGAAACACTGTTTAAACCAAATCATTTAAGATAAATGGTTAGAATAAACATAATCATCTGGCCTTAGCAATATAGCAAAACCTTATCTCTACAAAAAGTTTAAAGAATAGTTGGGCATAGTGGCCCATGCCTGTAGTCCCAGCTACTAGGAGACTGAGCGGGGAGGATCACTTGAGCCCAGAAATTCAAGGCTGCACTGAGCAATGCACACCATTGCACTCCAGCCATGGCTACAGAAGGAAACCTTGTTTAAAAAAAAATATTTTTAAAAAGTGGCCTGATTCAACTCAAGCATCAGACAAGGCCCTCAACTCCCTCTCATTCTCAAGCCCCTGTCCAGTGGTTTCCACTAAGCTCAGGAATCCTTTGGCTCCATTTCTCCCATTGTGGGTGCTCCTACCCCATTACCCAGACATGGACTTCCTGTGGATTTAGAAGATGGCAGTGTTGTGTAGAGAAGAGTACCTCCAACTCACAGTCTCAAGAGATGTTTCCAGTCCTATTCTGGAGCAAACCTGAAGGCAGAATGAATTAGAATGGTTCTGCTTCACCTAAACCATCTGGGACCTTTACTAGCACAAAATTATGAACCAAAGGGGAACAATAGGAAGAAAAGTCACCAAGTCTGAGGCACTGATGTGCAAGCACTGTGCTGGAACAGTCAACATTCACCATCATCTCCACCTCACAGCAACCCTGCCCTTTACAGGGATGAAGAACAGGGAAGGCAGAGAACACATCAATCTTTCAGGGCTCAGCTGAGGACAAAACTATACAATCTGAGACTTCCCAACTGCACTCAAAGATGTTTCTGCTCTACTAGATCACCAGTCACAAGTCACTCACTGAGTTGTCCACAGCAGAATCTGCAAGAGCCTTGCCTGTAGAACAACTCTGAACTGACAACTTTTCTGCACCCCCTCAGTACAAACACCTCTGCAACACTAATATACTGAACTGTGTGGCTCAGCCTCCTCACAGAACTAAACAACCTTAGTTTGGGAGTCAATAATAATTTAAAAGAAAAACATTATTTGTTCACATTTCTTGAAGAACATTCAGGAGAACCCCAATTCAAAATTTACAGCATAATCTTAAGGGGAAAAAAAAGCTTACTTTTTCTCTATTGCCAAGTTCTCTTTCACCACCACCACCACCACCCGCCACCTACCCAAGCTGGCCTGGAGCTTTTCATGTAACAAAGCCCAAAACTTGCTTTTCAGCAACATCCCCCACTCTTTCCATCCCTTAAATATTTTTCTTAACCTCCAATCCTTTATTATATAAATTAATCCAGCCTTTCCCCACCCTTTACTTCAGCAAGCAAGAATCCTTTCTCTTTAACAGAAAATTTGGAACAAACTGAGAAGGCTCATAAATGCAGGATTTTCTCTCAGAGACATAGTACATTAAGGCATTAATATTACATGCTGATACTGCATATTAATACATTAGCACTACACATTAATATTATACGTTAGCACAGCATGTTACTACATTAGTGTTGTATGTACCTGCATACATTAACACCGTTTGCCCTCACCTTGATGTAGTCAGGCCTTCCATTGGTATAGACCCTTTCCGGTATTCCCGCCTTGGCTTGAAGGACTCTCTGGGCAGGTAAGAGTGATAGCAAGGGTAGTTCTCGGTATATTCGGAGAGAAGACATGGTTTCTCTGTTTTATCATAAATCTTGGTAGGGAGATGTGGACAGTGATGCCGCCTATAAAAGACACAGAGTTAGGTTGATTACCTTCTTGGGAGAAATAAATTCAATTTGATAAGAGTACTTCTGCCAAATGTGACTCAGACTGCAAAATCATATGACTGCCAACACTGAAGACCAGAATTCAACCCTTACTTTTTTCCACTAAACTATGTGAAGTGGCCAGAATATAAAGGTAGTCTGTAACTACAATTGGTTAATAAAAATTCCTTGGATCACAGAATTACACACAAGCTGTTACAGATGCCACATTGCTTGTGTAAGCATGGAAATAATTCCATACTATAACAGAGAAATGGCTGTGTCCCAAGCTCTCCGAGTGCCACCCAGCTGCCTCAGGTCCTCCCCTGAGGTCTCCCAACAGCCCAGGAATTCAGGGCTTACTACTGACCCAACAGGGTGCTCTAAGGCTCTCCAATAGGGCCAGCCAGTGTCTTTTCTAACTGGTTGACTCCTGAGTCAACTCAGAATATCATCAGTGTACACAAATGACATCATTTAAAGCAAAACCACCTTAGTTCTGAGTCCACCAAACACCACCGACTATGTGAAACCACTTTCACATCGAAAGTCTCCCTCATTCATTCTTTCAGGTCTCACCTCAGTTATTACAGCCTTAGAAAGACTTTCCCCAATCATCTTATACCCAGGAACCACCTCGCCGTTGCACCCTGTCTCCCCACCAATCTTCCCTGCGTGTGCACATATTTTCTCCCATCACCCTGCGTGTGCCTGTCTCATCACTTACAGCTACCTGTGATTGGCATGTCTGTTGGCGAGTTTGTTTATTGTCTCATCTGTCACGCTCAGGGCCTTTATCAACCTTGTTCACTGCTACACTGTACATGTACATTGTACATTTTTCAACCTTGTCCACTGTTCATTGTACATGATGTACATCTCTATGTATCATATCCTGAATTTTTCATTCAGTAAATATTTACTGTATACTAGCACATTCAGTAAATATTTATTGAATGAAAGACTGTGTGCATAAGTGAATGATTAAATAAAATTTATGCCTAGGGATGAATTGAACAAATGATAAATAGATAGTATTTAGCAGTTATAATTTATAGTGAGTTTTTCCATTTTACATGCTTGGTAGTAAATGAAACTTACTTACTTACCACTTACAGCTGGACTGAGGCAGCTGTTAAAGCTGTCAAAAACTAAGTGAAGGCAGTTAATCAATTTTGTATATGCCCACATACAATCTTCACAATCCAGCTGGGATCCCTCTCATCATTAGGCACCAGCACATCAGCAAAAACTCCATGCTGGTGTTTTCCAACTTAGCTACCTTCAGGAATGGCATAGAATTGTTTTCTCATTTTCACACTGAACTGATTTTTAATCACAGAAACTAAAATGCAATACTTTGGGGCAGTACATGGGGGAAGGGAGATAAAATCAGAGAAAGAAACCAAGAACTCCCCACTGCTCTAATGTAAAGCTATTTTCCAGGCAACAGCTGGCATGCTGCTCCTGTTAGTAAGTTCAACCTGTTATATAAATATTACTGCCACCACTGTTGTTACTATGTACCTCTCTTCAATCTACTCCCCAGAGAAAAATCATCAACACCTGTACTGTTCATATGGCTAGAACTGCATATTAACAAGTACCATTACAGATATCCCTACTTATTTTCTTCTCACCTATAGATTTGTTATCAGAAATGCCTTAAGATGGCATGAAATTGCCTCATTTACTTTTTATTTGTATTGTAAAAGCAGTATTGATTCATGGTAAATATTTTAGATATTCCTCATCATTGACAAGGAAATCTTTCACAAATATGCCGTCCTTATAGTATGAATATCTAAATTTCACAATGTTAAATACAATAGGTAAAAGTTTGGTTTTTCTTTTTCAGAATGCACATTCTTGGCATTTAATGTACAAAGCTATGTATTTCTGTTATACACCTTTAATAAAATATCTCCTAATTGTTGGCACATAAATTGAGTGCTTTAAAGTATCTTTTGTACATTCAAGAGATAAATTGTTATGTGTGCATAGTAAACAACCCATCTCCCACAGTAGATACATGTTAAGTATTATTGCCATTTCTGTGCTCACAATCAGTCCAACTACCTGAGATCTCAATTTGAGCCAACCAGTACCCTATCTTTTTAGGATTCCTACAAACCTCAAATCAAAAGCCAAGAAGCACTGGCTACCAAAAATACCTCTGCATGTATATTTTATTCACCCACACTCTAAAAGAAAAGTCAAGATTTTATTCAGGATAACTTAGTTTCAGGCACTTACAATAAAACAGGCTCCACAGGCAGAGTGGTATTTTCCCTTTTCAGTGCCCCTGTTTTTTAAACTGGTAAAACTACTTTCATATAACCCCCTTTCCATATTGTTACTTTTAAAAAATGTAACACACTATAAGGATTTATTCCAAAAGAAAAATACATTTACTGGCAAAATACTGCAATATGATCGGCATCATGAAAGGTGATTTCAGTAGAGCAACAAGCTTCTACCCAGACATTGATGTTCCATTAAATGGAATCATATCAACATATTTATAGAGCAGACTTTGACTTATTGCTGGTTAACTGAAACCTTGTCTCACTTTGAAATATCAAAAACTCTTATGCAAAAATAAATGTTTCATTGCCTGAGTGTGCTCATGGAGTCATCTCCTTTCCCTACCTGCACCATGAACGCCCTGAATACCCCTCTCAAGATACCCAGCACCATGTCTTCTCACTGGTGATCTACCCAACCCTCATTAACCAGGAATCCCTCAAGGATAAAGATCAAGTCTGACATCTTTTTGTTTTGGAAGCTAGCCAATATTATATATGTATTTAATAGATGGATGAATGGTGTATAAGAGGATGATCTGCTGAAAGAAAGATATCTAAAAGTTATCAAGAAACAGAAAATAATTCGTTCTAACATTAGTAGAGTCAAAAAGGTAAAGACAGATTTCTCAATGTTTAAGAACCAATTACTATCTAAAGAAAGTTTGTAGAATTGCCCTGCCTAGGGTATTTAAAAGGAAGCCTGGAAGCCGTGATCCAAAGAACTGAAACTGCTTCAAGCTCTGTGATACTTGTGTCATTCCAAGAGCTCCCCTCACCACCTTGCTCAGGTACACCCGCAAACAAACCCAGATGGAGCCATAGGCCAGGAAGGAAAAGGGAGAGAGGAGGTTTATCTAGCCTACCAGAACAGAACTCTCTAAAGTCTTTCCACTCAAGAATTCACAATTCCCAGGGGTCAAAGGACATAACACTGACTTTCTGATACTTGGAAGAGAAAGTAGTAGAGACCTTACGATGGAACCCAGAAATAATTAACAATACTTGATTCTGAGCATTGGCTCCAAGCTAGAATCATAGAATTTTTTTTTTTTTTTTTGGACAAGGTCTCACTCTGTCATCCAGGCTGGAGTGCAGTGGTGCCATCACAGCTCACTGCAGCCTCAACTTCCTAGGATCAAGCAATCCTCCCACCTCAGCCTCCCAAGTAGCTGGGACCACAGACATGCAAAACCATGCCTGGGTAATTTTTGTATTTTCTGTAAAGATGAGGTTTCACCATGCTTCCCAAGCTGGTTTTGAACTCCTGAGCTCAAGCAATCCACCTACCTCAGCCACACAAAGTGCTGGGATCACAAGCATGAGCCACCACACCTAGCCTAGAATCACAGAATTTTTAAATGGAAAGGGGGCATAGGGAATATCTGTTCTAGTATCTCCATTGTGTTATGTAGATGAAAAATCTGAAGTTCAGAATGGTGTACGTGAACCAATCATAGATATAGGATAGGTGTTTATCACTTTCAAATGACCAGGTACACTTCCTGACATACAATGAGCTCAAGTCATCTATGACTCTCAAGCAATCCTAGAATGGATAACAGAACTTTAAGAATGTAACAACTGCACTGGTACACCGGTAAGAAAAAAAAAGTTTAAAAAAAAAAAAAGAAGAAGAATATGTTCCTCTAGAATAACATCATCCAATGGAAATACAATGCAAGCCATGTCATATATGTCATTTTTAATTTTCTATTATAGTAGCGATATTAGAAGGGTAAAAAAAGCCAGGCATGGTGGCACCTGCCTATCGTCCCAGCTGCTCAGCAGGCTGAGGAGGGTGGATCGCTTGAGTTCAGGAGTTTAAGGCTACAGTGTGCTATGACTATGACTGGGAATAGCCACTGCACTCCAGCCTGGGAGACGTAGTATCTCTAAAAAAACTAAAGCTTTTAAAACAGGTAAAAAGAAGCAAGTGAAATTAATGTATTAATGTTTCGTTTAACCCAATATACCTAAAATATCATTTCAACATCCATTTAAAAATTATTAATGAGATATTTTACTTTCTTACTATACTTCAAAATCCAACGTGTCTTGTACATTTCTTTCAGTTCAGACCAGACATATTCCAAATGGTCAACACATACAACAGATAGGTGCAAATGCAACCAACTAGCAGTCACTGCCTGAGCGCTACGCTGGAAAGACTAAGAGGCTACCACCAAGTTTAGTGAAAAAGACTACCTTGATCAATTAAGCCATGCCTGCCAAAACCCTGGGTTAGGCTAGGGGGTGGGGTGAAAATCTGTGCAGGAAGGGAAAGGAAGAGAAGAGAATTCTGATGGAAATGTCCACAGGCTGTTGAACATGATGACTTGTAGAATCACACGTTTGGAAGACATCTGGAACAACAATGAAGCCATAAAAATATGAATTGGAAAGTGCAGATCTAAAATTCGAAGGTACAGACAAAAGAACCGCAAGCACTTGGGTACTGGAAGTTTTCTCTAAAAGTGTAGGAAAGATAAAGACACTAAAAAATATTTTTTGTTGATTAATACAATATCCGTCTCTTTCTTAAAATCTCTCTGACCTGTCTTCATATGACATAATCATAGTCATTAAAACAAATAAAAAATAAAGCAGTTTTTCTGACTTCCTTAATTCATCTCCATCTATAGCACCAAGTTTCAGTTTTATGCACTTGGAACACTAGCTGCAGCTGCTCACTTTCCTGCCACTCTCACTTTTCTCTGTCTTCAAGGCCCATCTTCAATGCTACCACTACCACCCCTGACTCCCCACAAAGCTGCTGAAGATCCCATGACACAGTTACTGGCTGTGACTCTTCTGCTCAGAGTGTGCATGGGATTATGTCCCCACCTCTTCTTCTACTGCACAGCCTTGCATGATCTTCTACTTTTAAACTTGTGTGTGTGTGTGTGTGTGTGTGTGTGTGTGTGTGTGTGTGTGTCTTTTAGAGACAGGGACTGACTTTGTCACCAGGAGTGGAGTATAGTGGCACAGTCATAGCTCACTGAAGCCTCAAAATTCCTGGGCTTAAGCAATCCTCCCACCTCAGCCTCCCAAGTAGCTGGGACTACAGGCATGCACCACTGTCCAACTTGGATAATATTTTTATTTTTTGTAGAGATGGTGTTTTGCCATGTTGCCCAGGCTGGTCTCAAACTTCTGGGCTCAAACAATCCTCCTGCCTCGGCCTCTCAAAGTGCTGGGATTATGGGTGTAAGCACCATGATCAGTCTCAACTTCCATGTTAAGAATTTTCTTGGCTGCAAACAAAGCTATTCATCAAAACAAACGCATGACCATTCTCCCTGCCACCAACTGGAAGCTTGAACAGTAGCTGGTATAACATGACTTTGGGCTTTTCAAACATATGAACTTTCAGTAGTTTTTTAGAATCTAATCTATAAAAAGGGCAGCATCTTGTAGGATACTCATGACTTGTCTTGCTTTCACCAGTCTTCTGGATCCCCTTCTGAGCCTAGCCTGATGTGGGCAGTGAAGAGGGTTCTCCTTCACTCGAGGAGGCAGGGTGCATAGTGGAAAGGGGCTCGGAGGCAGGAAGATCTGGTTTACAATCCTAGCTCTGCTACTGACTACTTGCGTAACACTGAGAAAGCCACTTAACTCCTCTGAACTTCAATCTTCTCCTCTTTAATCTGCAGATAACAATTTCTACTTATGTGGATGAAACCAGGTACTGGAGTTCAAATGCCTAGCCCTGTCCAAAGCAAGCACGCTGTAATTAATAGGCTAATTTATGGAACAATTACCATGCACCACACAGGCTAAGAGTTTTGTATACTATTGCATCTAATCTTCACAGCAATGCAATGGGCAAGGCACTACCATCACCATTTTACAAATAGGAAAACCAGTGCTAAGAAGATGTTATCCTGCTTAAGGCCACATAACCAGAAGGTGATGAAGCCATGACTGGACGCCCAGGTCAGCCTGATTTCAAAGCCTATGCTTTTAAATCACAGCCGTACATAACGTGGCTTGATGGAGTGCCAGCCTGTACCAAATCTCTTTTCTAGCTGCTCTGATAAACCTAAGGGCAATCAATAAATAGTCTGTCTGCCCTTCCAAGTTCCCTCAGCTACACTCAGAATCTTCCAAGACATTCTCCTCTTTCCCACTGAGTGTAAAAATATCCCAATACAAACCAACAAATAGATATAACTCCACTCCTCTTTAAAATTCTGATTTCCTACAGAACTTTCTTTGCTGCTTAAACAAGAGTGTCATTAGATAAAGTAACAGTGGTAATAACCAGGGAAATAAAGAAAATGGAATGCTAGATCTAGGAGAACCCTAGAGACCAGCCAGCCCTACTGCTTCATTATACAGATGTGGATGCTGAGTTACTGCCCAAAGTCACACAGCTGGTCAGCAGCAGCCTTCACCCCAGGGCCCAATCACCTCCCACATGCCTGACTTCCACTTACAATCCAATTTCAAACCCAAAGTTCAGACTCTTAAAGGATTTGCAGCCCATTTTTCCTTTTACCCAGTAGTTAAGAGCTTGTGACCTGTCACAGCTGCTGTGCAAGGGAGGAAAGCAGTGCAAAAAATACATTCTCCATCTAGGAGAGGGGAAGCTACCCAGGATCGCCAAACACCAAGTCATAAAAGTCATCCTTCCATGCTAATAGCTTAGAATGATTCTGGGCTGCCTGGAATCGCAAAAACTCTGGATGCTACAGGCAAAGCCTTCTCAAAGGAGGATCTATGTCTCTGGAATGGTGTTTTGTCTTAACAACCCCACAATCCAATTAGCCTCAGGGAAAGAATAAAGCCCACACTTTTCCTAATGTACATTTGTGTTTACCTGCAGTGCTTTATCAACTTTTAAAATATTTATTCACTAAAAGTTGTTCTCCTTTATTTATGATAGATCCGGAGGCCAAAGGACAAGTGAGAATAGTTTTGTGAATTGCAAACTAAGACAACTTTTGGACATAGATATACTTTACAGCAATCTTGAGGCAAGATACCTCACACTTCCTACCTACACCTTGTCTATTAAGATCTTTAAAGAATCAGAACAGTATGAGAAATCTGAATAACTCTGGCTTATACCCCACTCATGGTGCCAGTGAAATGATCAAGGATCATAAACCAGAACTTAGCCGGGTGTGGTGGCTCACGACTGTAACCTCAGCACTTTGGGAGGATGAGGCAGGTTAATCACTTGAGGTCAGGAGTTTGAGACCAGCTTGGCCAACATGGTGAAACCTCATCTCTACTAAAAATACAAAAATTAGCCAGGTGTGGTGGTGGGCACCTGTAACTCCAGCTACTCGGGAGGCTAAGGCAGGACAATCATTTGAACCTGAGAGGCAGAGGTTGCAGTGAGCTGAAATGGCGACACTGCACTCCAGCCTGGGCGACAGAGGGAGACTCCCTCTAAGAAAATAAATAAGTAAACCAGAACCTCTGACAAAGACTAACCCCTCAGGCAACTAGAAATTGGGTAACAGAAAGCAGGGCCAACCCCTGAAATATAAGTCAGAGAAAAGCAACCTTAATGGTTATCTGGTACACATGTAACAAATAGGTGCAAATGATACACCAACTAGCAGTCACTGCCTGAGCGCTACGCTGGAAAGATTAAGAGGCTACCACCAGGTTCAGTGAAAAAGACTACCTTGATCAATTAAGCCATGCCTGCCAAAACCCTGGGTTAGGCTAGGGGGTGGGGTGAAAATCTGTGCAGGAAGGGAAAGAGAAGAGAAGAGAATTCTGATGGAAATGTCCACAGGCTGTTGAACATGACGACTTGTAGAATCACACGTTTGGAAGACATCTGGAACAACAATGAAGCCATATGAATGAAGTTGCCAGAACAGAAGAGGAAGGAATAAAAACAAAACCTTGGAGAAACCATATTTGCAAAGAAGGAAAATAAGTTTCTGGGGGGAAAACTGACAAAAAGTAAGAAAACTCTGTCACAGGGATCAAATAAAGAAAAGACTTCTACATGTTCAACAGTTTGATGCCACAGAAGAATCAAAAGTCATGAGGGCTGGGAAAAAGACATCTTATTTGGTGGCTAGAAAACAGCTTTAGTAGAGCAGCTGGGATGGGACCAAGGACTCAATGCTGAAGAAGTGATGCTAGAGACAAAAGACCATGATTCTGAAAAATCTGGTGGTGAAAGCAGCAAGAAATTACCCAGGAGGTACTCAAGAAATGTTAACTCTGGGGTGGTCATCATGGGGTAGTGGGTGGAAGAACTAAAATCAGATCACCTTGCAAATATAGAGGAACAGCTTCACAGATAGGAATACTCTGATGAACAAAAATAATTGGTGGAGAAAGAGCCTGGACTGGCAAGAAGGCATGATTAAAGAGGGCAGATGGATGATATTAAAGAGACATCTTGAGAGGGGAGAGGAGAATCAGAGCGAGGTCTGCTGGCCTCAACCCAGGGCATCTACAGACAGAGAGAGCACGAGGCAGGACTAGAAGCTAGGAAGAGATTCAAGGTGTGGTTCATGCCTGTAATCCCAGCACTATGGGAGGCCAAGGCAGGTGGATCACCTGAAACCAGGAGTTCAAAACCAGCCTGGACAACATGGTGAAACCCCGTCTCTACTAAAAATACAAAAATTGGCTGGGTGTGGTGGTGGGCATCTGTAATTCCAGCTACTTGGGAGGCTGAGGCAGGAGAATCACTTGAGCCTGGGAGGCAGAGGTTGCAGTGAGCCAAGACCGTGACATTGCACTCCAGCCTAGGCAACAAGAGCAAAACTCTGTCAAAAAAAAAAAAAAGATTCAAGGTGTGTACAGGGTACTCTAGGGAGTGTGCTGAAGGGGATGTTAAAGAGTTGCAGACTAGATTCCAGGAGTAGTAATGCCAAGGAGAGGCCCTGCTGGACCCATCTGGCCCAGTGTTGGGACTTTGATCAGTAGAAATGCAAGGCTAAGGACAGGTGATGGTAGGTGCTGATTAGAGGAGCCCTGTTGGAATGGGCAGGCATGCGTCAGGCTGAGTGGGCAGGAGGGATGCCAGCAAGAGCCAGAGCTAAGGGATGGGAGAGAGCAGCAAAGGATATGTTCAGTGGCTACTGGAGAGCACCTCATGGGCTCTTCCGGCCCCTCCCACCTTGGCAATCAAAAGGTAAAAGAATTTCTTCTGTGAAAAAATATTTAGATTAATTACAGAAACCTCTTCAAGAAGGTACAATTGGTCAAGGCATCCCTGGGAGGCATGAGGTAGGATTTTGGCAATGGCCTCATCGCCTCAGAGGGAGACACAGAAAGAAACATGTCTGCAACTCTTTCAATTCTTGGAGAGCCAATCCTCTGGGGGAAGGAAGGTGCAACTCTGGAATGTTCTAACTCTGCCCTACTCCTTTTTATGAGGCCCGGGGAACACTCTGCCTGAAAGCCTATTCTTAGCCTTCCCTATTACTTCCTTGAAGTTTGATTTCAAAAATCCCTCCTACCAGGTCTTCCTGGACCCCCTGGCAAGTCCATATTCATGTTACTCTTCCCCACACTCACACACCACACACTTGCAGCCCCTGCTGAGAGTCTGGCTTCCCCACAGCGGGGGGTTCATGTACCACTGCCTCAGTGCATGGCACACGATGGGCACCATGATTGCGGAAAGCATGCAAAAACAGAGCAAGCTCATAGATGGGTCAGGGTCAGTTTTGTTCACTGGACTGCGGCCTGCCCCAGCAGCAAACTTGCAAACTGAGAAAAAAACCCACCAGCTAGATTCCTATACATGTGTCCTGTGTGGCACTTCCTAAATGAACGAAAGGTGGAAACTGGATTTAAAAACAAATCCCTGAACTTCAACCCTATCTCTCATACACATACATAATTTGAGCTAGATTATAAACCTAAATATAAGAGCTAGAATTATAAAGCTTTTAGAGGAAAATATAAGAGAATGTCTTTATGATTTGAAAGAAGGCAAAGATTTCTTAGATCACAGAAAGTAATAACCATAATGGAAGGAATTGGTAAATTAGACATTTATCAAAGTCAAATACTTCCACTCATCGAAAGATATCATTGAGAAAATAGATAAGCCACACACTTGGACACAATGTTTGCAAAGGGCTGGTATCCAGGATATAGAAAGATCATCTACAACGGAGTAATAAAGAAAACCGAAAAGCTAGGCAAAGATTTGAATATACATATCACAAATATATACAAATGGCCAACAAACATATACAAAAATGCTTAACATCGTTAGTAATCACAGAAATGCAAATTTAAACCAAAATGAAATCCCACAACACATAGACCAGAATAGGTAAAATGAAAAAGAAAAACAACAACAAAACCTACTGTTGTTAAAGTGGAGAAACTGAAATTCTCACACATTATTGGTGACAATGTAAAATAGTACAACCACTTTAGGAAAGTATGGAGGTTTCTTATCCATTACTAGGTGTTTATCCAAAAGAAATAAAAACCATATATTCACAAAAAGAGTTGGATAAGAATGTTCACAGAAGCTCATTCATAAAACTGAAAAGGAGAAACAGCCCAGGTGGTCCATCAGTAGGAAAGTAGATAAACTGTGTTATTATCATTCAACAGGATACCACTCAGCAGTTAAAAGGAATGAACCACTTGCACAACCACAACAGCATAAACGAATCTCAAGAATATTTTGCTGGCTGGGTGTGGTGCACTCCTGTAATCCCAGCACTTTGGAAGACCAAAGTGTGCAGATCCTTTGAGCCTAGGAGTTTGAGACCAGCCTGGGTAACACAGCAAAACCCTGAATCTACAAAAAAACATACAAAAGTTATCTGGGTGTGGTGGCATGTGCCTATAGTCCCAGATACTTGGGAAGCTGAGGCAAAAGAAACACTTGAGTCCAGAGGACTGAGGCTGCAGTGAGCCATGTTCACCCCACTGCACTCCAGCCAGGACAACAGAGCGAGACCCTGTCTTAAAATTAAAAAAAAAAAAATTGCTGAATTAATCAAAAGAGTACACACTTTATGATTTAATTTATATGAATTTCTAGAACAGAAAAACTAATCTTTAGTGAGAAAAAAAAGTCAGATCAGGGGTTCCCACTGAGAGTGAGAGAAGGCAGTGAGGGCGAAGGGGCATGCAGAAACGTCCTGGAGCACTGGCAGTGTTCTTCATCTTCATAGGCACTTGGGTTAAATAGGCACATGATTTTGTCAAAACTCAGCAAGTGCACCTCACGATTTGTTCATTAAATGCTGTTTCTTGCAAAAGAAAAAAACAATTATTGAACTGTAGTTAAGAAAACAAATCCTAAAGTATTTAAAGGAAAATTTTACTTGATCTCTTATTTACTTTGAAATTCTTTTTCTTTTTTTTGGAGGCGGTTCTTGCTCTGTCAGCCAGGCTAGAGTGCAGTGGTGCAATCACGGCTAAGTGCAGTCTCAACCTCCTGGGCTCAGGCCATCCTCCTGCTTCAACCTTTCCAGTAGCTGGGACTACAGGCATGCGCCACCACACCTGGCTAATTGTTTTTTGTTTTATTATACTTTTAGTTCTGGGATACATATGTAGAACATGCAGGTTTGTTACATAGGTATACATGTGTCATGGTGGTTTGCTGCACCCATCAACCCGTCATCTACATTAGGTATTACCCCTAATGCTATCCCTCCCTTTGCCCTCCACCCCTTAACAGGCCCCAGTGTGTGATGTTCCCCTCCCTGTGTCCATGTGTTCTCGCTGTTCAACTTCCACATATGAGTGAGAACATGCGGTGTTTGGTTTTCCGTTCCTGTGTTAGTTTGCTAAGAATGATGGTTTCCAGCTTGATCCATGTCCCTGCAAAGGACATGAAATCATTCTTTTTTATGGCTGCATAGTATTCCATGGTGTATAAGTGCCACGTTTTCTTAATCCAATCTGTCATTGATGGGCATTTGGGTTGGTTCCAAGTCTTTGCTATTGCGAATACTGCTGCAATAAACATACGTGTACATGTGCCTTTATAGAATGATTTATTAATCCTTTGGGTATATATCCAGTAATGGGATTGCTGGGTCAAATGGTATTTCTGGTTCTAGATCCCTGAGGAATTGCCACACTGTCTTCCACAATGGTCAAATTAATTTACAATTCCGCCAACAGTGTAAAAGCGTTTCTATTTCTCTGCATCTGTTGTTTCCTGACTTTTTAATGATCGCCATTCTGACTGGTGTGAGATGGTATCTCACTGTGTGTGTAATGGCAAGATCATCGCTCACCTCAATCTCCACCTCCTGGGTTCAAGTGATTCTCCCACCTCAGCCTCCTAAGTAGCTGGGATTATAGGCATGTGTCACCACACCTGGCTAATTTTTTTATTTTTAGTAGAGATAGGGTTTCTCCATGTTGATCAGGCTGGTCTTGAACTCCCGAACTCAGATGATCCGCCTGCCTTGGTCTCCCAAAGTGCTAGGATTACAGGCATGAGCCACCACACCCGGCTCTCATTGTGATTTTGATTTGCATTTCTCTAATGACCAGGGATGAGCTTTTTTTCATATGTTTGTTGGCTGCATACATGTCTTCTTTTGAGAAGTGTCTGTTGACCCACTTTTTGATGGGGTTGTATTTTTCTTGTAAATTTAAGTTCCTTGTAGATTCTGGATATTAGCCCTTTGTCAGATGGATAGATTGCAAGAATTTTTTCCCATTCTGTAGGTTGCCTTTTCACTCTGATGATGGTTTCTTTTGCTGTGCAGAAGTTCTTTAGTTTAATTAGCTCCCATTTGTCAGTTTTGGCTTTTGTTGCCATTGCTTTTGGTGTTTTAGTCATAAAGTCTTTGCCTATGCCTATGTCCTGAATGGTACTGCCTAGTTTTTTTTCTAGGGTTTTCATGGTTTTAGGTCTTACGTTTAGGTCTTTAATCCATCTTGAGTTAATGTTTGTATAAAGTATAAGGAAGAGGTCCAGTTTCAGTTTTCTGCATATGGTTAGCCGGTTTTCCCAACACCATTTATTAAATAGGGAATCTTCTCTCCATTGCTTCTTTTTGTCAGGTTTGTCAAAGATCAGATGGTTGTAGATGTGTGGTGTTATTTTTGAGGCCTCTGTTCTGTTCCATTGGTCTATATATCTGTTCTGGTATCAGTACCATGCTGTTTTGGTTACTGTAGACTTGTAGTATAGTTTGAAGTCAGGTAGCACAATGCCTCCAGCTTTGTTCTTTTTGCTTAGGATTGTCTTGGCTATACAGGCTCTTTTTTGGTTCCATAGGAAATTTAAAGTAGTTTTTTCTAATTCTGTGAAGAAAGTCAATGGTAGCTTGATGGGAACAGCATTGAATCTATAAATTACTTTGGACAGTATGGCCATTCGCACAATACTGATTCTTCCTATCCATGAGCATGGAATGTTTTTCCACTTGTTTGTGTCCTCTCTTATTTCCTTGAGCAAGTGGCTTGTAGTTCTCTCCTTGAAGAGGTCCTTCACATCCTCTGTAAGTTGTATTCCTAGGTGTTTCATTCTCTTTGTAGCAATTGTCAAAGGAAGTTCACTCATGATTTAGCTCTCTAATATTGGTGTATAGGAATGCTTGGGGTTTTTGCACATTGATTTTATATCCTGAGACTTTGCTGAAGTTGCTTATCCGCTTAAGTTTTGGGGCTGAGACAATGGGGTTTTCTAAATATACAATCATGTCATCTGCAAACAGAGACAATTTTACTTCCTCTCTTCCTTTTTTTTTTTTTTTTTTTTTTTTTTTTTTTTTTTTTTTGAGACAGAGTCTCGCTCTGTCACCCAGGCTGGAGTGCCGTGGCCGGATCTCAGCTCACTGCAAGCCCCGCCTCCCAGGTTCACGCCATTCTCCTGCCTCAGCCTCCCGAGTAGCTGGGACTACAGGCGCCCACCACCTCGCCCGGCTAGTTTTTTGTATTTCTTAATAGAGATGAGGTTTCACCGTGTTAGCCAGGATGGTCTCGATCTCCTGACCTTGTGATCCGCCCGTCTCGGCCTCCCAAAGTGCTGGGATTACAGGCTTGAGCCACCGCCCCCGGCTACTTCCTCTCTTCCTAACTGAATACCCTTTATTTCTTTCTCTTGCCTGATTGCCCTGGACAGAATTTCCAGTACTATGTAGAATAGGAGTGGTGAGAGAGGGCACCCTTGTTTTCTGCTGGTTTTCAAAGGGAATGCTTCCAGTTTTTGCCCATTCAGTATGATACTGGCTGTGAGTTTGTCATAAATAGCTGTTATTGAGATACGTTCCATCAATACCCAGTTTACTGAGAGTTTTTGAATTTTGCCGAAGGCCTTTTCTGCATCTATTGAGATAATCATGTGGTTTTTGTCATTGGTTCTGCTTATGTGATGGATTACATTTATTGATTTGCAAATGTTGAACCAGCCTTGCATCCTAGGGATGAAGCCAACTTGATTGTGGTGGATTAGCTTTTTGATGTGCTGCTGGATTCGGTTTGCCAGTATTTTACTGAGGATTTTTGTATTAACGTTCGTCAGGGATATTGGCCTGAAATTTTCTTTTTTCGTTGTGTCTCTGCCAGGTTTTGGTATCAGGATGATGCTGGCCTCATAAAAGGAGTTAGGGAGTCATCCTTCTTTTTCTATTGTTTGAAATAATTTCAGAAGTACTGGTAAAAGCTCCTCTTTGTACCTCTGGTAGAATTCAGCTGTGAATCCGTCTTGACCTGGGCTTTTTTTTTGGTTGGTAGGCTATTAATTACTGCCTCAATTTCAGAACTTGTTATTGGTCTATTCAGGGATTCCACTCTTCCTAGTTTAGTCTTGGGAGAATGTATGTTTCCAGGAATTTATCCATTTCTTCTAGATTTTCTAATTTATTTGCATAGATGTGCTTATGGTAGTTTGTATTTCTGTGGGATCAGTGGTGATATCCCCTTTATCATTTTTGATTGTACCTATTTGATTCTTCTATCTTTTCTTATTAGTCTGGCTAGTGGTCTACTCTGTTAATCTTTTCAAAAAACCAGTTCCTGGATTCACTGATTTTTTGAAGGGTTTTTCATGTTTCTATCTCTCTCAGTTCTGCTCTGATCTTAGATATTTCTTGGCTTCTGATAGCTTTTGAATTTGTTTGCTCTTGCTTTTCTAGTTCTTTTAATTGTGATGTTAGGGTGTTGATTTTAGATCTTTCCCACTTTCTCCTGTGGGCATTTAGTGCTATAAATTTCCCTCTACACACTGCTTTAGCTGTATCCCAGAGATTCTGGTACGTTGTCTCTTTGTTCTCATTGGTTTCAAATCACTTATTTATTTCTGCCTTAATTTCGTTATTTACCCAGTAGTCATTCAGGAGCAGGTTATTCATTTTCCATGTAGTTGTGTGGTTTTGAGTGAGTTTCTTAATCCTGAATTCTAATTTGATTGCATTGTGGCCTGAGAGACTGTTATGATTTCCGTTCTTTTGCACTTGCTGAGAAGTGTTTTATTTCCAATTATGTGGTCAATTTTAGAATAAGTATGATGTGGTGCTAAGAACGTATATTCTGTTAATTTGGAGTGGAGAGTTCTGTAGGTATCTATTAGGTCCACTTGGTCCGGGGTGAGTTCAAGTACTGAATATCCTTGTTAATTTTGTCTCATTGATCTAATATTGACAGTGGGGTGTTAGTTTTCCACTATTATTGTGCGGAAGTCTAAGTCTCTTTGTAAGTCTCTTAGAACTTGCTTTATGAATCTGGGTGCTCCTGTATTGGGTGCACATATATTTAGAATAGTTAGCTCTTCTTATTGCATTGATCCCTTTACCATTATGTAATGCCATGGTCTTATTTGATCTTTGTCGGTTTAAACTCTGTTTTATCAGAGACTAGAATTGCAACCCCTTTTCTTTTTTTTTTTTTTTTTTTTTTTTTTTGTGTGTGGGTGTGTGTGTGTGCGCGCTTTCCATTTCCTTGGTAGATCTTCCTCCATTCCTTTATTTTGAGCCTACGTGTGTCCTTGCACGTGAGATGGGTCTCCTGAATACAGCACACCGATGGGTCTTGACTATCCAATTTGCCAGTCTGTGTCTTTTAATTAGAGCATTTAGCCCATTTACATTTAAAGTTAATATTGTTATGTGTGACTTTGATCCTGTCATTATGATGCTAGCTGGTTATTTTGCACATTAGTGGATGCAGTTTCTTCATAGTGTCAACGGTCTCTACATTTCGTTATGTTTTTGCAGGGGCTGGTACCGGTTTTTCCTTTGCATATTTAGTGCTTCTTTCAGGAGCTCTTGTAAGGCAGGCCTGGTAGTGACACAATCCCTCACTATTGGCTTGTCTGTAAAGGCTTTTATTTCTCCCTCACTTACGAAGCTTAGTTTGGCTGGATATAAAATTCTGGGTTGAAAATCATTTTCTTTAATAATGTTGAATACTGGCCTCCACTCTCTTCTGGCTTGTAGGGTTTCTGCAGAGATCCACTATTAGTCTGATGGGCTTCCCTTTGTGGGTAACCCAACCTTTCTCTCTCAGTGCCATTTGCATTTTTTTCCTTCATTTCAAACTTGGTGAATTTGATGATTATATGTCTTGGGGTTGCTCTTCTCATGGAGTATCTTTGTGGTGTTCTCTGTATTTCCTGAATTTGAATGTTGGCCTGTCTTTCTAGGTTGGAGAAGTTCCCCTGGATAATATCCTGAAAAGTGTTTTCCAACTTGGTTCCACTCTCCCCATCACTTTCAGGTACACCAATCAAAAGAGGGTTTGGTATTTTCATATAGTCCCATATTTCTTGGAGGTTTTGTTTGTTTCCTTTCATTTTTTTTTCTCTAATCTTGTCCTCACGCTTTATTTCATCAAGTTGATCTTCAATCTCTGATATCCTTTCTTCCACTTGATCGATTTGGCTATTGATACTGGTGTATGCTTCACCAAGTTCTTGTGCTGTGTTTTTCACCTCCATCAGGTCATTTATGTTGTTTTCTAAACTGGTTATTCTAGTTAGCAGTTTCTGTAACCTTTTATCAAGGTTCTTGGCTTCCTTGAAATTGGGTAGGAACATGCTCCTTTGGCTTGGAGGAGTTTGTTATTATTCACCTTCTGAAGCCTACTTCCGTCAATTTGTCAAACTCATTCTCTGTCTAGTTTTGTTCCCTTACTGGTGAGGGGTTATGATCCTTTGGAGGAGAAGAGGCATTCTGGTTTTTGGAATTTTCAGCCTTTTTGCACTGTTTTCTCCTCATCTTCATGAATTTATCTACCTTTAGTCTTTGATGTTGGTGATCTTTGGATGGGATTCTTATGTGGGCATCCTTTTTGCTGATATTGATGCTATTGCTTTCTGTTTGTTAGTTTTCCTTCTAACAGTCAGGCCCCTCTTCTGCTGGTCTGCTAGAGTTTGCTGGAGGTCTACACCAGACCCTGTTTGCCTGGGTATCACTAGCAGAGACTGCGGAACAGCAAAGATTGCTGCCTGCTCCTTCCTCTGGAAGCTTCATCCCAGAGGGGCAACTGCCAGATGCCAGCTGGAGCTCTCCTGTATGAGGTGTCTGTCTACCCCTGCTGGGAGGTGTCTCCCAGTCAGGAGGCATGGGGGTCAGGGACCCACTTGAGGAGGCAGTCTGTCCCTTAGCAGAGTTCAACAGCTGTCCTGGGAGATCTGCTGCTCTCTTCAGAGTTGGCAGGCGGAAACATTTAAGTCTGCTGAAGCTGTGTCCACAGCCACCCCTTACCCCAGGTGTTCTGTCCCAGGGAGATGGGAGTTTTATTTATAGGCCCCTGACTGGGGCTGCTGCCTTTCTTTCAGAGATGCCCTGTCCAGAGAGGAGGAATCTAGAGAGGCAGTCTGGCTACAGCAGCTTTGCCACACTGTGGTGGGTTCTACACCCAGTTCAAACTTCCTGGTGGCTTTGTTTACACTGTAAGGGGAAAACTGCCTACTCAAGCCTTAGTATTAGTGGATGCCCCTCTCCCAACCAAGCTTGAGTGTCCCAGGTCAACTTCAGACTGCTGTGCTGGCAGCAAGAATTTCAAGCCAGTGGATCTTAGCTTGCTGGGCTCCATGGGGGAAGGATCTGTTGAGCAAGACCACTCAGCTCCCTGACTTCAGCCTCCTTTCCAGGGGAGTGAACAGTTCTGTCTCACTGGTGTTCCAGGCGTCACTGGGGTATGGAAAAAAAAAAAAAAACTCCTGCAGCTAGCTCAGTATCTGCCCAAACAGCTGCCCAGTTTTGTTCTTGAAACTCAGAGCCCCGGTGGTATAGGCACACAGGAGAATCTCCTGGTCTGCAGGTTGGGAAGACCATTGGAAAAACGTAGTATCTGGGCCAGATAGCACTGTCCCTCATGACACAGTCCCTCACGGCTTCCCTTGGCTAAGGGAGGAAGTTCCCCAACCCCTTATGCTTCCTGGGTGAGCAACGCCCCACCCTGCTTCTGCTCATCCTCTGAGGGCACAGCCACTGTCTAACCAGTCCCAGTGAGATGAAGTGAGTACCTCAGTTACAAATGTAGAAGTCACCTGCCTTCTGCATTGGACTCGCTGGGAGCTGCAGACTGGAGCTGTTTTTATTCGGCCATCTTGCCAGTCTTCCCTTTTTTGTTATTTGTAGAGATGAGGTTTCCTCGTGTTGCCCAGGCTGGTCTCAAACTCATGGGCTCAAGCTATCCACCTGCATTGGCCTCCCAAAGCACTGGGATTACAGGTGTGAGCCACTGCACCCGGACAGAAATACATTTTTAAAAGATGCATGGATAATGGAATGAATAGATGTAGAGATGTGTCAATGTTATGATAGAATCTAAGTGACAGATACGTAGCCATTCACTTTTAAATTCTCTTAAGTGTGTTATACACTTGAAGTTTCTCAAAGTAACATTTTGGGGAGAAATAGACAGTGAAAAAAGTTTTCTAAAACGCCTTGGATTTTTTGATGCGATAGATAGTGGCAACATGGTTCAGAAAATGTCTTTTTTTTTTTTTTTTTGAGATGCAGTTTCGCTTTTGTTGCCTAGGTAGGAATACAGTGGCATGATCTCAGTTCACTGAAACCTCTGCCTCTCAGGTTCAAGTGATTCTCTTGCCTCAGCCTCTGGAGTAGCTGGGATTACAGGCACATGCCACTACACCTGGCTAATTTTTGTATTTTTAGTAGAGATGGGGCTTCTCCATGTTGGCCAGGCTGGTGTCGAACTCCTGACCTCAGGTAATCCACCCACCTCAGCCTCCCAAAGTGCTAGGATTACAGACGTGAGCCCCTGCACCCAGCTAAAAATGCCCCTACTTTTAGAGAAGCATAATAAGGTAGGTAGGGGTGAAAAACATGGCTGGCTGGGATTGATGCATGACTGGGATTGATGGATGAACCCAATGTGGCAAAACCCTGATCACTGTTGATGCTGGAAATGAGACACATGGGGGCCCACTCTGTTCTCTTTTTGCAGTTTTTTTTTTTTTTTGGCCAAATTAAGGAAATATGAATACAAATCCCTAAGCAGAGGGGCCTACATGAAACAAGCATGTATCTGCTTAAGTAAGAGCTTCCCTTGAGGCTAATAGGCTTTAGTCCAACCACCTGGATATAACAGGATCTTGATTTAAGCTGATGATAAATGCAGAGCCAACAACCAAAGGAAGCGTCCCTTCTCACACTCTGAAGTTTGTGTCAGCTGCAGTAGGCTTGTTCCCACATGGCCTTTTAGTGTCCTCCAGCCAAAAACCAGCAAGCTCACTTGATTGGAGTTTCACTCTCTTCGCAAGCAATCTAGGACCCTGTGAATTTCGGACAAAACCCAACAGCTGTGCTAAACAAATCTTTCCAAGGCTCTCTTCCAGGCATTGCAAAAAAAAAAAAAAACCCCAAAGCCCCTCTAATCCCTATTTTAAAACAGTAACTGTTCGTGACCCACTATCTCACCCCTACCCAAGACTGGGTTGCTTGCACAGCACACTGTAGATTACTTTTATCACAGCATTAATTCCACAATATTAAAAAATGCTTTTTTATCACCCAAACTAGATTCCTTGGTGAGGAAGGGGGTATCTTGTTCACTATTATATAAACAGCTAAGCACATTGCCTGGAACACCTACACACTTAATATTTTTGGATGAACAATTTGTAAAACACACAGTTTCTAGAGCTTTGCTATACAGTCTTATCTTATTCTTTCTGCAGCCCTGAGAGCTAAGCAGGGCAGAAATTATTACTTCTGCTACAGCTGCAGCCATCACCAATATCCCAGATGAGGAAGCAAGGCCAATGGGGTTAAGAACCTGCTCAATATCATAGAACAGTCCATTTTAAAACCAGGGCTAATGCCTCTTTTGCTGACTCCTAAAAGGATGTTCTTTTCATTACATCTCATTCCTTTCTGAGGAAAATTCAACTTGATCTCTCAGAATATAAGGACACTCCTCTACCCATAAGCACAGAGCTTGGAGTTGGGGATTGTATGGCCTCTGCCTTACTAAGCTTGCAAGTGGATGGGACCCAGTGAGCGTGGCTGATACTTGGAAAGTAGGGAGTGTAAACAGCTGGATAAATGCCACCATCCATATAGCCCCAGATGTTTGGCTTGATGTGTGAATATGTTAAATGTCTCATAAAATTAATTAAGGTAAAAATGACAACAGTTATGCTATACACCATGTTAATTTCAACCAGCCAGCTGACATCAACCACTCAACATGTATTAATCTGCTTCATCATTTCTCCCTCCACAAGTCCCTTTCCTCATCCTGCATAAATAACAATCAAGTGCTGTGTGTTCACTGCCCCTTTCTTGGGGATGCTTAGGTATTGGCTAGGATTACCCTCAGCTGTCACCTTCGAGGTCAGATTAACCCCAAGCAGCTCATAAAAGATTCCTCCTCTCCTCTCCTAGCTTCAAGTTCAGGCAAAGAACTGGAAGTTCCGGATGAGTCTTTAAACAAACACTGGCCCTAGGCTGTGGTCGCTGCCACTGCTCCCTACCCAAATCTATCTACACGCATATGAGACACAGCCCTAGAGTTGTGCTTTGTGTCTCAGCAGGTGAACTGGCGACAACTCGAGTGGGGCCAAAAGGCCCAAAGGACAAGATTCCTGGAACAGTTGCATTTCATCTCCTTCAAGAGACTGTCCCAGTGTCCCAACAGTCTCTGGGGTACAAGCATGCGTTTTATGACACGGATGGAATTACTGGAAGTCCTGGAGTCCTCAAGTGCCTTCTAAATTACTATTGCTACGCAGCTTCCCCGGCATTTCAATGTTTATAGTTGTCCCACTGCCTTGAGCCCCAAAACTTAGCCCAAGGTCTCTTAGCCTCCATGTCAGGTTTTCAGTGCCAAAGTCTCCCTGCGTTAAGGCTTCAGGAGTCTTTCCTTCTCTAAGCGTGGCCCTGTCTCATGCTGCAGGTAATGAGGAGGATAAATGGGTTCCCCTGGGCTTCCCTGTCCCCTCACCCCCAACCCCAGTCTGACCTGCACCAGCCCTCCTACCCAACCCATACCTTTTCCTACCTGAACAGCTACCAAAGGGAGTGATTTTGTCCCGAGTGGGGCCTTTCTGCAGCAGCAAGTGGTGAAGCAAGATGTGCAGACAGGAAGATCCTGACTTGATAGCCAATGCCGAATTCAATTGAGCAGCGAGGATTTTCCCCACTGCTTATAAGCTGCCAAAACTGAATATTCCCCATGCCCCACTGCTGCTTGCTTCAATTCTCCAAACTTTCAGAATTCCAACAGATAACCAAAATCTCAACTGTCGCATCTTCCATCAAAATGTACCAGTGCTAATCTATATTTTCTGTCTCTATGGAGCTTTTCAAAATAGGAACCAAATCCCCTATAATGTCACTAAAGCAAAAGAAAGATAATTTAAACAATGAATGGCATGATTTTAGAAAAAATGTCCTCATTTCACTACGCCTGTTTCTTTGACTACCAAAAATATTCTTCAACAAGCATGTGATTCTTAGGGACCTAACTCACTGTTATAAGACACCCCCTACTTTCCAAAACAAGTAGGAGGCTGGACTTCAAGTTTGATTATTACCACAGCTGAGCAGCTGGAATGAAATTACTTCCCTGTGCTGTGTGTTCATAATTCGGTATGTCAAAGTTGTCTCTGATTTCACTAACGATTTTTTTCTCTACTTTTCCTCAGATGTTTAGCCCAAAGGGAAAATTTTTAAGTTACCCCTTTCCAACTGTACTTTTTCAATATATTCTCACTGGAAATTAAAATTTACAGATAGTGTAAAACGCACTCCTTCAATAAAATATAGCAATGTAAAATGTTAAAGGTAACCCACTCTCACCCCCAAATATCCTGTTTTATATTGATTCACTAGTAATCAATAACAAAAGAGCCAGGTTTTGCTTTTGTTACTTGACAAACACAAGAAGATTTCTAGTATAAAGAACAATGTTGGAAAAATTGTACTTTTGGTTTATATGTTTTCACTGAAGTCAGAACTTGTTAAACCCCTTGGGCTTCTGGAAGAATGCAGAGGATTTAAAGAGCATTTCCTACTGGACCTCCCAGATGCTGGCAAAGTTCAAGGGAATGAAGAGGTGTTAGGAGAAAACAGGCAGGGCATTCATTCCATTTTTTATTTCTGGTAGAAGATAGCCCTTCTTTACAAAAAATAAGATTCACAAAAATAAAATTCTCAGCTTACTCTCATCTTTGCAAAGTAGCCATCTTCTTGTTCTCATCTCAAATTACTGAAGAAACAAACACCATACGTTTCTATTAGACTGGCTGGAGACTGCTCTCCATGAGACCTTTGCCCTTTTGTTCATAAATGTATAGAATTTGTGCACCAATACATTTGTACAACTTCAATGATAACAATATGAATATTTGACATTTGCATTGACTGTGTGGCAGGCACAGTTCTTACCTGTTTATCTGTATTATCTCAATCTTTACAACCTTATTAGAACAGAAGGTCTACAAAAAAACTCAAAACCTGACGTGAGTCATGCTACACAAACAGTCTAGGGCTACAAAGGACCCTCATAGAACCAGATCAGACACAGAAGGGCATTCAAGAGGAAGTGGACCTGGAGTCTCCATCTCTGAGGCTCTAAGAAGCCCAAGGTACCAACAGCAGGGCCTCCTCCAGCTTCTACAAAATTCCATCTCTTTCCTTATGCTCTCCTCTTTGCTATTCCTTTGTCCAGCCCCTACGTCTTTTTCTCTTCTTTGTGCCTACACTGCACTAAGCCTCGAGTCCTTCTGGGTCTGAGGCCATGGCCATTTCCAACCTGGAGTACATATGGGGAGGCAAAGGCCATTCACGAAAGCAGTGGCAGCAACCTCAGGTACTCAGGATCCCACCCTCTGCCACCAGACAAAGGAAAAGTGAAAAAAACACTCCCCACAGCCCTCTCACTGACTAAAATCAGGGCATAAAGCCACCCCCAGCTGCACAGGGAGCTGCAAAATCAAAGGTGTGGAGTCAGAACACCGGAAAATAGGCAAGAGAAATGGGGTTGGGAAAGTAGTTCAAGTGACCACCCAACAGAATCTGTTCTCAAAATGAGTCAACAAAATAATGTGTTATTTATTTATTGTCAGTGTCATACAGGTAGTTACCATGTAAAGGTTGGTGAAAACTCTAATGGAATGATAACTGGTTTTAATTATGCATAAAATGAGCTTTGTGCATATTTATGTACAACTGCACACTACTAGAGAAGAATCATCTAAAGTACCAGCACCTTTAAAGTGGCATTCAATACAGTTGCCATACAGCTGCACATCTCAGCAGAGTTGTAGATGGGTATCATAGGACACTGCATGCCAAATGAAATTTCAGAAACACATAGGTAGATAGGAATGATTTCTCTAGAGTGTTGCCTTGTATTATCTCTAGCGCACACACACAGCAATCTCAAACAAAATGAAACAGCCAAAACCCAGACGTGTCTTGCCATTGTTATCATCATTACACATCCTGGTTAAATGGCTCTCATGTGCCTGGTGCTGCACTGGTAAGACAAACTGGGTGCCTCATCTGTCAACTAATTCCAGACCAGAGTTTCTTTCAGCTCATCTGGCTACTTAAGCAGGTATCCCTGGTATCTGATCCCTTTCCTCTGCAGCTTTCCAAAGCTACTCACTTGAGTGAAAAGAGACAAAAATCTTCTCAGATACAGAAAGTGCTTGGTCTTACCTATTATATCCTGATCCCGGTAATCCCTGTAATATTCACAAGTTAAACAATGTACCATTTTGTCTTTTCACGTATTTGCCCACTTATTCATTCATCCATATGACATTCGCAAAGCTCTTGTTATATGCCATGTACTGTGTTGGGTAATAATTAGAAAGAAAGATAATGTACATATTTCCTTGCCTTAAAGGAACTCACCTACCACGACCCATCTTCCCTTCTTGACATTGGTGCTCAGTATCTAAAAACTCGGGGTCCTTATGTCTTATGTTGGTGGCAGTGTGCCCTTATGGCCAAGGAAGCAGACAGTAAGGGGTTGTAGGTACAATGGGGCAGAAGAGGCATCCAGAATAGCTAGGAAGATTGGTTATGTTTTACAAATTAGTAAATATATTCAAAATAGAAGGAGCTGGGTTCTCATCCTCAAAATCTATTTATAAACATGGAAAGAAGAAAGCTAGAAAGACCTCTGGAATGTTGAAATGGAATTTGAAGTATTGGTATGAACTGATGGGTTTTTCATATACATGCACAGATATGGAAAGAGTTATTTTCCATGTGTTTGTGTGTATTATGTATATGTGCACATTGATATGCACGTTGGGTTGTGTATCTATATAGAAGCAACAAACACAGTGAACAATCAGACCTTGGTTTCTAAATATTAACCTCAAGTAAAAGGAGGCAGAGCTGTTAGAAAAAAGTTTGACGGTTGAGGTAGAGAAATACAAGATGAGCTTGGAATATCTTGTGTCAGAAAGTCAGGAAATGCTGAATGGATAAGGAACATATGTCAAAAGGACACGGGAGACAGCTGGAAGGAGCTCAAACGGAATAATTTGAGCATTAAAATAAATGATGATAGTAATAGGTTATAACCCACTGAACAAAATAGATCAATGAGTACATACTAAGATATATATATGTGTGTGTGTATATATATACGTATATATATACACATGTATAAATGGGGGAGAAGAGAAAGCTCTTTCTTACAGAATGCCAAATAAAAAATGTAGAAGAAATGATTAAAATAAGCCATCACCATTTGGCAACCATGGTGGTGACAGTGGTAGATTCAGGTGGATTCATTCAACCATGGATGGATGCTAAGGCTGATGGGTAAAGTTTTGGTAAGAAACAGGATATTGGTATAATATCAGAATCTCTCTCCATCATAATAAGATACAAAGGGAACATGGTGATTTTACAGTGGAGAAATCTGGCAGACCCTCAACCTTGACCATATGATCAAGGTTGGCATCATCATGACCGTGTAGGTGTGGCTAAGGAGCAAAAAAGTGGGGAGGCTTCAAAGGCAGTAATACTTGAATCAGGTGTTGAAGGATGAGGCAGCCATGGAGAAACAACAGGCAAGAGATTTCCAGTGGAAGTTGGGCAGATGCAAAGCCATGCTGGAGTGACAGCACGGGTGCTGGGGAAGCGGGGAGGGTGCAGGCTGGGGAAGGATAAATAGTTCTGGACAGGTAGACAGAAACCAGATCAAGAAGAGTCTTATGGACCATGCTTAGAAGTTCAGACCTTGTCCTCTTAGTGATGAGGTGGCACACCTGCTGCTACTACCACTCTGCACATATATCAGACATGTCTATCATAGCACTTTATGCACTTCAGAGAGCACAAACTTCAGACACCCCTGCCAATTGGCACCTGAAATTGAATCATTTGCCCTCCCTACTCCAGGCAATGAGGAGGTTTAGAGGATTTTTAACAGGTGGCAGGTATGATTTGCACTTGTGTAACAAAGCTAGACCCTGACATCAGTGTCAATGGATCAAAGGATAAACTCTAGGCATAGTGACAAGTGAGAAGGCCTCCACAGCAGTCCTATGCATTGTACAAATGACAGCATACAAATTTATACATACACTGCATAAATGAGACCATACAAAGTCAGATTTGGTTCAAACCCCATGCTTTTCTCTAGCCATTATCAGAGCACATATTATGGTGGAGGGAGCACATAAAACATTCTTTGAACAAGAAAACCCAAGGCCCAGCAGAAGCTGAAAATTGTGCTGAGGGAAAAGTGAGACCCAAAAGAAAGAACTGCAGCTCAAGTGGAGCAGACAGACCAAGAGAGATGTTAAGTTTCACTCACCCTGAAACTCCACGCAAACACAGTTGCGAACTAACACAGCAGTACTTCAGCACCTTGGCGCTACTAGACTACTTATCTTTCCCTGCCATACTTAGGTGCTCACTGAAAGATTATCATCCAAAGGTAATCCAGTCACAGTGCCTATGTCTTAGGAAAAAACATAACATTCCAATATTTAAGTTAAAACACATAGATATGCCCATGTGTGCACACATATGACATAATTAGGAAGCACTCTAAGCCAGGTTATGGGCAAAAAAATTGTTCTCTTGGGTTTGAGGAGCAGTTGAGTACTAAGAGTAGAAAGAACTGCATGGAACTGGGGTTCATCTCTTCTCTAGGACTGAAAAATGTGAGGGCTGGAAAAGGTGGTCTTTTCTAACATAATAATGCCGACTCCTAACTTCCCTCTCAGCAGAAAATAGCAGAGAGATCTGGAAGCGAGCTCTTGCTACAAGCACAAGCAAGTCAGGCTAAATCCTTCTGCGTGCAGGTCTGTGAGGGTAGCAGCTCATGTCGTGGCCAGAAACTTGGTAATATGATTGAGAAAACTAAAAACACATTGTAAGTGAAGTCCTGGGGTGCATACAGCATTCTGCTTTAAGATGCTGACTGTTTTTGAAATAAAACTTTAAAACATGCCATAAAAAGCAACTATTCCTCTGGGGAAAGAGTGGCCTAAAGTGTCTTTGATTGTAACTATGGGAAAGACTTTCATCCGCACTCTTTACGAGGTTAATTGTAACTCTCCCCCAAGCTCAGGGACGCTTTCCTGAGTCTTGTGGTTGTAATCTTACACGTTGCATGATAAACTTACATTTTCCAATGAGGACATTCCAAAATGTTAAAAGTCATGGCTCCAAAAGCAGTCAAATGAGTGAAAGCTGATAAGAAACTGGTTTAGCTAGTGCACACATGCACACGTGTGCACACAGCCTGCTGTCCTCCAGCTACACCAAGTCAAAGTCCTCAAGCTTCATCAGGAAGGACCCCACAAAACCACAAACCAAAACAAATGTGAAGCACTTAGCACAATGCCTGGCACATGAAAAGCCTCACTAGCTCATGGCTGTTATCATCATCATCTTATCCTTTTTCTTCATTATTGCTAATGAATTATAGCTCAGTATTTAGCTGTCACTGAGAGAGATTTATTCCATCCAATGAGGTCATCTTCGTGGACTATATAACCACTGAAACATCCCTATGGAATCCTGCTGTGGTTGCCTTCTTTTATAAACTGGCATGAGACAGTTATAATAAATTTGTTGCCTGTAACAGAAACCCCCACCATGCTGATTTCCACAATTCTTTCACATACAAAACCTCAACTGAAAACTGTGGTTCACACTTTCTTCTCAGATGCCAATAGGAATTACTGCCATACTTTAGTGTCTCCCTTATAGCAGGCTCACTAGTAATAATTTTATTACCACGTGTAGATCATTTACCATATGCTGGGCATACTGCTAATAATGGCTTTTTTCCTTATTAACTTATTTCGTCTTCATTACAACCCCATCAGATGCTGCTGCTATTATTCTCAGCTACCATAGGAGGTGTCTGTCTAAGGCTTACAGAACTTAAATCATCCAAGATCTTTCATTCAGTGAGATACACAGCTGGGCCGGGCATGGTGGCTCACACCTGTAATCCCAGCACTTTGGGAGGTTGAGGCGGGCGGATCACGAGGTCAGGAGATCAAGACCATCATGGCTAACACGGTGAAACCCCTTCCCTACTAAAAATACAAAAAAATTTAGCCGGGCATGGTGGCGGGTGCCTGTAGTCCCAGCTACGCGGGAGGCTGAGGCAGGAGAATGGTGTGAACCCAGGAGGCAGAGTTTGCAGTGAGCCAAGATTGTGCCACTGCACTCCAGTCTGGGCAACAAAGCAAGACTCCATCTCAAAAAAAAAAAAAAAAGAAAAAGAAAAAGAAAAAGAGATACACAGCTGGTAAGGGGTGGAACACAAACTTGAAGTGTTTCTGAATCTAAAGTTCATGTTTATGTTTTCCACTAGATTTTAATTACTAAATAAAGGATTCTTAACTTGGGTTCCTTGAACTTCAGGGGACCCATGAGCCTCTTGGAATTGTATGTAAAATGGCATGTGTATGTACACGTTTTCCTCAGAGAAAGTCCACAACTGCAGGCGTGGTGGCTCACGGCTGTAAATTCCAGCACTTTGAGAGGCCATGGCAGTGGATCACTCAAAGTTGGGAGCTCCAGACCACCCTGGGCAACACGGCAAAACCCTGTCTCTACCAAAAAATACAAAAATTTACTTGGCATGATGGAGCGTGCCTGTAATGCCAGCTACTCGGGAGGGCTGAGGTGGCAGAATTGCTTGAACCCAGGAGGCGGAGGTTGCAGTGGGCCTAGATCATGCCACTGCACTTCAGCCTGGGTAAGAGAATGAGACCCTGCCAAAAAAAAGAAAGAGGAAAAACACGAAAAAGTCAAAAACGATTGTTCTAGACTCAGGTGGAACTAGATCTTATCATTAAATTCTGTGTCACCATTCCCCTCATTGCCCCTAGCACTCAAAAGCAGTACCTGGTCATAGTATGTTCTCAACTGCCAGCTCTCCAATTGACCAAATTCTCTTCTCCGATCCTTTCTTGGATCCACCCCCAACCCCACAATGGAAATGCAATGAGAGTGATGAATTTGTTTTAAGGCCGCATTTCAAAGCCATGCACGTGTGACAGCTCCTAGCAAGCTTCCCAAAGCTCAACCTTTCACAGCCACTCACATTGTGAAAGAGCAAACAGGACCTTGTCCTGCCTTCTCACCCCAGAAAACCAAACATCTGCCTATTCTGGCCTGAAGAGCTCACCTGCTGGGGAGGAGATGCCCAGCTTGGAATAGCACAGCACATCTGGCCCTTCCTGCCTGAGCTCAAACTCCATTTTCAGGGTCAGCTGTCAAGTAATCTTCTGCTTTATAAACAATCTCACATTTTAATAAGAACCATTGTGCAAGGTGAGCTTTTGAAATAAGGTTAGTTTTCAGTCTGCAGCTGCACTTGCAGATGCCCCACTTTCTAACTGAACCCTGTGGAAGGGCTATGAAAATAATTGCCCATTATTGCATTTTTGGCATGCCCACTGTGCAACAGGCACTGTTCTAGACGCATACATCCATCATCCAAAATTTGCAAAATAACTTAGGCAGATATTATCAACAGTTTGCAGATGGAGAACCTGAGTCCTGTCAGAGAAGTCAAAAAATCTGCTCAAGAGCCAAGATCTAACCCCATGTTGAGCAGACACCAAAACCCTATACATCCCCAACTCTTCATGGGCTCCCACTTTCTCATGGACCTGAAGTTACTCTCTTTTCAAAGAAAGTTTACTCCAGTTGAAAAATAAGAGACTCCAAGGCCTCAGCATCTTAGTAGCTGCAAAGGAGTATTTCAGAACACTCTACTAAAATGGGATAACATCAAATTTTTGCTTTTACTCTTCACAAATAAAGGTAAGAAAACTTAGATTATATACATTGAACCTATTCTAGTACCTCATTGAAAGTCATGTTTGAATGTCTACTATTCAATTATATACAGCAACTATAGGTCCAAAGCACTAGGCTAGACAATATGAAAAAACCCAAGAACGAGATAGACTTGCAGCCTCTCCCGACAAATAGATTTCCCGATTAACTGAGCAGATTATTATATAAATCGTTAAATATACTACTAAAATAAGTGGAAGAATTCCATAGCATGCTAAGTGGACCTCAAAGGAAGGAAATAAGGACATACTTGTTTTCATGTGAGGATAGGAAAATGTGTAATAAACTCAGCCTTTGTGAGGAAATTTCACCAGAGCTGAGAATGGTCAGATTTTACACCTCAGGCATGACTGGACAATGGTGAATGTAGGTATCTGTGCAAAGACAGGGATTTGAGCAAAGGCTCAGTTTGGAGAAGGCAGGGGGCACTTGGTGGGACAGTCCAGAGCCTTTGGCCTGGGGATATGCATGAGGCTGAAAAATCACACCAGGAAGGGCTGACTCAGCTGCTGACTTCAGACTCTGGATTGGGAGTGATCTGACCAGCCCTATTTTCCAAGGAGACTATTCCAGCAAGAATGCATGGGCTGAGAGGATAACAGCATAGAACTGGAGCCAGCAGAGTGGCCCATATCTATAATCCCAGCTACTAGGGAGACAGAGGCAGGAGGATGGCTTGAGCCTAGATGTTCGAGGCTGCAGTAAGCTATGATTGCACTACAGCCTGGGCAAAAGAGAGAGACCTCATTTTTCTTTTTTTTTTTTTTTTTTTTTTTTTTTTTTTTAAAGAGTCTAGAAGTGGAGAAACCAATGACAGTTGTCTGGCTATGAGATGATGAAGGCCTACACTAAAGTGTGAAAAAGAGAAAATAAAGAGACATTTCACCAGGACTTAGTGATAGACTGTACTGGGCGAGTGAAAGGAAGGGAAACACAGCCTGGTGGTATAACTTTCTGAAATGGGGTGTTTAGAAAGGGAGTCTACTTGAGAAAGGAAAGGAGCTCAGGTTCTTGAACATGCTGACTTGCTCAAGTGTTTATTCTTCATGATTAACAAATTAGAATAATTAAAAAGCTGAATTTAGGCAGAGGCCTGAAACCTAGGTTATTCTAGAGTCATTTTCACGCTGTGAGACCGCTGAGCTCATTCATAAAGCTCTGTTTCTGGCACCTTTTGACAAACTCCCAGACTCCACGGTAGGAATTCGGGCGCTGCTTGGAAGTGTGTGTTGAAGCACACAAATCAGAAGTGTACTGGGAGGTGGCAGATGGCTGTGGTAGGTCATATTTGGAATCTGTAGTTTGAAAGGAAGCTTCAGGAGATGAAGAAGTTGAGTTTTAGCAGCTCATTAATCCTCCAGACTCACCAAAACTGGTATGTGACTTCCTTCATAAGGAAGGCCTTGCCAGAAGGAGAATGTTTTGTCCCAGCTCTGAGCAGCAGAGCGGGGGAGGTGGGGGAGGAGGAGGGGGGGGGGGGGGGGGGGGGGGAGGGGGGGAGGGGGGGGGGGGGAGGAGGGGGAGGGGGAGGGGGGGGAGGAGGGGGGAGGGGGGGAGGAGGAGGGGGGGGGGGGGGAGGAGGAGGGGGAGGGGGGAGGAGGAGGGGGAGGGGGGGAGGGGGGGGGGGGGGGGGGGGGGGGGAGGAGGAGGGGGGGGGGGGGGGAGGGGGGGGGGGAGGGGGGAGGAGGGGGAGGGGGGGGGGGGGGGGGAGGGGGGGGGGGGGGGGGGGGGGGGGGAGGGGGGAGGGGGGGGGGGGGGGGGGGGGGGGGGGGGGGGGGGGGGGGGGGGGGGGGAGGGGGGGGGGGGGAGGGGGGGGGGGGGGGGAGGGGGAGGGGGAGGGGGGGGGAGGGGGGGGGGGGGGGGGAGGGGGGGGAGGGGGGGGGGGAGGAGGGGGGGGGAGGGGAGGAGGGGGTTTTTCTTGTGCACCAGGGGCTGGAGAGGGGGAGGGGGGGGGGGGGGGGGGGAAACCTTGGGGGTTTCAGAGGGGGAGGGGGGGGTGCCCTGTAAAGAAACGTTTCAGACTGGCTGGGCCCTGTCTGCCTTCTGGGATTTTTCAGATATACTAGCTCTCTTTAGTTTCCGGGCAAGTCACAAACTTTTTAAATCCTGTATTTCTTATAATATTAAATAATAGCACTACATTTGCTGTGTGGGAGGAGGGGCATATTTTTTAAAAACTGGAAAAAAAAAGAAAAGAAAAAAAAGCCTGGAAAGCACAGAAGGGTATAAGGAAAATAAAAACTCATCCAGAACCCTCACCACTCATCCATCAGTTAACATCTTAGTATATTACCTTCCATTCTTTCCCATCTGCATTTTTTCAATTTTTACATAAAGGGAGATTTTCACCTTTAAAATGTGCTTATCCTGGTAGAGCATTATCTAAGAGCTAAGGAATAAATTGACTCATGGACTTTTGAAATTCAAATCTGACCAGCTGCTAGCCCAATACCTGACAGCAAAGCAGGTGTAAAGTGTTAAACCAACTTCAAAGTCTTTCCTAGGAACCTCTGGAAATAAATCTGAAGACCTCTACAGGAAATCACTTTAACAGTAGTGCTTCTAGGTTATTTCTTTGTGATTGTGATAATTAAATACCTTGTTAATGGAAAGAAGGGAAAGGAGGGAAAGAAAGGAAGAGAAAGCCCCTACCCACCCCCACTCTTAGTTATAAAATACTTTCTAATAGTCTCATAACAATACTTTCATGTCTATTAAATTTCAAAGCTGGTCCACACCAATTTCCAAACAGGTCTGGAAACTGAGGCAAGTGATTTATCTAAGGTCATACTTGTGGTTGGTGGCAAAGCAAACACTAGAACTCAGGCTTCCTCCTGACCCTTACCCCCTTTTCCAGAGGGGCCCCCTGAGCAGATCCTCTGGTTAAGAGGCCAGGCTAAAGCCCCTCACACAGAGCTCAGAGCCCTCACGACATCAATGTCATATTAGTGATTTTGGCCACTTCACTAAGCCAGCATGCAGAAACAAAAATCCACTCTCCCTTTCTGTGCCTCTGTATCTTTCTAATATACTGTTAGAACAGACATTCACAAAAGGGGGTGATAACTCCTGAGGGCCTGGAATGTGCCAGGAGTTCTGCCAAAATGCTCTCACTTTGCATCCTCACAGCAGGCCCACAGGGATCAGGAGTCCTACCTCACAAGTGGAAAAAAAAAAAAAAACCTAAACAGAGGGGCTCAGCAATTTGCCCATGGTCCCACAGGAAGTGCCAGAACCAAAATTCCAATTCAGCTCTACCCAACTCCAAAACCCTTTTCCTCTACATCTTGCCACACTCAAGTTTAAAGGCATTTGGCTCTTGCAGCCTGGGTGAGCCAGACCCTGACACAAGAGAATGAAGAAAACCCCATCCCAGCACAGACTCCTCGCTCTCTAGGCCTCCCAGACCACACAAGAGCAACCAGTACCCTTGACAGCCCCTTACATGCTTCACTCCATGTTCTCCCTCCATTCTGAGAACCTTAGATCTTCACTCACCAGAGTGACCTGCAGGGTAAGAACGCACAGCCCCTCCACCCAGCTCAGCCAAAACCTGCCACAATCCTCAATACTAAGATTCCAACCAATGAAGATACAGTTGCCCCCAAATTTAGAGATAATGCAAACCCATTGGCCATTAGTCCCAGGCACCAAGACAAGAAAACATCACACGATAAAACAGCCTGATGAATTTCAATGTCACATTTCTTGGAATTCCGTGGCAATTTTTATTGGGTAATAAAATTCAATCCCCAGAGAAGGTGTACAAGGGAGCCCGAATCTGGGGCTCCGCCAGGAGCTCTGACACATCAGGGCAGGCAACCAGTCTCCTAGGAAAAGCTCTGCAAACTACAATGATACACACAAAATGAAAGAGCCAGGGATAAGAGCTGCTGCCTCCAGGGTCTTGTGTCACTGGATGACTTCCAACAGAGTCACCATGGCAGAAGGGTTACTCTGAGCAGACCTTTCCTTCTGGTGACTTTGTATATAATGTCAGTTGGGAGGGAGAGCAATAAGCTGAGGCTGACCGAACTACTCAATTAGTTTTTCACTCAGATAACTTCTTTACCAAAGCCATTACATTCACCTATGTTAACTCACTGGATGTAGAAACGTCTGCTTTTGAATATAACGGCTTTTGAAGACTTGCTGAGCAAAATACCTTGGAAATCTTACCTTAATTCATTCATTGAATTTCTATATAGCAAGCCTGTGATCATTTATGGAGATACAAACTAAAAGCTACAGTCTCAGACTTCAGAGTCCAATCAGGAGAAATGAGTATTTATGCTACAAGGTAATTGTTTTGATAGATGTATTTTATCAAGCTCAGTGTGAGCACTAAGGATGCTGGGCACCTAAATCAGCAGAGGAAATCAGGAAAGGCTTCAAAGATGAGGTGACACTTGGGCTGAGTAGAGTTAGCCAGATGGACCATTAGCAGAGAGGTTATTCAAGGATGAAAAAAGGAGATTAAAAAAAAAAAAAAGGAGCAAAAATACTAAGTGTATTAGTCCATTTATACACTGCTATAAAGAACTACCTGAGACTGGGTAATTTATAACCTAGAGAGGTTTAATTGACACACAGTTCTGCAATGGCTGGGGAGGCCACAGGAAACTTAAAATCATGGCAGAAGGTGAAGGGGAAGCAAGGAATGTCTTACGTGGCAGCAGGAGACAGAGCAAGGCGGTAACTGCCAAACACTTTTAAAGCATCAGATCTTGTGAGAAGTCACTCACTATCATGAGAACAGCATAGGGGAGACCACCCCATGATCCAATTACCTCCCACCAGATCCCTTCCTCGACATGTAGGGATTATAATTCAAGATTAGATTTGGGTGGGGACACAGAGCCAAACCATACCAAAAAGTTTTTATAATATTCTAAATCCTTTGTTACTTCAACAATGTTCACTGCTTTCACCAGAAGTAGATTCCATCTCAAGAAACCACTCTTTGCTCATCCATAAGAAGTAACTCCTCATCCATTCAAGTTTTATCATGAGATTGCAGTAATTTATTCATGTCTTCAGGGTCCACTTCTAATTCTAGTTCTCTTGCTATTACCAGCACAACTGCAGTGACTTCCTCTACTGAAGTCTCAGAGCCCTCAAAGTCATCCATGAGGGTTGAAATCAACTTCTTCCAAATTCCTGTTAATGTTGATATTTTGACCCCACTCCCACGAATCCCCACTCCACGAATCAATCCTCACCTCTTTCAGCCTTCACAGAACTGAAAAGAGTTAGGGCCTTGCTCCGGGTGTTAGGCTTTCGCTTAAGGGAATGTTGTAGCTGCTAAAACTTTCTCCGTATCAGCGATAAGGCTGTTTGCTTTCTTATCATTCGTGCCTTCACTGGAGTAGCACTTTGAATTTCTTTCAAGAACTTTTCCTTTGCATTCACGACTTGGCTGTTTGGCATAAGAGGCCTAGCTTTCAGCCTGTCTTGCCTTTCAATATGCCTTTAACTAAGCTTAACTGTTTCGAGCTTTGATTTAAAGTGATAGAGGTGCGACTCCTCCTTTCACATGAGCACTTAGAGACCACTATATTGTTATTAATTGCCCTAATTTCAATATTGTGTCTCAATGAATAGGGAGGCCCAAGGAGAGGGAGAGAGATCCGAGAATGGCCGGTTGGTGGAGTAGTCAGAACACACACATATTTATCAGCTGTTTGCTGTCTTATATGGGCATGGTTCATGGCACCCTAAAAGAATTAAAACAGTAACATCAAAGGTTACTGATCACAGATCACCATAACAGACATAACAATTAAAAAGCTTGAAATATTGTGAGAATTAGCAATATGTGACAGAGACATAAAGTGAGCACATGGTGTTGGAGAAACAGCAGACAGAATTCAACACAGGGTTACCACAAACCTACATTAAAAAAACACAGTATCTGCAAAGTGCGATAAAGCACAGCACAGTAAAACAAGATACGCCTCTACACACAGTGTAGCAATCGGAGCTAGCTAGGTTGTACACAGAGGTGAAAGCCATTTTTTTGTTGGCTTTTCTAAATAGAACAGCAATGGACTGGAGTTACAGGGCTCCTCGACTGTACTCTCCTGGCAAAGCTGCTCGAGGACGGGCAGAGACCCAGCACCTCACGATGGAGCCCAAGGGCCTCTGCAAGGAAAGGAGGTGAGAGCACGCAGAGCCACCACTCCGCCTCCCCTGCCCTTTCTGTTCCGGCAGCTGCATTCCAAAGACTAATGAGAACAAGGTGCAACATGGTTTAACAATTTTGATACATTCCTTAGCAAAACATAATTTCTTTAAAAACACATCGACTGCATTACAGTGACTCCATCAGGCAAGACACATGTCAGGGAAAAAGCATGAGAAAATTTGGCAGGTATGTCTAACGTGTCAATAAATTAAACGAAGTTTATTTTCACAAAACCAAATGGTCAGACTTGCTCATGGTTTCCTACCAAGAAGTAAGAATTACTCCCTAGAGACAGTAATCAAAGCACAATTAGACCAGGCCTGGAATTCTTTTAAATATACTATCCTTTCCTCACACATGATTGTACTTTCATTCTTAGCAGAGATCCTTAACTCAAAGAAATACTAATGGGCTTTTCTAGCTTTGGGTCTTTCTGTGATAATATGCAATCATAACACAGATTTAAAAAAAAAAAAAAGCAATTCATTTACAGCTACTACTACATATCCCTTACAATGTGTCCATTCATTTATTCATTTAATAAATAATGGCACAGCCTGTTGGGTTGGTCTCTTTCATATACAGACAAACAGAAAAACTTTTTTTCTTAATAATGTCAAAATGTTTTAGCCCCTGGGCAGGAATTTATCACTGTTAGAATATTCCATTAAGGTCCTATTTGAGTAAAAGTTTTTTTAATAAAATGAAACTATTGTAACAGGATAACTCTATATTTTCAAAATGTAGTAAATGGTCAAAGAACAGAGAGACCAATGGAGGAAGGTAGACACAACTTTAAAACAAACCAGGTTTAAGATGAATGATAGTATTTGCCACAGCAAATAAAATGGGAATTTGATCCTATGAAAAGAAGTGACATTTTTCCTGTAGCATAACAGAACTCAAGTAGTCTTTTCCAAAAAAAAAAAAAAAAAGAAGAAAGGTGCCTCACTACATCTACGAAGACTGAAAATAAAGTTTACCTGAAAATATCTACAAAATTCCAGAAAGATTCAATAGTAGGAAGCAAGGGGGCAAAGGGTGTCACACACAGTTGTGCAGGTTGTATACTGCACAAGAGTGACACATCTAAGAGGGCACTGCTCACTTCAAATACATTGTTAGGTTGTATATTTATTTTGACAATGTTTCAAGGGACAACAGCAAAGGGCATTCTTTTAATAAAATCAGCATGACAATTTTCTGACAAATGGAAGTAAAATGTATTGAGGAAGGGATGCCTGTTTCCAATTTGCACAAAGACTTCATGTGGGCTAGCCATGTCCCAAATAAAGAAATTATGGTTAATATACAACACAATTCAGGTGATTCCTTGGAACAAATTGCTGCATCGAATCAACTTTTCAACCCAATGCTTTGCACACAAGCATTCCATGAATGTTTATTAAATAAACAAAAAACCAGCAAGGTGATTGTCAGGCACAGTCCTCTCAAGTGATTAACAAGGATGTTACCGGAGACACTGTCATGATTTCATTGCTATAGAAGCCAATTATCTCAGCACACAGAAGAACTGGGAGACTTCAGATCACACCCCTTCACCCAGGGAGAGTCACATGTTTTCTCTCCCTCTTCCTCATACTCCAAGAACAAACTCCAAGATGACAGAACTGCAGGATAGCAACAGTGCTGATCACGTAGTCATGGCACAAAGAGAGCCTTTGATTTTGCATGATTAATAAATCTTCATTATAACTGAGATTTCAGAGTTTATTTGCGACTGCAGCATAGACTAGTATTACTTTACTAATATGCTAAGGCAAGGAAATACGATCCAGTTTTTCCTTTCCACGTGATTTCCTCAGGTAGTCCACCTGCTCAGCCTCCTGTGACTTCCTGTATTCAGTAATATTATGAGGGCAAGAGTGTGGGTAAACAAGAGCAAAAACTCAAGTCTCTTCCTTGGGCCTGGTATGGTAGCCCATGCCTGTAATCCCAGCACTCTGGGAGGCTGATGCAGGAGGATTGCTTGAGCTCAGGAGTTCAAGGCCAGTCTGGGCAACAGATGGAGACTCCACCTCTGCAAAAAAAAACGAATTAGCTAGGCGTGGTGGCACATGCCTGTCGTCCCAGCTACTTGGAAGGCTGAGGTGAAAGGATTGCTTGGGCCGGGGAGGTTAAGGCTGCAGTGAGCTGAGATGGCACCACCTCACTACAACCAGGGCAACAGAGTGAGACCCTGTCTCAAAAAAAAAAAAAAAAAAGAAAAGAAAAAGAAAAAACAAACAGCTCTTCCTCTCTACATATTCATAACTGAAGACCGAAGTCTTCTATGAGGACTCCACATTTTCAGGCTTTGTCATGGTTCCCTTCAAGGGTGATCCCAACTTCTTTAAACACTACTCTAAGATCCCTGAAATAATTTTACTAGCATCTGCTTAACTACAGAGAAAACAGCAGACCCTTATGGCTTATTTGAAAAAGCACAGAATGAGGAGTCACAGATTTTAGTTTGAGTTTTGCAACTTCCTAGCCACAAAGTGACTCAGAAAGTGAGTATCAGCAATAAAAAAGCATTTATCAGTGACAAAGAGCACAGAATCCTCTGTGAGCATCAGTGTCCTACTCTTCGAAAAGGATTACATAATGAAACAAGTGAAAACGCTGTGAAACAGAACATACAAGAATAAAGAAATATTAACAACAAAAAGCATCCATTCAAATTTCCCTAGGTATCCAGAGCTATGAGTCACCCAAACCCCTAAATGTCCTTCCAAATCCTAAGGTGAGCAAAAGGGTTCCCAATTAGACATGCGGGAATGTCTTTATATGTACGTATTATGCTAAGCTATATGCACAAGGCTAATAAAATTTCAACTTACATCTGTATGGCATTCTACAGTTTATTAAGTTCTTTCATATACATTAAATCATGGCAAAGCTGTGCATTTTATATGTTGAATGTATATTTTATAAAGCACTTGGGCCCTTTGGATAATCAATGTATGCACTATATGCATGCCTATTGTATGCAACAAGGAGTATAATGCTATTATTTTAAATTATTACAGTGATGTAAATTGCAGTATCTTTACTTTTATATTAGTAACCACATATATGATTTATATGATGCTGAGCACTTTGTCAAGAATAAAACCCCTAATTAAAACTGGACTCCTATGGGAAAATATGATTCACTTTATAATGATTCACTTTACATTGACTTCCAGATCACACAGCAACCCAAATCATGGTGTACCTGAGCACAGTTTGTGAAAATAATTATTAATCAGAGGGGAGTATAAAAACCTTTGGGAACTACCCCTGTGTTGTGACCTTTCCCCTATAGGATGTATGCTTTTTTATTTTAATAAGAAATAAGATCATTTTACTTTAAAGGGATCAAAAAAAGTTATAGAATGAGTTATATTGGTCAAAATAGGGTATGACTGATCTCTCCTAGCATGTGTCATTACTTGGAAAATGGCAAATATCCCACCTCCTTTTAATGGCATCATCTGAGAATGGCTTTGAGACTAGCAAATTAGTAAAACAAATAAAATGATGCCAAAGCAGAACATTCGATGCCTCTTTCTTTTCCTTCCCTATTGCTTTTAAGTGAAACTGAAGACCAGTCTCCTACATCTGATACCAAGTGACTAATTCAATTAAGCTCAAACTGAAGTTCTGTTTTATATAGAGATTAATACTGTCTGCATTGATGTTTACAAAAAAGCTTTGAAATTTTTTTGGTATATTGATGTTATCTGAAGCCCAAGTGCTCAAATAGCCATAGTTACTAATGCAGATTTATCATAGAGAACTTCACAAATATACATTTAATGTATACAGATGACCAATTCATACAGAGCATGAGCTAAAGGAAAATTTACTTTTTTAGCTATCGCGCGCGCGCGCACACACACACACATACACACACACACACACCCATCTCGTGATACTTCATTCTTCAAATGTTTCGTACTTTCAGGCTTTTTAAAAAATAATAATAATAATAAACAACTCATAAGTTATACAATCACAAAAAGAGCTAAGAAGTCATACATCAAATTCACTTCAGACCATGTGGAAATAAAGTTTTTAATCCGAACTGTGTCACTCCAAGTGGGTTCTCAGCATGTAGGTGGCAGGCAGCTTTTCATGGTGTACAACCTGAGGGACATAAGCTCTTTACCTGTCCAAAAGGAACTTCAATATCATGAGTGAAGTGGCCAACATTTCAGCCATTGCTCTTACAGATTGTAACCACTGAGGAACGAGGGAGATGAGAGAAAAGGAATTAACTTTTGTTGAATATGCACCACATCAAAAAGGAGTTTCCTTACCTATGTTATCTTACTTGAACCATAAAACTGCCTCTTGGGCAGGTATTGCCACTTTTATTTTGCAAAGGAGAGAGAACAGATGTTCCAAAGGATTGAGCAATTGGCCCAATGCCACATAGGTATGCTCAGTGGCAGGCTGAAGCCACATTTGATTTCGGTGTTGCCTACACTGCACACACCAAGCAGGAGCCATGGACGTTTTTTTCCCCTAACAACTACCAAATAATCCACACCCTACTTCCTATAGCCTATAATGACAGGCATTTAAAAGCAAGAAAATCAATATATTCAAAGGGTTTAACAAAAGCTCCCAGTTAAAATGGCAACTCCAGAGAGACCAGGGCTCAGCCAGTCAACACACATTAATTCATGACAATGGGACAATTTTACAGATATGACTTGTTTGTTGCTGAGCACTTTGTCAGGAAATTAAACCCCTAATTAGAACTAAATTCCTAGCAGGGCACAGTGGCTCATGCCTATAATCCCAGAACTTTGGGAGACCAAGGTAGAAGAATTGCTTGAATCTCAGAGGTTGAGGCTGCAGTGAGCCATGTTTGCACCCCTACACTCAAGTCTGGGTGACAAATATGATTTGCTTTACAACAGGGGTCCCCAACCCCTGGGCCATGGACCAGTACCAATCCATAGCCTGTTAGGAATCAGGCTGCACAGCAGGAGGTGAGCGGCAGGCAAGCAAGTGAAGTTTATTCTGTATTTACAGTCACTCCCCATTGCTCACATTACCACCTGAGCTCTGCCTCTTATCACATCAGCAGCTTCATAGGAGTGCAAACCCTATCAGTGAACTGCACATGCAGGGGATCTAGGCTGCATGCTCCTTATGAGAATCTAATGCCTGATGATCTGTCACTGTCTCCCATCATCCCTAGATGGGACCACCTTGTTGCAGGAAAACAAGCTCAGGGCTCCCCATTGATTCTACATTATGGTGAGTTGTATAATTATTATATATTACAATGTAATAATGGTAAAACTAAAGTGCACAAGGCGGGGCATGGTGGCTCACGCCTGTAATCTTAGCACTTTGGAAGGCCAAGGCAGGTGGATCACCTGAGGTCAGGAGTTCAAGACCAGCCTGGCCAACATGATGAAACCCCGTCTCTACTAAAAACACAAAAATTAGCCATGCATGGTGGTGCACGCCTGTAATCCCAGCTACTCCAGAGGCTGAGCCAGGAGAGTCACTTGAACCTAGGAGGCAGAGGTCGTAGTGAGCCAAGATTGCAGTACTACATTCCTCCAGCCTGGGCAACAGAGCAAGACTGATACATGTACACGTATGTTTATTGTGGCACTATTCACAATAGCAACAACTTGGAACCAACCCAAATGTCCATCAATGATAGACTGGATTAAGGAAATGTGGCACATATACACCATGGAATACTATGCAGCCATAAAAAAGGATGAGTTCATGTCCTTTGCAAGGACATGGATGAAGCTGGAAGCCGTATCTCTGAGCAAAGCATCACAAGGACAGAAAACCAAACACCGCATGTTCTCACTCATAGGTGGGAACTGAACAATGAGAACACCTGGACACAGGGAGGGGAACATCACACCCTGGGGCCTGTCATGGAGTGGGGGCATGGGGAGGGATAGCATTAGGAGAAATACCTAATGTAAATGATGAGTTAATGGGTGCAGCAAACCAACATGGCACATGTATACCTATGTAACAAACCTGCACGTTGTACACATGTACCCTAGAACTTAAAGTATAATAAAAAAATTAAAATTAAAAAAGTGCACAATAAACGCAATATACTTGAATCATCCCCAAACCATCTCCTGCCCCTACTCACCAGTCCGCAAAAAAATTGTCTTCCACAAAACCATTCCCTGGTGCCACAAACTTGGGGGAATGCTGTTTTACACTAAGATTTTGAGATCTTATGGCCACCAAAACCTGACTGAAGAGGCTTCTGTAAAAACTCAAGAGACTACTAAGTTTAAAAGCGATCCAGGATGAGGAAGTCAGAGTCTATGGATGATAACATTGAATGAATGCTATTTTTTAACATCTATCCCAAAATGCCAGGCACGATTTAATCCTGAGAACCCCCCAATGAGATAGGTGCAATTTGTCACATCATCCCATTCTACAGATAAGGAAAATAAGGCTGAAAAGATTTATAAAGTTGCCTACTCCCCACTACATATCACTTTCCCAGGGCTGCCATAACAAAGTCCCAGAAACTGGGTGGTTGAACCCGAAGTTTATTGGCTCACAGTTCTAGGGGTTAGAAATCAATAATCAAGGTGTCAGTTCCTGTGAGGGCTGTGGGGGAGATTCTGTTCCATGCCTTGCTCCAAGCTTCTGAGAGGCTCAGGCGTTCCTTGGCTTGTAGCTGGGATTCTCCGTGTCTTCACATTGTCTTCCATCTGTCCATGTCTGTCTCAGTGTCCAAATTTCCTCTTTTAATAAGGATGCTACCCATGCTGGACTAGGGCCCACGCTAATGAGCTCATGTTACCTCAACTACCTCTGTAAAGACTCTTTACCAAATAAGATCATATTTGGAGGCTGGAGCATTAGGACTTCAACATCTTTTGAGGGGGTACAATTCAATCCATAACACACAGCTAGGAAGTGGTCAGGCTGCATGCAGTTAACCACTACTCTATAAACCTGGCACCTCCTCAGGGAAGTCAAGGTGAAGGGCAGAGGACCTCCAAGTGACAGAGTTTAGAGACAGACGTGGGCAGACTGGAAGCAGAAAGAATGAGGGAGATGGCTACCATCTCATGAGTATGTATATTCTAATGACTTAAGAGCAATTTTTTTTTTTTTTAGATGGAGTTTAGCTCTTGTTGCCCACGCTGGAGTGCAATGGTGCAATCTCGGCTCACCGCAACCTCCACCTCCCAGATTCAAGCAATTCTCCTGCCTCTGCCTCCAGGGTTCAAGCAATTCTCCTGCCTCAGCCTCCAGAGTAGCTAAGATTACAGGCATGCACCACCACACCCAGCTAATTTTGTATTTTTAGTAGAGATGGGGTTTCTCCATGTTGGTCAGGCTGGTCTCGAACTCCCAACCTCAGGTGATCCGCCAACCTCGGCCTTGCACAGTGCTGAGATTACAGGCGTGAGCCACCATGCCCAGCCAGAACAATTTTTTTTTTTAAGTTCTGGGATATATGTGCAGAGTGTGCAGTTACGTTATATAGGTATATGTGTGCCACAGTGGTCTGCTGCACCTATCAACACGTCATCTAGGTTTTAAGCCCCACATGCATTAGATATTTGTCCTAATCCTCTCCATCCCCGTGCCCCCTACTCCCCGATAGGCCCCGGTGTATGTTGTTACCCTTCCTGTGTCCATGTGTTCTCATTAAGAACATTTTAAACAATTACACCTCACATCTGTTGAGGGCTCATCCACGATCATGCCTGCTATGTGGCCAGCACCGTGCTAATCCTGCCGAAGCTACAGGACTCAGCCTCAGCCTCTGCCTTCAGTCAGCTTTCCTTCTCATGGCTCAGCCAGCTTGGAGGGTGAGAAGGTGCAGACATGTCCCATGTAATCAACAGAGTGAAAGACATCACATCAAAGACTGTACAGGAGAGGTACGTTACAGTGCACTATGAAAATACAGAGGAGCACAGCTTATTTCCATTCCAGATGGCTTCAAGAGAGAACAGGCTCTGCTGTGGGTAGGATTTCAACAGAAAGGGGGTATAAGGTAAAAACACAGAAGTCAAGGGGAACCAACACTCATCAAGACCTTCATATGGAGACCCTAGGCTGGGGCGTTCTTATGTAAGGTACCATATTCAATCCTTAAAGTCACCCTGTGCCATCAATATTATCCGCAATTTACGAGAGAAGCAGCTAAGGCTTGGGAAATTCCAGGGAGGGGTAAGTCCAGAATCCTAACCCCCAACTCAGCTGAAAAGCCAGAGGTCTTGGATACCACAGAACTCAGGTACCTGGCTCTCCAGAGGTTGAAAAGAAAGGCGAACCTACACTATGAGTTAAACCAAATCAACTTAACCATTTCTGACACTAAAACAAATGCGAAAGTATGGCCCAGAATGAAAACATTAGAGAATCCTTTTATCAAAAAATATCACGTCTGCTCAAATTTACTGCTGTAAAATAAAATAGGTTACTGTAGCCAAAATACAGGAAAAATTCAGAAAGGTGTCAAGTGGTCATGTTTAAAAATGGAAGCAATCATGCCGCCAGTAAGGGTAGCTATGCATATGTGGGTGTGTTTGTGTATGTGTTTTCACATGTACATTTTCTCCCTTAAGCCACTAAAACCTTAGGAAAATTTTATGACAACAATGTGCCATGTACGTAAAAGATGGATGGGTTAAAGTTACTGTTTTCTTAGGATCTGTCTGGCATTTGACAGCCATGCACCAGTGCACTATCTGGAAAGATTTAGGACTTCTGCTGTAAAATTATTTATTAGTTGTTATTTATACTACGTGCTCACTGGCAGACCACCCAGTGCTGTAACAATAAAAGCAGTCACGCTGCATCTTTCCAAAACAAGCAAAAGACCAAGAGGGCTGCCTCTGGGTGTCACCACTGAAGGATGTGGCTTCCGGCAGGGAAGTATGTTAAATGTTTTGAAGGTGCTGCAATCCTAACAGAGACCCCGGGAAATGGAAACCGCCTGGGCTCAGCAGGAGCACTCTGCTCGGGTAAATCGTCCTCCTCTCCTGGCCTCAGTTGTCATCTACGAAAGGAAGGCCTGCCCCCAGAGTCCCTAAGATCCCTTTCCCTCTGAATTCTAGACTGTAAAAGACTGAAAGCTATTAGCAGTTCCACACTAACCCCCAGGATGCAATCTGGGGCTAATCTCAGTGCCTGGGGGACTCAGGATCTGACACGCTACCAGCATCTCCTCTACATCCCAATTGGACCTGTTAGTGAGCTAACAAGACATGTTTGAACATTCTTAAAGGCCTCAAAAGAAAAGTTTCTTGCGCAATGTTTAACTTTATTAAGTATGTCAAGGTTGTGGTTCCATTAGACCATCCAAGAAGAGCCTGAGTTTTTCTTTTTGCAATGTAGAAAATAACTATAAAATGTCACACTTCTACTACTTATGCTTATTTAAATAAATAAGCACCAAAAATAATTAATAAAGCAAGATTCTCCCTCCCTTTCCTCCCCCTCAAAAATACCTTTGGGGATTTTTAATTATTTCCCTGTCTAAAAACTTAACCCAACGCAGACATGCCAATATCCTCTTCTATAAGTACACAGGATTATTCCATATTAATCCCCTCCTTTCTGGCGATCAGTATCTCTCTCTCTCTCTCTCTCTCTCTCTCTCTCTCTCTCTCTCTCTCTCTCTCGCAGGCTAAAGCTGGCATCAGCCAGTCTCGCTTGTGCGATAATTAACTCAGGGAGCTTTCCAGTGGTCTTAGGTTAGCCTCCTAATTTTTCCAAGGCTGAAGTAACCCAAAGCGGTTAAAAAGTTATCTGTCCAACCACGGTCACCTAGGCTTACTGTCTGAAGTAGAATTTGTGATTCCAAGCCCTGCTCCTCTCCCACTAAAGAAGAATGTTCTCCTGGCTTGCAAGAAAGAACACAAGGGATACTGCTGCTACTCCCTTTTTTAAGCCTTACTCCTATTTACAATTCCTAAACCTGGCTGCATCCCAGTCACTTCCAGGGACCAAGTCCCACCCCCAAGCCTGATGAATCTACTCACAGAATCTACAGTTTTTTCAAAGTGCCCCCAAATAATTCAGGTTTAGAAATTACTACACATTCATACCAAATACAAAAATAAAGAAAATAAAAAGAACACAATATAGAGAACTTTAATAATATTTTTCCTTTCCAAAAGTTTTATTGCATAGGCTGGGTGTGGCGGCTCACGCCTGTAATCCCAGCACTTTGGGAGGCCACATCGGGAGGATCACTTGAGGTCAGGAGTTTGAGACCATCCTGGCCAACATGGTGAAACCCCATCTTACCAAAACTACAATTAGCTGGAAGTGGTGGTGCATGCCTGTAATCCCAGCTATTCGGGAGGCTGAGACAGAAGAATCACTTGAATCCAGGAGGCGGAGGTTGCAGTGACCCAAGACCATGCCACTGCACTCCAACCTAGGCAACAAGAGTGAAACTATATCTCAAAAAATAAATAAATTAAAATAAAATAAAATAGGCCGGGCACGGTGGCTCACGCCTGTAATCCCAGCACTTTGGGAGGCCAAGGCAGGTGGATCATGAGGTCAGGAGATCGAGACCAGCCTGGCTAACATGGTGAAACCCTATCTCTACTAAAAAGACAAAAAAATTAGCCAGGTGTGGTAGCGGGCACCTGTAGTCCCAGCTACTCGGGAGGCTGAGGCAGGAGAATGGCGTGAACCCGGGAGGCGGAGCTCGCAGTGAGCCAAGATCACGCCACTGCACTCCAGCCTGGGCAACAGAGCGAGACTCTGTCTCGAAAAAAAATAAAAATTAAATAAATAAATAAGGTTTTATTATATAAATTTCCAAACATATTCAAAAGTAGAAATCATTTAATGAATCCCCAAATAAGTATCATCTATTCCTCACAATTATCCAGATTTTGCCACACTTGCTTTATCAATCCCCTTTTCTTCTTTGCTGCAGTATTTTAAAGTCAGTCCCAGAAATCATCCTTACATACAGCCATCCACCACTTAATGACAGGGATACATTCTGAGAAATGCATCAGTGGGCAATTTTATCACAGTGCAAACATCTCAGAGTTGACTTACACAAACCTACATGGTGCAACCTGCTACACACCTAGGCTATATGGTATAACCTATTGCTCCTAGGCTGTAAGCCTGTACAGCATGTTACTACACTGATTACTGTAGGCAATTATGTACCTACGCATACAAAAGGCCAGTGAAAATACAGTATTAAATCTTACAAAACCATCATCATATATTCAGTCTTTTGTTAAACAAAATGTCCTTATGCAGCACATGACTGTACTTCAATATGCATCTCTACAAAAAAAAGCATTTGACAAAATTCAGCATCCTTTCTCGATTAAAAAAAAACACTCACTAAACTAGAAATAGAAACGTCATAACACAATAAAGGCATGGATGAAAAACTCACAGTGGACATCATACTTAATGATGAAAAACTGAAAACTTTTTCCTTAAGATCAGAAACAAGGATCCCCACATATACAACTCCTATTCAACATAGTATTGAATGCTCTAGCCAGAGAAATGAGGCAAGAAAAAAACCTAGTAAAAGGCATCCAATTGGAAAGGAAGAGGTAAAATTATCTCAGTTCACAAATGACATGATCTCATATGTATAACCCTAAATAAAAAAAAAAAAACTAGGCAAATTTAGGAGGCACTTCCAAGATGGCTGAATAGGAGCAGCTCTGGTCTGCAGCTCCCAGTGAGACTGACGCAGAAGATGGGTGATTTCTGCATTTCTAAATGAGTTACCTGGTTCATCTCATTGGGACTGGTTGGATGGCGGGTGCAGTCTATGGAGGGCGAGCCAAAGTAGGGTGGGGCATTGCCTCACCTGGGAGCACAAGCGGTCGGGGGATTCCCCTTTCCTTACCAAGGGAAGCCATGAGTGACTGTACCTGGAGGAACCATACACTCCTGCCCAAATACTGTGCTTTTCCCACAGTCTTCACAACCAGCAGACCACGAGATTCTCTCCCATGCCTGGCTTGACAGGTCCCATGCCCACGGAGCCTTGCTCACTGCTAGCACAGCAGTCTGAGATCGACCTGGGATACTGGAACGTGGTGGGAGGAGGGGCATCCACCATTGCTGAGGCTTGAGTAGGTAGTTCTATGCTCATGGTGTAAACAAAGAGGCAGGAAAGCTCAAACTGGGCAGAGCCCACCACAGCTTGACAAGGCCTACTCCTCTCTAGATTCCACCTCTGGGCACAGGGCATATTTGAACAAAAGGCAGCAGACAGCTTCTACAGACTTAAACATCCCTGCCTGATAGTTCTGAAAAGAGCAGTGGTTCTCCCAGCATAGCATTCAAGCTCTGAAAACAGACTGCTTCCTCAAGTGGGTCCCTGATCCCCGTGTAGCCTGACTGGGAGACACCTCCCAGTAGTGGCTGACAGATACCTCATACAGGCAGGTGCCCATCTGGGATGAAGCTTCCACAGGAAGGATCAGTCAGCAATATTTGCTGTTCTGAAGCCTCCGCTGGTGACACCTAGGTGAACAAGGTCTGGAGTGGACCTCTAGCAAACTCCAACAGACCTGCAGCTGAGGGGCCTGTCTGTTAGAAGGAAAACAAACAGAAAGGAATAGCATCAACATCTACAAAAAGGACATCTACACCAAAACCCCATCTGTAGGTCACCAACATCAAAGACCAAAGGTAGATAAAACCACTAAGATGGGGAGAAACCAGAGCAGAAAGGCTGAAAATTCCAAAAACCAGAACGCCCCTTCTCCTCCAAAGGAATACAACTCCTCACCAGCAAGGGAACAAAACTGGATGGAGAATGACTTTGATGAGTTGACAGAAGTAGGCTTCAGAAGGTCAGTAATAACAAACTTCTCCCATCTAAAGGAGCATGTTCTAACCCATCACAAGGAAGCTAAAAACTTTGAAAAAAGGTTAGATGAATGATTAAGTAGAACAACCTGTATAGAGAAGAGCTTAAATGACCTTGTGGAGCTGAAAACCACAGGAGAACTGCATGAAGCATACACAAGCCTCAATAGCCAATTCGATCAAGCAGAAGAAAGAATTATCAGCAACTAAAGATCAAATTAATGAAATAAAGTGAGAAGACAAGATAAGAGAAAAAAGAGTGAAAAGAAATGAACAAAGCCTCCAAGAAATATGGGACTATGTGAAAAGACCAAATCTACGTTTGATTGGTGTATCTGAAAGTGACGGGGAGAATGGAACCAAGTTAGAAAACACTCTTCAGGATATATCCAGGATAACTTCCCCAACCTAGCAAGGCAGGCCAACATTCAAATTCAGGAAATACAGAGAATGCCACAAAGATACTCCATAAGAAGAGCAACCCCAAGACACATAATTGTCAGATTGACCAAGGTTGAAATGAAGGAAAAAATGTTAAGGGCACCCAGAGAGAAAAGTCGGGTTACCCACAAAGTGAAGCCCATCAGACTAACAGCAGCTGTTTCTGCAGAAACCCTACAAGCCAGAAGAAGGGGCCAATATTCAACATTCTTAAAGAATTTTCCATCTAGAATTTCATATCCAGCCAAACTAAGCTTAATAAGTGAAGGAGAAATAAAATCCTTTACAGACAAGCAAATGCTGAGAGATTTTGCCACTAGGCTTGCCTTACAAGAGCTCCTGAAGGAAGCACTAAACACCGAAAGGAACAACCAGTACCAGCCACTGCAAAAACATGCCAAATGGTAAAGACCATCGAAGCTATGAAGAAACTGCATCAGTTAAGGGGCAAAATAACCAGCTAGCATCATAAGGACACGATCAAATTCACACATAACAATATGAATCTTAAATGTAAATGGGCTAAATGCTCCAATTAAAAAACACAGACTGGCACACTGCATAAAGAGTCAGGACCTATCAGCGTACTGCATTCAGGAAACCCATCTTATGTGCAAAGACACACATAGGCTTAAAATAAAGGGATGGAGGCCAGGCGTGGTGGCTCACACCTGTAATCCCAGCACTATGGGAGGCTGAGGCTGGGGGATCACAAGATCAGGAGATCGAGACCATCCTGGCCAACACGGTGAAACCCTGTCTCTACTAAAAAAACACAAAAAATTAGCTGGGTGTGGTGGTGGGCACCTGTAGTCCCAGCTACTCAAGAGGCTGAGGCAGGAGAATGGTGTGAATACAGGAGGCCGAGCTTGCAGTGAGCCGATATCACGCCACTGCACTCCAGCCTGGGGGACAGAGCGAGACTCTGTCTCAAAAAAAAATAAATAAATAAATAAATAAATAAAGGGAGCCGTCTGGGATCTGGGGAGTGCCTCTGCCCGGCCACTGCCCTGTCTGGGATGTGAGGAGCGCCTCTGCCCAGCCACTGCCCCATCTGGCAAGTGAGGAGTGCCTCTGCCTGGTTGCCCTGCCTCTGGGATGTGAGGAGTGCCTCTGCCCAGCTGCCCCACCACCTGGGAAGTGAGGAGCGCCTCTGCCCAGCCGCCATCCTGTCTGTGAAGTGAGGAGAGCCTCTGTCTGGCCGCCACCCCATCTGGCAAGTGAGGACTGCCTCTGCCTGGCCACCCAACTGACTGGGAAGTGAGGAGCGCCCCACCCCCACCCCCCGGCTGCCCACCGTCTGGGAAGTGAGGTGTGCCTCTGCCCAGCCGCCACACCGTCTGGGATGTGAGGAGCGCCTCTGCCCGTCTGCCGCACCAACCGGGAAGAGAGGAGCCCCTCTGCCCTGCCACTGCCCTGTCTGGGAAGTGAGGAGTGCCTCTGCCCGGCCTCCGCACCGTCTGGGATGTGAGGAGCGCTTCCGCGCGGCTGCCCACTGTCTGGGACATGAGGAGTGCCTCTGCCCACCCGCTGCCCTATCTAGGAAATGAGGGGTGCTTCTGTGCAGCTGCCGCCCCATCTAGGAAGTGAGGAGGACTTTGCCCAGCCCCGGCATCATCTGGGAAGTGAGGAGCGCATCTGCCCACCCACCCCACCGCCTGGGAAGAGAAGAGCACCTCTGCCCCACCGCTGTGCAACCCTACAAATGTGAAGTGACAGCCTTTTGTGTGATCTTTCTGCCCTCCCCAAGTTTGCATTTTTGACATTAAAGTTTACTTTTTAATTAAAAAAAAAAAACTAAAAAATTAAAGGGATGGAGGAAGATCTACCAAGCACATGGAAAGCAAAAAAAAAAAGGCAGGGGTTGCAATCCTGGTCTCTGATAAAGCAGACTTTAAACCAACAAAGATTAAAAGAGACAAAGAAGGCCATTACATCATGGTAAAGAGATCAATTCAGCAACAGCAGCTAACTATCCTAAATATATATGCATCCAATACAGAAGCACCCAGATTCATAAAGCAAGTCCTTAGAGAACTACAAAGAGACTCAAACACCCACACAATAATAATAGAAGACTTTAACACCACACTGTCAGTATTAGACATATTGAGACAGAAAATTAACAAGGATATCCAGGACTTGAACTCAGCTCTGGACCAAGCGGACCTAATAGCCATCTACAGAACTCTCCACTCCAAATCAACAGAATATACATTCTTCTCAGCACTACATCACACTTATTCTAAAATTGACCACATAATCAGAAGTAAAACATTCCTTGGCAAATGTAAAAGAATAGATATCACAACAAACGGTCTCTCAAACCACAATGTAATTGAATTAGAACTCAGGATTAAGAAACTCACTCAAAACCGCACAACTACATGAAAACTGAATAACCTGCTCCTGAATGACTACTGGGTAAATAACAAATTGAAGGCAGAAATAAAGATGTTCTTTGAGGCCGGGTGCGGTGGCTCATGCCTGTAATCCCAGCACTTTGGGAGGCCGAGGTGGGTGGATCACAAGGTGCAGAGATTGAGACCATCCTGGCTAACACAGTGAAACCCCGTCTCTACTAAAAATACAAAAAATTAGCCGGGCATGGTGGCGGGTGCCCGTTGTCCCAGCTACTCAGGAGGCTGGTGTGAACCCGGGAGGTGGAGCTTGCAGTAAGTGGAGATCGTGCCACTGCACTCCAGCTTGGGCAACAGAGCAAGACTCCATCAAGAAAAAAAAAGAAAGAAAGAAAAGATGTTCTTTGAAACCAATGAGAACAAAGATACAACACACCAGAATCTCTGGGACACATTTAAAGCAGTGTGTAGAGGGAAATGTATAGCACTAAATGCCCACAAGGGAAAGCAGGAAAGATCTACAATCAGCACCCTAACATCACAATTAAAAGAACTAGAGAAGCAAGACCAAACAAATTCAAAAGCTAGCAAAAGGTAAGAAATAACTAAGATCAGAGCAGAACTGAAGGAGATAGAGACACAAAAAACCCTTCAAAAAAATCAGTGAATCCAGGAGCTGGTTTTTTGGGAAGATCAACAAAATAGATAGTCCACTAGCCAGAGTAATAAAGAAGAAAACAGAGAAGAATCAAATAGATGCAATAAAAAATGATAAAAGGGATATCACCACTGATCCCACAGAAATACAAACTATCATCAGAGAATACTATAAACACCTCTACACAAATAAACTAGAAAGTCTAGAAGAAATTGATAAATTCCTAGACACATACCCCCTCCCAAGACTAAACCAGAAAGAAGCTGAATCTCTGAATAGACCAATAACAGGTTCTGAAATAGAGGCAATAATAGCCCACCAACCAAAAACAGTCCAGGACCAGACGGATTCACAGCTGAATTCTACCAGAGGTACAAAGAGGAGCTGGTACCATTCCTTCTGAAACTATTCCAAACAACAGAAAAAGAGGGACTCCTCTCTAACTCATTTTATGAGGCCATCATCATCCTGATGCCAAAGCCTGGCAGAGACACAACAAAAAAAGAGAATTTTAGGCCAATATCCCTGATGAACATCAATGCAAAAATCCTCAATAAAATACTGGCAAACCGAATCCAGCAGCACATAAAATGCTTATCCACCACAATCAAGTTGGCTTCATCCCTGGAATGCAAGGCTGGTTCAACATATGCAAAATAATAAATGTGATCCGTCACATAAACAGAATCAATGACAAAAACCACAGGATTATCTCAATAGATGCAGAAAGGGCCTTCAATAAAATTCAACACCCTTTCATGCTAAAAACTCTCAATAAACTAGGTACTGATGGAATGTATCTCAAAATAATAAGAGCTATTTATGATAAACCCACAGCCAATATCATACTAAATGGGCAAAAACTGGAAGCATTCCCTTAGAAAACTGTTACAAGACAAGGATGCCCTCTCTCACCACTCCTATTCAACACAGTATTGGAAATTCTGCTAGGGCAATCAGGCAAGAGAAAGAAATAAAGAGTTTTCAATTAGGAAAAGAGGAAGTCAAATTGTCTCTGTTTGCAGATGACATGACTATATGTTTAGAAAACCCCATCATCTCAGCCCAAAACCCCCTAAGCTGATAAGCAACTTCAGCAAATCTCAGGATACAAAATCAATGTGCAAAAATCACAAGCATTCTTATACACAAAGAACAGACAGAGAGCCAAATCATGAGTGAACTCCCATTCACAATTACTACAAAGATAATAAAATACCTACGAGGCCGGGCGCGGTGGCCCAAGCCTGTAATCCCAGCACTTTGGGAGGCCGAGACGGGCGGATCACGAGGTCAGGAAATCGAGACCATCCTGGCTAACACGGTGAAACCCCATCTCTACTAAAAAAATACAAAAAACTAGCCGGGCGAAGTGGCGAGCGCCTGTGGTCCCAGCTACTCTGGAGGCTGAGGCAGGAGAATGGCGTAAACCCGGGAGGCGGAGCTTGCAGTGAGCTGAGATCCCGCCACTGCACTCCAGCCTGGGCGACAGAGCCAGACTCAGTCTCAAAAAAAAAAAAAAAAAAAATACCTACGAATACAACTTACAAGGGATGTGAAAGACCTCTTCAAGGAGAACTACAAATCACTGCTCAATGAAATAAAAGAGGACACAAACAAAGGAAAAACATTCCATGCTCATGAATAGGAAGAATCAGTATCATGAAAATGGCCATACTGCCCAAGGTAATTTATAGATTCAATGCTATCACCATCAAGCTACCATTGACTTTCTTCATAGAATTGGAAAAAACTACTTTAAAGCTCATATGGAACCAAAAAAGAGCCCGCATTGCCAAGACAATCCTAAGCCAAAAGAACAAAGCTGGAGGCATCATGCTACCTGACTTCAAACTAAACTACAAGGCTACAGTAACTAAAACAGCATGGTACTGGTACCAAAACAGAGATATAGACCAGTGGAACAGAACAGAACCCTCAGAAATAACAACACACATCTACAACAATCTTATCTTTGACAAACCTGACAAAAACAAGCAATGGGGAAAAGATTCCCTATTTAATAAATGGTGCTGGGAAAACTGGCTAGCCATAAATAGAAAGCTGAAACCAGACTCCTTCCTTACACCTTAAACAAAAATTAACTCAAGATGGCCTAAAGACTTAAACGTAAGATCTAAAACAATAAAAACCCTAGAAGAAAACCTAGGCAATACCATTCAGGACATAGGCATGGGCAAAGACTTCATGACTAAAACACAAGAAGTAATGGCAACAAAAGCCAAAATCAACAAATGGGACCTAATTAAACTAAAGAACTTCTGCACAGCAAAAGAAACTATCATCAGAGTGAACAGGCAACCTACAGAATGTGAGAAAATTTTTGCAATCTATCTATCTGACAAAGGGGTAATATCCAGAATCCACAAAGAACTTAAATTTACAAGAAAAAAAACAAACAACCCCATCAAAAAGTGGGCAAAGGCTACAAACAGACACTCCTCAAAAGAAGACATTTATGCAGCCAACAGACATATGAAAAAATGCTCATCATCACTGGTCATCAGAGAAATGCAAATCAAAATCTCAATGAGACGCCATCTCATGTCAGTTAGAATGCCGTTCACTAAAAAATCAGGAAACAACAGATGCTGGAGAGGATGTGGAGAAACAGGAATGCTTTTACACCATTGGTAGGAATGTAAATTAGTTCGACCATTGTGGAAGACAGTATGGTGATTCCTCAAGGATCTAGAACTAACAATCCCATTACTGGGTATATACCCAAAGGATTATAAATCATGCTACTATAAAGACACATACACACGTATGTTTATTGCGGCACTATTCACAATAGCAAAGAGTTGGAACCAACCCAAATGTCTATCAATGACAGACTGGATAAAGCAAATGTGGCACATATACACCATGGAATACTATGCAGCCATAAAAAGGATAAGTTCATGTCTTTTGCAGGGACATGGATGAAGCTGGGAACCATCATTCTTAGCAAACTATCACAAGGACAGAAAACCAAACACAGCAGCTTCTCACTCATAAGTGGGAGTTGAACAATGAGAACACTTGGACACAGGTCAGGGAACATCACACCCTGGGGCCTGTCATGGAGTGGGGGGTAGGGGGAGATATAGCATTGGGAGAAATACCTAATGTAAACAACGAGTTGATGGGTGCAGCAAACCAACACTGCACATGTATATCTATGTGACAAATCTGCACATTGTACACATGTACACTAGAACTTAAAATAATGAAAAATGCAAATTTAACTTGAAAAAAAATTCTAAAAACTGTTTGAACTAACGAATGAACCCAGGAAGGAGGCGTAGGGTACAAAACCAACACGCTAAAGTCAGGTGAATTTCTGCTCACTAACAATGACAATCTGAAAATAAACAATTTCATTTACAATAATGTCAAAAAGAATACAACACTTAGGAATAAATTTAACCAAGGAAGCGAAAGACTTTCACATTCAAAAAACTACAAGACATTGCTGAAAGAAATTAAAGATGACAAATAAATGGAAAGACACCCCATGTCGATGGACTGGAAGTCTTAATACTGTTAAAATGACAATATTACCCAAAGTGATCTACAGATTCAATCAAGCTCTATGAAAATCTGTGGCCTTTTTGGCCGAAAATCCTTTTCCGAAGTTCATATTGAATCTCAAGAGACCCAAAACAGCTGAAATAATCTTGGAGAAAAAAAAATGACAAAGTACAAAGACCCACAGTTCCTGATTTCAAAACTGATTACGAAGCTACGTAATCAAAACAATACTAGCATAAGGACAGACATATAGACCAGTGGTATAGAATAGAGCCCAGAAATAAACCCTCACATATATGGTTAAGTGATTTTCAACAAAGGTATCAAGACTATTCAATGTGGGAAGGACAGCCTTTTTTAACAAATGACGCAGGAAAAGTTGGATATCCACATGCAAAAGAATGAAGTGGGACCCTTACCTAACACCTTGTACAAAAACTGACTCAAAATGGATCAAAGACCTAAGCATAAGAACTAAAACCATACAGACGCCGAGAAGAAAACACAGGAAAAATCATGACATTGGATTTGGCAATGATTTCTTGGCTATGACATCAAAAGCACAAAACCAAAAAAAAGCAAATTGGACTTCATCGAAATTAGAAACTTCTGTGTAAACAACACTATCGAGACAGTGAAAAGGTAAGCTACAGACTGGAAAAAAGTTTGCAAATCTGATAAGGGATTAATATCCAGAATATGTAAGAATTCCTACAACCCACGAAAAACAAAACCAATTTTAAAATGGCAAGAACAAAAAACAAACAAAAAAAAACCCACCTTGAGTAGACATCTCTCCAAAGCAGGTATACAAACGGCAAAAAGGACATGAAAAGATATTCAATATCGCTAGTCATTAGGGTAACTGCAAATCAGAATCACAATCAAATACCACTTCACACCCATTCGGACGGTTATTATTTTAAAAAAGAAAGGGAAGTGTTGGCAAGGCTGTAGAAAAATTAGAATCCTAGTGCTGGTGGGAACGTAAGATGGCGTAGCCTCTGTGCAAAACAGTATGATGGTTTCTCGAAAAGTTAAACATAGAATTACCCTATGATCCACCAACTCTACTTTCAGGTATATATATCCAAAAGAATTGAAAGCAGGAACTGAAACAGATACTTGTAGACCAATCACAGAAGCATTATTCCAATAGCCAAAAGCAGAAACAACTCAAATGTCCATCAACAGATAAACGGATAAACAAAATGTGGTGGTAAACACATACAACAGATCATTCAGTCTTAAAAATGTCCATCAACAGATAAACGCATAAACAAAATGTGGTGGTAAACACATACGACAGAAGTCTTAAAAAGAAATAAAATTTGGATGCATGCTACAACATGAGTGAATCTTGAAGACAAATAGATAAGTGAAGTAAGTCAGTCACAACAGAAAAAATATTGTATGTCTCCACTGATGAGGTACCTGCAATAGGCAAATTCACAGACAGTAAGTAAAATAAAGGACACCAGGGCAGGATGGAAGGGAGGGTTAATGGGAAGTTATTTTTGTTTAAACAGGTACAGAGTTTGTCTGGGATGATGAAAAAGTTCTGGAAACAAATAGTGGTAACAGCTGCACAACATTGTCAATGTTTTGATATCACAGAATTGTACATTTTGAAACTGGTTAAAATGAGGCCAGGTGTGGTGGCCCACGCCTATCATCCTAGCCCTTTGGGAGGCTGAGGCGAGAGTATCACTTGAGGTCAGGCATTCAAGACCAGCCTGGCCAACATGGTGAAATCCTGTCTCTACTAAAAATACAAAAATTAGCCAGGTGTGGTGACATGCACCTATAATCCCAGTTACTCGGGAGGCTGACGCAGAAGAATCACGTGAACCTGGGAGGCAGAGGATGCAGTGAGAGGAGACTGCACCACTGCACTCCAACATGGGTGACACAGCGAGATTCCATCTCAAAAACAAAAATAAAAAAATAGACCGGGTGCTATGGCTCATGCCTGTAATCCCAGCATTTTGGGAGGCCGAGGCAGGTGGATCACAAGGTCAAGAGATTGAGACCATCCTGGCCAACATGGTGAAACTCCATCTCTACTAAAAATACAGAAATTAACTGGGTGTGGTGGTGCACGCCTATAATCCCAGCTACTCGGGAGGCTGAGGCAGGAGAATCGCTTGAACCCGGGAGGCAGAGGTTGCAGTGAGCCAAGATCGTGCCACTGCACTCCAGCCTGGTCAAAGAGCAAAACTCCATCTCAAAAAAAATTAAAAAATAAACTGGTTAAAACGTTAAATTTTAAGTTACATTTGTATCACATTTAAAAAAACAAAAAAGTTCAACTTTTTAAAATACAGACTTTTTTGGATCTAGTAATATATCTTTAAACACTTTAGAATCTGTGACCTGAAAACTAAGTCTGACTCACTTCTTTTAAAAGTTCAGATTCTCCTTCCCTCTGTGCCATTCCAGAGTGTTACCCTAGGTAACCAACTTCTGTTTAGAACAGCAAAACATTACTTTCTTTTCTTAGGACTCATTTCTACAATCATCATCTAAAATCAGGAGTCAACAAACTATGGCCTTCGAGCCAAATTCAGCTTGCTACCTGTTTTTCTACAGCTTATGAGCTAAGAATGATTTTTACATTTTAAAATAGTTGAAAAATTAACAGGGATATTTCATAACACGTGAAAATTGTATGTAATTTCCATTTCAAGGTAATAAATTAAGTTTCATTGGAACACAGCATGCCTGTTCTTTTATGTATTGTGTATGGCTACTTTTGTACTACAAAGACAGACTTGAGTAGCCACAACACAAGGGAAACCGTCTGCAAGTCCTCAAATATTTACTACCAGGTCTTTTTTTTTTTCGAGACAGGGTCTCTGTCACCCAAGCTGGAGTGCCATGGCGCCGTCTCAGCTCACTGTAGCTTCAACCTCCCGGGCTTAAACCATCCACTCACCTCAGCCTCCCAAGTAGCTGGGACTACAAGTGCATGCCATCACAACTGGCTAATTTTTGTATTTTTAGTAGAGACAGGGTTTCACCATGTTGCCCAGGCTGGTGATCTTGAACTCCTAAGCTCAAGCGATCTGCCCACTTTGGCCTCTCAAAGTGCTGGGATTACAGGCCTAAGCCACCGTGCCCAGCCTACCTGGTCCTTTATAGAAAAAGATTGGTGATTTCTGATCTAAATGATCAACTTGGAAAAGGACAAACTGCAATGTGAAATTCCACCGAACTTCCCTTTGAGCTAACACTCAGTTGTTATTTTTAAAGATCCAAACAGTATGGCCATTCTCAGATTGAACTGACCTTTACTTTCACAAATCAAAATGAAGATTTCTGGAAGGAGCAGAAAGCTATTTTGAAGCCCATGGTAAGAAATTGAGGGTGAACAAGGGAGGAGAGAGGCTTGCCATATTTGAAGAGTTGAGTGATTATGGCAGAAAATGCTAGATACCTACCCCAATATTTATCTTCCTCTTTTTCTTTAGCAAAAGAATCCCCAAATAACTGTGCCAGCTAGAAAGTCTTCTATGATACTTCCGTGAGGTCTCCTTAAAGTGTGTGCATGTGCTGTCATACTGACCCCACTCAGTCCGACTATGATCAGACACTGGATAAGAAACAGGACAAATCAGAAAGGAGAAGGAGGGGACCCCCAGTCACTTCAGGGGACTTTTTCCAAGGGCAGGTCCAGGAGCAACGGTGTCTGGCAAACACACCTGTTCTCTGGGAGTTCTCTGGGAGCTCTTTTCAGCATGCATGCAACTTAGCAACTCAGCGAGGGGAAAGTTGATCACAGCACTGGAAGTTCATTAATCACCAGATTGAAAGCAATTGATCATCCAGCTAATTGATGGGTCAATTTAGTCCAAACTCATTCATAGATGCAGCAAATTATTATTTCCAAAATTGTCTAGTTTCCTTTCAAATAAACAAAGATAATTTATTTTAATCAGTACTCCCACACAGCAACAGCAGACAGAATTAAATCTGTCTTGCCTATAATTTTCCTTCCCTGTGTTCATGGAATAAAAACTACGCAAACAAGATTGGACTAAAACTATTTTCTGTATTTTTAGAGTAAAAAAAAAAAATCTTCACATTGTTTTTCAAATCTGCCAAATTTTTTTTAAAAATTTAATCCCAGCAGAGCTAAGAAAGGTAAAAAGGGAGTTTCAAAACTAAGTCACCCCAACCATCACAGCAGAAAACCTTCCAAGCTGAGGTTAATATTTAAGCATGGGGAGTCCTGCCACTTCTGCGATTGCAGCTCCAGTTGAAACTAAAAACTCAACTAGGAATACCCAGAGATATAGCCATGATGACATAAACAGCTCAAAAAGAAGCCCCCAAGTTATAAGATGTGGCAAAAAGGGGGAAGCTGCAGATGCTTTTTTGGCTCTGTGCAAACTCCCGAGACCCCAGGTGGAAACTGTGAAGTAATAGAAGCAATTTGGTATTTAAATCTTTGCAGAAAGGAGTACACAGAATGAAATGGAACAAGCATCAGGGAAAATGGAGATTTCTTGTGGTGTTATTCCCTACGTGGAAGCACTCTGCCTACTAAAACAGCTGTGAGAAATCCTGACATGCTTACACTCTTTCATTACCAAAGCCAGTCAGATTTTCCTTTACTCATGCAATTTCCATCACCTCGAAAAGAATATTCACCTTCAAAAGAGGTGAAGTCCATCAAAGTTTTGGGGTTTTCTTTTAAACAATTTTTTTTGAGACAAGGTCTTGCTCTGTCACCAGGCTAAAGTGCAATGGCACCATCTCTGCTCACTGCAACCTCCACCTCCTGGGCTCAAGCGATCCTTCCACCTCAGCCTCCCAAGTACCTGGGACTAAAGATGCATACCACCATATCTGGCTAATTTTTTTGTATTTTTTTTGTAGAGATGGGGTTTTGCCATGTTGCTCAGGCTGGTCTCGAACTTCTGGGCTCAAGACATCCACCAGTCAGGCATCACGCTACTTGACTTCAAACTATACTACAAGGCTACAGTAACCAAAACAGCATGGTACTGGTACCAAAACAGAGATATAGACCAATGGAACAGAACAGAACCCTCAGAAATAATACCACACATCTACAGCCATCTGATCTTTGACAAACCTGAGAAAAACAAGAAATGGGGAAAGGATTCCCTATTTAATAAATGGTGCTGGGAAAATTGGCTAGCCATAAGCAGAAAGCTGAAACTGGATCTTTTCCTTACTCCTTATACGAAAATTAATTCAAGACGGATTAGAGACTTAAATGTTAGACCTAATACCATAAAAACCCTAGAAGAAAACCTAGGTAATACCATTCAGGACATAGGCATGGGTAAGGACTTCATGTCTAAAACACCAAAAGCAACGGCAACAAAAGCCAAAATTGACAAATGGGATCTCATTAAAGAGCTTCTGCACAGCAAAAGAAACTACCATCAGAGTGAACAGGCAACCTACAGAATGGGAGAAAATTTTTGCAATCTACTCATCTGGCAAAGGGCTAATATCCAGAACCTACAAAGAACTCAAACAAATTTATGAGAAAAAAACAAACAACCCCATCAAAAAGTGGGCAAAGGCTACAAACAGACACTCCTCAAAAGAAGACATTCATACAGCCAACAGACACATGAAAAAATGCTCGTCATCACTGGCCATCAGAGAAATGCAAATCAAAACCACATGAGATACCAACTCACACCAGTTAGAATGGCGATCATTAAAAAGTCAGGAAACAACAGGTGATGGAGAGGATGTGGAGAAATAGGAACACTTTTACACTGTTGGTGGGATTGTAAACTAGTTCAACCATTATGGAAAACAGTATGGCGATTCCTCAAGGATCTAGAACTAGATGTGCCATATGACCCAGCCATCCCATTACTGGGTGTATACCCAAAGGATTATAAATCATGCTGCTATAAAGACACATGCACACATATGTTTATTGTGGCACTATTCACAATAGCAAAGACTTGGAATCAACCCAAATGTCCATCAGTGACAGACTGGATAAAGAAAATGTGGCACATATACACCATGAAATACTATGCAGCCATAAAATAGGATGAGTTTGTGTCCTTTGTAGGGACATGAGTGCAGCTGGAAACCATCATTCTCAGCAAACTATCGCAAGAACAGAAAACCAAACACCACATGTTCTCACTCATAGGTGGGAATTGAACAATGAGATCACTTGGATATGGGAAGGGGAACATCACACACCAGGGCCTATTATGGGGAGCCGGGAGGGGGGAGGGATGGCATTGGGAGTTACAACTGATGTAAATGACGAGTTGATGGGTGCTGATAGGTGCAGTACACCAACATGGCACATGTATACATATGTAACAAACCTGCACGTTGTGTGCATGTACTCTAGAACTTAAAGTATAATTAAAAAAAAAAAAAGAGATCCACCAGCCTTGGCCTCCCAAAGTGCTGGGATTTCAGGCGTGAGCCACTTTGCCAGGCCTACATTTTTAATCTTGAAACAAACAAACAAACAAACAAAAAAAACCTTATGTAAAAGTTGAGACCTAGTAAGGTTTATTTTCACTTACCTGCACCTTACCCTTCCCAGGAGGTTCTAAACCTCCTCAGGTAACCAGTGCCACGTGTAGTAGAGGGGTGGCCCTGGCACGCGGTCATGGCCACGTTTTTAGGGCCGGAACCCACATTTCCTGCATGCTTCTGAATCAGTCTTTCCATCAGTCTCCCTTCTGATGGGAAATAAAAGATAATCCAGGGGCTATTTGCTATTTCTTTACACACTTCTGGTCCTACTAAACAAATACCCCATATAACCAGGTTCCATATTTCTAGGAGAAAAAAAAAAAACCCTATAGTCTTTTAGAACCTGGCCAAGAATGTTAAGAGCAGAAAGATCCTGACCACCCAAAACACTGAAGTTGTCCCAAAGCCTTTACATATGAGTCCTGGTACAGGCCCTTCTGTACTCTTTCCTCCTTTATACAGAAATATATTATTTGGCTAGCTGACTCTCGAGAATAGAAGCAACTAATTTTAAAAATAGGGGTTAAAAAAGACAATTACAGGCAGGTAAACTTTTCAAAGAAATCAAGAAAGTATACAACAGTATTCTAGGAAATTTTCTTTCCATGTGATTACCAGGGGCAGTAAGGAGGGGAAACTTTTCCTTTCTCAATAGGACCACATAAAGGAAAGCTTCTGTTAGACCCAATTACTATAATTAAAACCAAATATTGAACATTTAACTATATGCCAGGCTCTACATTAAGTGCTTGACATACATTACCTCATACAATCAATCTTTTCAACATTCCCATTTTACATATCAGGGAACTAAGGCCCAGAAATGTTTTAAAAAGTTCACATCTGTCTAACCCCAGAGTGTCTTCCCTAACCTCTTCACTACACTATAGTATCCTGCATTGCTTTCCAATTGTTTTATATAGCTGTTTCAGTTGCATAGATTTTAAACTCCCTAAAAAAGTAAAAATTAAGTCTTCTACTTATCCTAAGAGCACCCTAAACCTAAGCCAAGTTCAGAGCACTAAAAAAGCTTTTAAATACATGCGTGACTGAACTTCAGTATCAAATAATTCATTTTCTAACTGTCCTATTTCTCCTATCAAACTACCTGCTGAGGCATTTGAGCCCACTGCCACTTTCTAATGAGGAAGGCAAGAATGGGCACAACCCCACAGTGTCACTAAACACTCATGACCTGCTTCATCCCTTGTACTGGGAACCCGAAGGCCATAGATGACTTAAACAAAACATGGCTGAAGGAGACATGCCCGGTGCACATGCAGATTGCCCACTAAACTGAGTGCATGAATAAAACTTATCCAAAGTTCTTATAAGCATCCAAGTTCTTTGTGTGCCCAGAGCTAAGCCCTAAATTGTAGGGCCCAAGGCTAAGTCAACATCCTAACTATAGGCAAATTGGTGGCAACTAGGGTCAAAACTAGGATTCAGATAGATAGATACATAGATTCAGTATTAGTTTTACCTCAGGGAATATGGCTATGTTATTCAACCCAAACCGATGAAAAAAAATTACCAGTTTTAACAACCAAAGCCAGTTTTTAAATAACTCAAAATCTAACTATGCCACCTATGAACCACTTCAGCTCTTTCTTCCTCCCTCCTCTTTTTTCTCAAATTTCCATATTCTTACTAAACCATTTCAACTTTACCAGTATGAAGAAGAGATTTTTGATTTTTTTTTTTTTTTTTTTTTTTTTTTTTTTTGAGATGGAGTCTCGCTCTGTCACCAGGCTAGAATGCAGTGGCACAATCTTGGCTCACTGCAACCTCTGCCTCCTGGGTTCAAGCAATTCTCCTGCCTCAGCCTCCCGAGTAGCTGGGACTACAGGCACATGCCACCACACCCGGATAATTTTTGTATTTTTAGTAGAGATGGGGTTTCTCCATGTTGGCCAGGATGGTCTCGATCTCTTGACCTCATGATCTGCCCATCTTGGCCTCCCAAAGTGCTGGGATTACAGGCGTGACCACCGCACCCAGCAAGGATAGATTTTTTTTAACGAGAGAGGAAAAAAGATGAGGCAAAGAGATGTTTGTTTTGTTTTGACCAAAGGCAAACAAAGAGGGAAAAAAAAGACAGAGAAAATAAGATTTAGAGCCTTTTTCATTCATCTATACCTACCTACCATCTGGGGGTTAAGAGCTAGTTTTATTTTCTGAAATCTTTGCAATCTCTTTAGGAGCAGTCAGAGTGCTAAGGAGCCTCACCCCTAATCCTCCCCAAATCCTTAGGCCTGAATTATTAAAATAATTTGTAATAGATAAGTAAAAATAGGACGTGGAGTGAAAAATGCTACATGTGAATGTAATCAACTCTGTGGTGTTGGTATATCTAAAGATATGTAAATGTGGCACGAACCATATGGGGGACGGTGGGCACAGAGTTATATGGGCCACTCTACCGAGGTACCTACAAGCACTGTCTGGATAAGGAGGCCTAGCAGAGGGGCTCAACCCATCCAGTCCCTAATCTCAGAAGGATACATCAGAACACCACGGCAGGACCTCAAACGTGCAAATGGCAGCATTCCTCTTTCTTAGAACTCGGACAAGCAACTTGTGATTATATTTTGGCTCCTACTTTTAATTTTTCTAAACAGAAAGTACACTGTGACCAGCAAAAATGAGTTTCTAGACACCCTCAGTAGATCTGTCTCATTCTAAATAAATTGGCATTTCAGTTTACACAGCAGTCTGTATTAGCCAGGGTAATATTAAGGGAGGCGCTGTGGAGTTCAGGGGCTGCTCTCTCAGGGTACTGACAAAAATCAAGATTCTGCACCAACAAAAAGCACCATCAAGTAATGCTAGGCTGTGAGGTTGTTTCTACAGGTCACGCTTTTCTCTAGAAACAACCCTGCCTCATCAGGCCTCTGCCAACCTTCCACAACCTCCACCTAGGCTGAAGGTGGCTCCAGACGCTACACACAGGCACCTCTTGCATGCCTTTTCATCAACCTGGCCTTCCAGATAGATCCTGGAGGGGAACCACACCAAAAAAAAAGAATTTGTGAAAGACCAGTACAAGGCATAAGGCATGCCAATTCAGCACACAAAATGCAGGTAGGTGCCTAAAGATCTTCACCACTGGGTGGGTAACAAGTCAAGCTATAATAGCAGATTGTGCAATGCCAGTCCCTTTTACTTTCTTAGAGATTAGATTGCCCTCTTGTGGGAAATAGGAAGGTAAAATTTCACAGTATTTCCCCCTATCTTTTTCCATGATGGCTATAGATAGAACGCATCCTGTCTCAGGGCAAGAGCTGACCATTAGCATTTAGGAATGCAGTCACAATACTGTCATGTCTTTTGATTTTTCAGAAGAAACTAGAAGTATGGATTTTTTATTTTATTTAATTTTATTTATTTATTTTATTTATTTTTGAGACAGAGTCTGGCTTTGTCACCCAGTCTGCAGTGCAGTTGTACAATCTCTGTTCATTGCAACCTCTTCCTCCCGGGTTCAAGCGATTCTCCTGCCTCAGCCTCCTGAGTAGCTGGAATTACAGGCATGAGTCACCACGCCTGGCTAATTTTTGTATTTTTAGTGGAGATGGGTTTTCACCATGTTGGCCAGGCTGGTATCGAACTCCTGACCTCAGGTGATCCAACCGCCTTGGCCTCCCAAAGTGTTAGGATTACAGGCATGAGGCACTGCGCCCAGCCCAGATATTTAAAACGCATGAGATTTTACATGTTACCAACCAATATCCACTCTTTAGAAAAAAATATTTAGCAGGCACCCAGTTCGTGAGCTGGGCATGTTAGTCTGTAACAGAGTCTGGTGAGTCTGAAATACAGGTTGTCAGTATAGTTAATAACAAGGTGTGAGTAAAGTTAGTATACAGAGAGTTAAGCGTCCTCCACATAGTTTGGTGAGCCTGGAACACAGGCAGCATGGTGGGGAATGACAGGGAAGGTAGACTAAGGGCTTAAGGGTAGACTTTGTTCTATAATCAATGGAGAACTATCAAAGTCTTTAAATTGGCAAAATCACCAGGTACGGTGGCTCACACCTGTAATTGCAGCACTTTGGGAGGCTTAGGCAGGCAGATCACTTGAAGCCAGGAGTACAAGACCAGCCTGGTCAACGTGGTGAAACCCCATCTCTACTAAAAATACAAAAACTTAGCCAGGCGTGGTGTTGGGCGCCTGTAATCCCAGCTACTCCGAAGGCTGAGGCACAAGAATCCCTTGAAACTAGGGGGCAAGGTTGCAGTGAGACGAGATCACGCTGCTGCACTCCAGCCTGGGCAATAGAGCAAAACTCTGTTTCAAAAAAAAAAAACTTAATTAAATTTTAAAAATAAAAAATAAATTGGCAAAATTACCCGATCAGAGTTTTAGAAAAATTTCTGTTAGAAGTATCATTGACTAGCCCCAGATAGAGCAGGAGTGAAAATAGAAACAAGTAGCTCAAAGAAGCCACCAAACATACTTCAAAACTACAAGATGCTTTGTCAGTGGATGGGATCTTCTTTCACAGATTTAAGACTTCCTCTGAGAGGGGCTTAGAGGCTCAGGAGGTCCACAGCTTTGTCACAGGTATTACCTACCTGTTGTCTCCTCCATCCCTGGAGAACAACCAGAATGTTGGACAACATCCAATCATAGAGGCTCTACATGAAAAATAAAGCCAGTGCCGCTGAGGTTCAGTGTTCCCTCTTTATCCTGGGGTTAGGAAGTCAAGACCGTAAACAAGACCACTCAAGAGACCTGGGACATCAGGAAAGCATAGAAACCTCCCTGAGAGGCTTCTCTAATACTTAAGCGGGTGGAGAGTAAAAGGTCCTTTCCTGAAAAAGATGTAAGGCAAATCAGAGCTCAAAACAAGAGAGAGTACTTCCTGCTGATGATGATGAAGGGCGATGAGTGCTGGTGTCATGTGTCAAAGCTGGTTCCACACAACCCCTTCCAAAAAAGCCTAAGAACAGACAGCATCTTTACCTTGCTTCTTTTTAATCGATGAATAGAAAGATTTGGAAGTCTTAAAACTGTATCCCTTCCTATGTCAACCAACCTGGAGTACAATGGCAGATCATGGCTTACTGTAGCCTCAAGCTCCTGGGTTCCAGCAATCCTCATTCCACAGCCTCCAGGTAACTGGGACTACAAGTGTGCACCACCATGCCTGGCTAATTATTTTTGTTTTTTTGTTTTTTGTTTTTGAGACAGAGTCTCATTCTGTCACCCAGGCTGGAGTGCAGTGTTGTGATCCCTGCTTATTGCAAGCTCTGCCTCCCGGGTTCAACTGATTCTGGTGCCTCGGCTTCCCAAGTAGCTGGGATTACATGCGTGTACCACCACGCCCGGCTAATTTTTGTATGTTTAGTAGAGACAGAGTTTCACCACGTTGGCAAGGCTACTCTCGAACGCCTAACCTCGAGTGATCCACCCACTTCTGCCTCCCAACGTGTTGGGGATTACAGGCGTGAGCCATTGCACCCGGCCCATTTATTTATTTATTTGTTTGTTTGTTTGTTTTTAAGAGACTGAGTATCACTATGGTGCTAGTCTCAAATTTCTGGCCTCAAAAGATCCTTCTGCCTCAGCCTCCCAAGTTGCTGGGATTACAGACATGAGCCATGGCACCCAGACACATTTCTTTAAAAAAAAAAAAAAAAGGCCGGGCGCGGTGGCTCAAGCCTGTAATCCCAGCACTTTGGGAGGCCAAGACGGGCGGATCACAAGGTCAGGAGATCGAGACCATCCTGGCTAACATGGTGAAACCCCGTCTCTACTAAAAATACAAAAAACTAGCTGGGCGAGGTGGCGGGCGCCTGTAGTCCCAGCTACTGGGAAGCTGAGGCAGGAGAATGGCGTAAACCCGGGAGGCGGAGCTTGCAGTGAGCTGAGATCCGGCCACTGCACTCTAGCCTGGGCGACAGAGCGAGACTCCGTCTCAAAAAAAAAAAAAAAAAACACACATCTTTATGTTTCGGGGGTTGACACTCAATGAAGTAGCCGTGTGTTTTTTAAAGTGTGGTCCATCACCCACCGGCATCTGAGTCACCAAGGTTGTCAAAACTTGCAGATTCCTGGGCCTCAGACCCACAGAATTAAAATCTATGAAGTAGGGACCAGAAATCGGCCTCCTTCAAACAGTTCTCCAGTTGATTCTCAGGTACAATGAAGGCTGAGAACACTGAAGATTCAGACATTCACATGCAGGGGAAGGGGACCATCATGAGAAAAGCTTTGTCACTCTCCAAGGACAATAATATAATATCCATTCCTGTGATAAAGCCATTAATGCAAGGCTATGAAAGCATAACCCAGCCAGGCGTGGTGGCTCATGCCTATAATCCCAGCACTTTGGGAGGCCGAGGCAGGTCTCATGAGGTCAGGAGATAGAGACCATCCTGGCTAACACGGTGAAACCCCGTCTCTACTAAGAATACAAAAAAATTAGCCAGGCGTGGTGGTGGGCGCCTGTAGTCCCAGCTACTCAGGAGGCTGAGGCAGGAGAACGGCGTGAACCCAGGAAGTGGAGCTTGCAGAGAGCCAAGATCGTGCCACTGCACTCCAGCCTGGGCGACGGAGCAAGACTCTTTCAAAAAAAAAAAAAAGAAAAGAAAAGAAATTAGCTGGGCATGGTGGTGCATGCCCGCAGTCCCAGCTGCTCGGGAGGCTGTGGCAGGAGAATCACTTGAACCCAGGTGGTGGAGGTTGCAGTGAGCCGAGATTGCGCTACTGCACTCCAGCCTGGGTGAGGGAGCAAGACTCCATCTCAAAAAATAAATAAAAGCATAACCCACGGCTTGAGAATGCTTCTAGCCCAGTGATTCTCAACTGGGGTTCTCAAAACTGAGGTCAATTTTGACCCCAGGAAACATATGGCAACATGCAGACACATTTTTGATAGTCAAAAGCGGGGTAGATGCCACTGGTATCCAGTGGGTAGTGGCCAAAGATACTGCTAAACACCCTACAATGCACAGGACAGGCCCCACAACAAAAATGCCCATTGGTGCCACAGATTAGAAACCATGCTGTAGCCTAAGTTGAGCCTTTTCATAAATGAACACAGAAATGTAAACAAACATTATTTTTAGCCAGCCATTTTCTTTTAGCTACCTAACATCTGAGTTTTTTTTTTTTTAAGCTACCTAATATTTTTTGAGGTGCCTTTCATTTGATGAATTCCCACCACATTCATCTTGTGGCAGGCAGTGCTCACCTGCCACTACAGAAACCAAGAAGTGAGGCACCCCTCCCACTCCCCACCCTTCTTCTGTGAGGCCTGAGCATGTGACCAAGGCCTGGCCGGTAAGAAGCTCCCCTCTGCAACTTTAATGTAGACCAATAGGACCTGGCGAGGTGGCTCATGCCTGTACTCTCAGCACTTTAGGAGGCAGAGATGGGCAGATTACTTGAGCCCAGGAGTTTGAGACCAGCCTGGGCAATACAGTGAGACCCTGTCACAAGGCAAAGGCAGAAAGAAAAGAGAAAGAGATAGAAAAGAAAAAGAAAAAAAAAAAAGGCCAACTGATGCCAAAAAATCTAGAGTGACACTGGAAAATACAAGCAGAGGGACAAGAGTTGAAAAACTACCTATTGGGTACTCTGCTAACTTCCTGAGTGACAGGTTCAACCGTACCCCAAACCTCAGCATCACACAACATACCTTCATAACAAACCTGCACACTTGCTCACAGAATCTAAAATAAAAGATGAAAAAAGAATTTTTTTTAAAAACTGGGGTGACAGTGAAGAACTCATTCTACAGACAGGGACACTGGCAGCGCCAGGACATGGCCAGTGACAGCTGTTGCAGATACAGCATGCTGCTCCAGAGCAGCCCTCAGCAGCCGGCTCACCAGTCTCTGCAGAGTGATTTGGGCTGTGGCTCTGGTCTCCTGACCTCTCCTGTACCTGTCCATATTCCAACCTTGCCTCTCCACACTTCTGCAAACTGCCCCACAGCCTTCTTCTTAAACAAGCCAGCGTCCATTTCAGTTACTTCAACCAAGAATCCTGAATAATATAACCATTCCAGGAGCTTTCCCTAGTCCATCATTTAAAAACATCCACGCCTGGTGGCGGGCGCCCGTAGTCCCAGCTACTGGGGAGGCTGAGGCAGGAGAATGGTGTGAACCCGGGAAGCGGAGCTTGTAGTGAGCCGAGATTGCGCCACTGCACTCCAGCCTGGGTGACACAGCAAGACTCCATCTCAAAATTAAAAAAAAACCACGGAACTATTCTCCATGTTTTCCCTTTTTATTGTACTGCATCATGTAAAGTTATTTATGATTCTTCAAATTCTTTTTGGGGAAGAAAAGCCTCTTAAAATTCACTTCTAGATAGAGCAGTGGAAGAGAAACAGGAAGGCTTGATTCATGTAAGTGTCAGAATTTCAGGAACTGCCATGGTTGGCAGGAAGGTGCAAAGGCGGCTTCCAAGACCAGAACCCAGTTTAGGAAAGGCTCCAAGATGGGTGTGAAGTGGGACATCTTAGAGAGCAACATGGGTCATTCCAGCTTTGCAACGGAACATGTTTCAAAAGTCAGTACACGGCTGTTGGAAGCCTGAAATACATTTCTCACAACGTATTGCTTCACGTCATGGCTAAAGTCCCAGGCTAGCCCACAAAAGCCTCCTTAACGTGAACTGCTACATGCAGACATAATCAGGGAAGTTGTGGAAGCAACAGATGAAGCTTTTTAATACACTACCCAAAAGTTATCCAACGGCTCTCAGGAAAGCAGAGGCACCAGGTAAAAAGGCAGATTCAGTAGGAGCAGTGCTTAGAGACAGGATGCTAAAGTCTGGTTATGTGCTTTATATGTTAAATATAGATGCCTTAAGAAGTCTCTTAATTTTCTTGTTTTTTCCGGGTGCATATGGATCTCAGCTTATTTTTCCTATCACATGTACCCATAGTTCTCTGTAAGAGCTTCTCAAGTCCAATAATCATATTAAAATAAATAATCTTCTTTGCTGAGACATTAATGACAAAAAAAAAAAAAAAAAAAAGGCTCTTCTGTCTTTCCAGAAATCTGGGTTTCTAGTGTTGAAAGTGACCCTAGAGATAATTTTGTTAAACCTCCTGTCCAATGCCAGAGCCCTTTCCATAGCATCTCACAGACACACACCCAGCTCAAGGGTCAGAAAAATTCTATTTTGGCCAGACATGGTTCGCTCGCACCTGTAATCCCAGCACTTTGGGAGACTGAGGCGGGTGTTCAGCTTGAGGTCAGGAGTTCAAGACCAGCCTAGCCAAAATGGCGAAACCCCACCTCTACAAAAAATACAAAAATTACCCAAGCATGGTGGTGCGTGCCTGTAATCCCAGCTCCTCGAGAGTCTGAGGCAGGAGCAATCACTTGAACCCTGGAGGCAGAGGTTGCAGTGAGCCCAGACAGCACCACTGCACTCCAGCCATGGTGACAGTGAGACACTGTCTCAAAAGAAAAAAGAAAGAAAAAGTAGACCAATTCAGTTTCTTATGGTTCTAACTGCTACAAAATTCTTTATTAGTATTGACCCCAAATCCACATGGGTTTTGGTTCCACATTCTGAACAATCCAGAACAAGTAAAAGCCCTCTTCTATAGACTACAGCATTGGAATACTAGGTTATTATCCATCTATCTCCTGCTGTTGTCAAGTTCAAGTTTTCTCACTTTCAGAATGCATTCCCCATAACCTGGCCATCCTGGTCACCAGCAGGTATACCAAAAAAATAAAAAGTGTCCACATGGAAGAGCATCTTTCAGTTGTGGTCTGACAAGGCAAAAGTCCAGTGAAGTAATTACATCTGCTAACCTGGACACTCTAGCTCCATTTAGCATGAAACTAAGTTAATGCTTCTTCACAGCCACATCCTACCATCAGATCACATAAAACTGTAGCTAAGTAAAACCCCAAGACCTTTTCACAAACTGAAAAGGCCAAGATAAACCACCTCCATTATGACTATGTATAATTGATTTTTCATCCCAAATGTCAAACTTCATGCTTACTCTTGCTAAGTTCCAGCTTGTTTGGGGCCCAGCATTTCAGCCTGTCAAAATAATTTTTTTTTTTTTTTTGAGACAGGGTCTTGCCCTGTTTCCCAGACTGGGATTCAGTGGTGCGATCTCAGCTCACTGCATCACTGCAACCTCCGCCTTCAAGGCTCAAGCCATCGTCCCACCTCAGCATCCCCAGTACCTGGGACTACAGGCACGCACTACCCATAACCAGTTAATTTTTTGTTGTTGTATTTTTTGTAGAAACAGGGTTTCACCATGTGGCCCAGGCTGGTCTTGAATTCCCAGGCTCAAGATTTGCCTACCTCAGCCTCCCCAAGTGCTAGGATTACAGGCGTGAGCCACTGGGCCTAACCAAAATAATTTTGAATCTTCATTCTGTCATCTATTATGCTTCCTATGTTCTTCTCATTTTGTGTTCTCAGCACATTTGATAAGGGTGTCTTCTGTGTCTTCATCCACGTTTTGATTAAAAATGAACAAGATAAAGCTAACAAGAGAGTTCTAGGGCATGGGGATATTGTTCCAGTATCACTAACAATGGTGATATTGTTCTAAGCAGGTAAAAAGCAATCCGTTGACACTCTTTTGGCCTGCTTGTTCAATGACCTGGGAATCCACCTAGCCTAATACTATCATCCAACCCATCTTTCACTAACTTTATCCACAAGGGTATCTTGGCAAGAATCTTTGGAAGGCTAATTTTTTCCTCTTATTTTCTTCCTATCTACGTCCTTATAACCTAAAACAGCTCTCCTCTAGCTGCCCAGTTTGTTCTATGTAACCCCCCTCCTCCTGGTGCTCAGCTTATTAGACCACAGGAGACAGCCTGATGCCAGAAGAGCCACCTGTCACAGGCTGGACCCAACCAGGTGCTCTTTTCTTTGGAATTTGGAAACAGCACACTAAACTCTTCAGTTCTCTGAAATGAGAAGCGGTATGATGCTAGGGCTGGGGCAACCACAGCCAGCCAACATGCAGAGGAAGTCAGAGTGCCCAGAAGAAAACAGATCAGACACTCCAAGAGCCATGAGGTCCGAGAAAGACACATACTACCAACTAGCCATTCAATTCTGGAGAAGTCAGGAAAACATCTGTCCACCTTCAGGTCTGTGCCCCATGTCCCCTTTTCCCTGACTTCTCTGGAGGTCACCAGCTGAGGCCAGAGAAGACCTCTGCAGACACCTTCAGGGCCCTGACATGGAAGTTGTCTGGACCTGGAAAAACACCACTATAGATGGTGGGAACCTCACTGCCTGAGGATCACTGATTTTTGAAAGTCTAGAGATGTTAAAGGTTCACAAGGCTTATAAGTAATTAAATCCAGGACTGCAATCCCAACAGTCATTGCATGTTCTTCCCCTAATATTACTCGCTGCCCTCCCATTTGAAGCAAGATAAAAGAACAAAGTATTCAATTGATTCTGCTCTTCATTTGGAGCTGTTGTTCACCGATGGTATGTAGATTTTCTTATTTGGAAAAGACTTGAAATGCATCATACTTGAAAGAGAAATAGGACTGTTATGGGGAAAGCTTGTGATTTTTTAAAATAGTTACTGCATAATGTAGTTTATAAAAGTTAGTTATTGACCAGCACTGGGAGCAACTTAACTGATTTTTTACATTACAAACCCAATTTGTTAACATTAGAATGAGGGGCTTTTGGATTGTCTAGATATTTAAAACATAAGGATGTATTTTGCTTAGTGGCTAATTTGACAGTCATTTAGAAACACTGTTCTTTCCTTTTAGAGAAACAACCAGAGAAACTTCAAAGTTTCTTTGAACAAGATGGTAAAGACAAAAAAAAAAAAAACAGTATAGTAGGGTATGCTATGCAGGGAGTTTGTCTTTAATCCCCCGAGTCATTGAATACTTACAAAGTTCTAAACTGAATAGCAACTTAACCTTATTGTTTGTTAATGTCAGTCTGAACTCACAAAGCCTAATAAATGCTAGACTCAAATGTAGACATCCCAGAAAGGGCAGAGAGCCTCCCAGAGTATAAAGAGCACATGAAGTCTTTGCAGACCATTCTTATCATCCAAATTTAATCAAGCCCCCCAAACACCAGATTACATCCCCCTGAGTTAATTCTTTGAGGGCATTTTGTATTACCTACAAGTTAGTAAACAAACATAACTCTCTTCTCTAGAGTACCAGTTCCACAGAGCTTCTGGCAGGATCTCCCACTCAGACTCAAGTGTTCAGGCAAGTATGCTTCCTCAGGCTTCATTGCCTAGAACACAGACCTTTATGCTTATTTAGTAACATCTACCTATGCCTTACTGTGGATGTTATAGTTCTATAACAATATGACATTGTTCTACCTGCGTATTTAATACTGATTAAATCCCCTCAATAACTCTGTGAGTCAGGTTCTATCTCCATTTTACTGATGAGAACACTGAGATACACGGAAGCAGAAACTTCACTGTGAAATGGTTCAACATGACACAGCTAGGGAGTGGAAAGGCTGGGATTTGAACCAAGATAGTCTGGCTCCACAATCTGCACTTGGAACCTCAATACTCTGCCACTTCTCATAGTAAATCATGACTTAATCATTTGTTGAATCAAGTTAATAAAAAGGACAAGAATGGAATGGAGATAAAATATATTTAATGAAGTATTAGCAAACTACAAATCCACTCAGAAAAACCAAAACATTAACAGATTTAAAGTCAACCTAATTCAGATATTGGGCATTTCTGAAGAAGCAAGAAGGAAAGAAGGAAAAAAAGAAAGGAAAGGAAAGGGGAGAGGAGAGGGGGAGGGGAGGGGAAGGGGGGAGAGGAGGGGAAGGGGGGAGGGGAGGGGAAGGGGGGGGAGGAGGGGGGAGGGAAGGAGAGGAAAGGAGGGGGAGGGGAGGGGAGGGGAGGGGAGGGGAGGGGAGGGGAGGGGAGGGGAAGGGGAGGGGAGGGCAAGGGAAAGGGGGAGGGGAAGGGAGGGGGAGGAAGGAAAGGGAGGAAGGGAGGAAGGGAGGAAGGAAGGGAGGAAGGAAGGAAGGAAGGAAGGAAGGAAGGAAGGAAGGAAGGAAGGAAGGGAGGGAGGGAGGGAGGGAGGGAGGGAGAGATAGAAGGAGGGAGGGAGGGAGGGAGCCAGGCACAGTGGCTCACACCAGCACTTCAGGAGACCGAGGCAGGAAGATTGCTTGAGCCCAGGAGTTTGGGACTAACCTAGGCAACATAGTGACATCTCATCTCTGTATTTTAAAAAAGAAGAAGAAAAGAAATTCTACTCTTTTAAGGCTTTTTTGGGAGGGGAGAAGACTGTTTTATCTGTTTTACTATCAGCTCAAAATCCATCCATGGCTCTTTGCTGGTGAGTTCACATTCTGAGACATGTAAGGGTCCCTCTGCAACTTGCCTCCAGCAAGCTTCTGGCACAATCTCCTGGCAGGCTCAAGTGCTCCGGTGGACATGATGTCTTCCATGTCTCTCTGACAGCCATGCCCTGCAGCAGAGGCAGTCTCACTCACCTCCAACACACCCTTTTCCTCCAGGGCCTGTGCTCCTCTCCCACCTAATCCTCACACCAACCTTAAGAATAAGGTATTGTTATCCCTACTTTACAGAAAGATAAAATGGTTTGCATATGCTCCCACAGTTAAAAAGTGGCAGAGCCAGCATTTGAAACCAGGCAGTCTGACTCCAGCTTCACTTTCCTCATTACTTCTCCATCCTAAAGCCTTCCTCGGCTACCCGCTCCCAAAGTGCCTCTCCCACCCCTCACATCCTACATCACTTGTTTTATTGGTCTCATTCATCTAAGGGTAGCTATTTCCGCCTCTCCACCACCCATCCCGAGACATGTCATCTTTCCAAATAAACTGTAAATCACTTGAAGGTCAGTAATAAATATTTTAATAGCGATGGAGGGAATGATATTTAAAACTGCCCACTACAGAACAGAATTAGAACATGTTACTCTGAACGGATCCATCATCAGACTATAAGGTCAAATAGATCATATTTACTGCTGTAATTTGAATATGAAGTTGTACTCTAACAATATCTGAAATATGACATATACCCATTTGTACTCATTTTATAAGGTGAAAGGTATTTATGAACAATTAAACATTAATTCTGATATCAAAGGCCATTTTTAAGGAGCATAACATACTTAACATGAAAAGTACATGAAATCTACAATAAAAATTCAATCTTTTTTTTTTTTTTTTTTTTTTTTTGAGACGGAGTCTTGCTCTGTCGCCCAGGCTAGAGTGCAGTGGCCGGATCTCAGCTCACTGCAAGCTCCGCCTCCCGGGTTTACGCCATTCTCCTGCCTCAGCCTCCCGAGTAGCTGGGACTACAGGCGCCCACCACCTCGCCCGGCTAGTTTTTTTTTTTGTATTTTTTAGTAGAGACAGGGTTTCACCGGGTTAGCCAGGATGGTCTCGATCTCCTGACCTTGTGATCCACCCATTTCGGCCTCCCAAAGTGCTGGGATTACAGGCTTGAGCCACCGCGCCCGGCTAAAAATTCAATCTTAAAGTGAAAGTTTTTCTTTTTTTTTTTTTCCTTGGCATTTCTATCTGGATTCTGCTAAAGATAAGTCATCAGCAAGTATCTGTTAAAGGCTGTTCTTTGTCTCTTTTTTCCTTAGTCAGAATTTATGAAGTCAATTTTATTTAAATTAAAAATAAGAATTCTTCTTAAAACATGTAATATCAAACCAAGTCCTCAATTTTTTTTTTTTCCTTCCTCTTAATTTGTAACAGAGACTCTAAGAAAATAAAATCTAAGGTTAAGGAAATTTCCATCAATGTGAAGAAAATATTTTCCAAAATTAAAATAACAAGTTCCTCCCTGCTTAACATAGCTGATTTAAGTTGCAGATACATGGCTGCCCCTGAGATCACCTTCCTCTGCAAGCTTTGTGAAAGGGCCAAATCCACATCCTTTTCAGCAATTTTTGAGTCCTCTATGGGACTACCTTTTTTTATGAAATGCTGCACATACTACCAATGCTTCATAAATATTTCATGATACATTACCCAGTCCTGGAATTTCCTGCAAGATTGCACAAAATCTTTAAAATTGTGCACTGTAAGCCATAAAATAATCAGATATAAAAGTAAGCTCTATCAATCCCTTCATTAACAATTTTTTTACAAGAATTTTAGAAAAAGCAGTGTTACTACATTTTATTCTCAGGAGTAAGATTCGCTATTTATATTACTTTACTAAAAGGCTTTTAGAATTACACTTTTTTTTTTATATCAGATACTATTTTCTCAGTTGGACAAGAGCCTTCTTATGGTACTCTACAGTCAAAAATGGCCCATTGTGGGAGTTGGGGGCACTAATTAAGTTGGTTAATGGATACAAAAATACAGTTGGATAGAAGAAATAAATTCTAGTGTTCGATAATACAGTAGGGTGACTATAGTTATAATTTGCCATATATTTCAAAATAGCTAGAAGATTATTTGTAAGGTTCCCAATACAAAAAAATGATCAATGTGTGAAGTGACTGATATGCTAATACATGTTATATGCATATATCAAAATGTCACTTGGACCCCAGAAATATGTACAATCATTATGTATCAATTTTTTAAATGGTCCAGTGTGACTCAAAAATAGACTGGACTGTAAATTTTAACACCTAGCACAGTGTCTGATACCCAGTAAAAGATGAATAAAATTTAATTGATTGACCTAAATTGTGCCTGAAGCTTGACAAAACGTGTTCCCATATATTAAAATTAATCTCAATGTTTCTATTTCCTCATCTGTAAAATAGAGCTAGAGACCGCTAAGATCCCTTTCAGCTTTAAAAGGCTGATTAACATTTTACTTTATCTACAGCAGCCCTGCCTTGTGCCACCCACTCCCCACCAAACCATAGTTTCAAATTTAGTCATCTGGGAAAGAACAGCTCAATAGACTGAAAACATCCCCAGGGAAAAGACAGGCTAAAATCAAGGAATCGACTTTCCAAACTAAGCAATGCTTCCCATGTTGAGGGACTCACAGTAAGATATTAATATATGGGAAAATATTTTTTGAATTTTCAAAATACTGTAAAGATGGAAGGTGGTCTAATATTATAAAACTCTGGGCCAGGAGTGGTAGCTCACACCTGAAGTCTCAGCAGTTTGGGAGGCTGAGGTGGGTGAATCACAAGGTCAGGAGTTCAAGACCAGCCTGGCCAACATGGTGAAACCCTATCTCTACTAAAAATACAAAAACTAGAAGAGAAGATGGCGACGGTGTGGGATGAGGCCAAGCAAGATGGAACTGGGGAGGAGGTGCTCAAGATGTCCATGGAGATCATACACACACACAGCTTCTGGACAGTGAGATCAAGATCATGAAGAGTGAAATGTTGAGAGTCACCCACAAGCTCCAAGCCATGAAGGACAAGATCAAAGAGAACAGTGAGAAAATCAAAGTGAACAAGACCCTGGTGTACCTTGTCTCCAACGTCATCAGGCTCCTGGATGTTGATCCCAATGACCAAAAGGAGGATGGTGCCAATATTGACCTGGACTCCCAGAGGAAGGGCAAGTATGCTGTGATCAAAACCTCTACACGACAGAGGTACTTCCTGCCTGTGATTGGATTGGTGGATGCTGAAAAGCTAAAGCCAGGAGACCTGGTGGGTGTGAACAAAGACTCCTATCCGATCCTGGAGATGCTGCCCACAGAGTACAACTCGCGGGTGAAGGCCATGGAGGTGGATGAGAGGCCCACAGAGCAATACAGTGACAATGGGGGCTTGGACAAGCAGATCCAGGAACTGGTAGTGGCCATTTTATTGTCAATGAACCACAATGAGAAGTTTGAGAACCTGGGGATCCAACCTCCAAAACGGGTGCTGATGTATGGGCCCCCAGGGATGGGAAAGACTCTCCTGGCCTGGGCCTGTAGGGCACAGACTAAGGCCACCTTCCTAAAGCTAGCTGGCCCCCAGCTGGTGCAGATGTTCACTGGATGGTGCCAGGCTAGTCTGGGATGCCTTCGCCCCGGCCAAAGAGAACGCGCCCTCCATCATCTTCACTGATGAGCTGGATGTCATAGGCACCAAGCACTTTAACAGCGAGAAGTCCGGGGACAAGAGGTGCAGAGGACGATGCTGGAACTTCTGAACCGGCTGGATGGCTTCCAGCCCAACACCCAAGTTAAGGTAATTGCAGTCACAAACAGGGTGGACATCCTGGACTCCGCCCTGATCCGCTAGGGCCGCCTGGACTGCAAGATCGAGTTCCCAATGCCCAACGAGGAGGCTCGGGCCAGAATCATGCAGATACACTCCCAAAAGATGAACGTCAGTCCTGACGTGAGCTACGGAGAGCTGGCCCGCTGCACAAATGGCTTCAATGGGGCCCAGTGCAAGGCTGTGTGCGTGGAGGCGCCTATGATCACACTGCGCAGGGGTGCCACGGAGCTCACCCATGAGACCTACATGGAAGACATCCTGGAGGTCCAGGCGAAGAAGAAAGCCAACCTACAGTACTACGCCTAGGGCGCAGCAGGCCAGCGCCAGAATCGCGGCTGAAGTGCGCAATAAAAGATGGCTTAGAGGCAAAAAAAAAAAAAACCGAAAAATACAAAAATTAGCCGGCTGTAGTGGCGGGCGCCTGTAATCCCAGTTGCTGTGGAGGCTGAGGCAGGAGAATGGCGTGAGCCCGGGAGGCAGAGGCTGCAGTAAGCCGATATCGCACCATTGCACTCCAGCCTGGGTGAGAGAGCAAGGCTCCGTTTCAAAAAAAAAAAAAAGTTATAAAACTCTGAAGGGTAGCATTTTTTCAATAACAGGAAATGCTGGGGATAATCAGATGCAATTGGAAGCATTATACTCCCATATACAAGTTATTCTATTCAAAGCACTCCCCCACCATGTGGCTTCTGAAGTCAAGATAATTAAGTGGTACATTACTTTCAAAAAAATTTGTAGATGCTGGCCTTACTGTATTTCTACAAACCACAAATACTTTGCTTATTTGGTGCTGATTATGTTGAAAATAGAATATTATGACATTTTATGGTAATAATTCCAATCGCAAGATTTTGATCATCAAGGAAAGGAGTAGTGTTGTTATGGAGGCAAAGCCTTGAGCTGGAAGCAGTAAAATACGTCTGATTTTTTTTAGCCCAGGAAAGCTCATTACAAAGTTTTACCAGTGGTTGGAATCTTTAAATTTAGACATTTGAAACACTTTTCACTTTGTAATCTGTCATCTACTCCGAAAGGCATACCACTTTCCTGAGTTCTGCTAGACCCTAAACTCTAATTGCTCATTTTAGAAAACTTAAGATAAATCTATTTAAAAATAAAATAAAATCCAGAACTCCAAAGATTTTGCTTTTCCATTTAGGCTGATTTGTTTTAACCCGCAGTGAGAATTGATCAGGAAAAGTTTGCCATCTTGTGGCCAAATATAAGAACTTGCTCCAAGAGAGTCACCCATTGGTGGCTTTTCCCTAGCAGCCTTTGGCAGCTGCTCCTGCAGACGGACACCTTCTTATTCAGGCCTCTGAGCATCTCTAGAGCCCCCTCACCAACAAGTACAATGTCCTCAAAAGTTAAAGTTGAAAGGACATTAAAGAATTATTTGCTCAAAAAAAAAACTTTGGAAGAAGAGAATGTGGGAGAGAAGGGGGAATAAATGTGCCTCTCTCCCTCCCTGGCAGCCCTGAGGGTCTCCACAAATCTCCAGTGATGCACTCAGGAACCCCGGTCTCCCCCTCCCACTCAAGGGCGCTGTCTCCGACTTCTTCACACACTCTTGTCCTCCAGACTTCCCATCGCTTTTTCCCAGGACCTCAGACTGGAAAAGCCAAATACAGACTTCCACCGCTTAGAAAATACCTATAAAATTCCTCACTCCATCCCAACCAGTCACTGAGTGGATTTAATTAGAGTGGGAGAGATCAAGAGTTCCAAGATAATGAGACTCAAGATCAGTGTTGTCCAACAGAACTATCTGCAGTGATGGAAATACTCCATACCTGCATGGGCTGGTATGGGAGCTACTGAGCACTTGAAAGGTGGCTTGTGCAGTTGAGGAACTGAATTTTTAGTTTTATTTAACTTTCATTTATTTAAATGAAATTGCCACAGCTGGCTACCATACTGGACAGAACAGCTCTAAATCTTACTTTCCTAATCCAGTCCAGCATGTTATGACCTTGACAAACAAAAAACGCAATCCATTCATTCAAAAACATATGCATCGGCTGTTATAAAGAAAACAGTATGTTGCTGTAACACGATGCACACACAAAAATAGAAAATATCTGTTTTCCCAGCGTATATATAATTAATCAAGGATATAAAGCATGCTGATGCATAATTAGAGGATGAGAACACAGGGAGCGGGGTTCTTCTTTGATGGGGAGCCACAGGGCTGGGTTAATGGGGAACTTGCAAGTGAAACAGGACCTTACAAGTCCAGCAGGAGGAGGGAACATAGGTATTTTAGAGAAAGGGCAAGGGTAAGGATCCGAGAGGGGAGATCCGCAGGTCCGCTCGGGATGCCAAGAAACCTGATCCAATTCAAGGTGCAGTTTCATGTAAGGGAATCATGGGAGAAAAAATCTAGAAAGGTACTTTAGGACCAGTTTCCAAACATAAAAATGAGAGAACCAGGGGGGTTATAACGGGAATAAAAGGGAAGAGACCAATTAAAGAAAGATTATAATGGAGGGACCCAGACTTTAGAAAAGACTCATATGTGCCAGGCATGGTGGCTCATACCTGTAATCCCAGCAATTTTGGAGGCCAAGGTAGGTGGATCATTTGAGGTCAGGAGTTTGAGACCAGCCTGGCCAACATGGTGAAACCCCGTCTCTACTAAAAATACAAAAATTAGCCCAGCATGGTGATGGGTACCTGTAATCCCAGCTACTTGGGAGGTTGGGGCAGAAGAATCGCTTGAACCCAGGAGGCAAAGGTTGCAGTGAGCAGAGATCGCACCGCTGCATGACAGAGTAAGACTCCACCTCGAAAAAAAAAAAAAGAAAAGAAAAAAGAGATTCAATGCTGTGGTTGAGGGAGAATAAGAGATGAATCAAAATTTTCACCCAGGATGAATAGAAGATTGCTGGCACCATGAATGGGGCAGATACCAGAAGAATGTTTGAAGGTTGCTGAAGCTGAGATTAATGAGACAGATGGATCACCAAAGCACTTTGAGAAGGTGACAACGAAACTGGAATTCAGAAGACAGGAGAGACTACTGGCTGAAACCATAAAGTGGAGGAGAAAATACAGGATGAGGAAAGAAGAAAAGGAGAAAAGACACAAGAACAGACCCTGCTTCCAGTGGAAAGTGACTCCTTGGCAGGGACAGAATGAGAACAGAGTCAGAGAAGGAACACCCAAATGAGTTATACCCCTACTGCAGGGCCAGGAGGGAGACTTCTCACTACATATGCTCTGCATCTCTTAATGAGCATTCTGCCTTCCTACCTAGACTGCACGCTGTGCAAAGATGGAGATTATGTCTTATACATTTCAATCCTGATGCCTAGAACAATGCAGGACACAGGAAGGTAATGTAAAGGGTCCCAGGAGAAAGAAGGCCTTAGAGGCAGGGCATAGTGGCTCATGCCTGTAATCCCAGCACTTTGGGAGGCCAAGGTAGGCAGATCACCCAAGGTCAGGAGTTCAAAACCAGCCTGGACAATATGGTTGAAACCCTGTCTACTAAAAATACGAAAATTAGCCAGGCATGGTGGCATGTGCCTGTAATCCCATCTACTCAGGAGGCTGAGGCAGGAGAATCACTTGAACCCTGAGGCGTAGGTTGCAGTGAAGCGAGATGGCACCACTGCACTCCAGCCTGGGCAACAGAGCGGGACACTGTCTCCAAAATGAAAAAAAGAAAGAAGGCCTTAGAAGAAAAGGTTTTGCTGGGTAACATGTAGTCCTAGACTATACACTGCTCCGGCCCCACTTAACAAAGCTCAAAAGCAAGACCCACATTTGTACATGTTCTAGTTCAGTGAGTCCCAGTCCTAGCAAATGGTCAGAATCACCTTTAGACAGTTGGCAGGACCCACCCTGAGATTATAAATTCAACGGCCTGAGCAACTGATAGTTTTCAAACTCCCTGTGTGATTCTAATCAGCAGCCAGAGTTGGGAACCATGCATTGATGCCAGAGATGTAGAAGGCTGCTGATCCAGTTTGTAGAGTGCCCTTTAATTATCCACACTACTGATACCATTTTTATCTGCATGTGTCATATTTGCCCTTTTTTCAGATTTCAGGACACTAACATATTACGCACAGTCCATGTACCAGGACTCACGTACATGATCTTAACTCTTATCATAGTCCTATGAGGTAGGTATTGTTGGTACAGATGAGGCACCTGTGACCGAGAGTTTATTTACCAATCCAAGATCCCACAATTAATGACAGCCCAGGAGAACTGACCTCAGAACCCTCTTGCCTGTTGCTCCTCTGCTGCCCACTCCCTGCCCCAGCCAAGCAGAAACCCAGCTGTCCTGGGAAGCAGGTAGAAGGAACATCTAAGAGATCATGTGAGAGACAGCAGACCAGTCAGCCCGTGGGACTCTGACTAAAGCCCATGATTTCCCCCAGGATCACCTTTACTGTGCTTCCACCCAGACACGCTCCTTAAAGGTGAGAAGAGAGACCTGGCCAGGCCAGGCGACTGTGAAAGTAATGTTTTCATTATTCTCATTCAACTCTACACAATGTGGAAACAAGTTTTACTAATACCTTATACTTCTTTGACAAAGTAACAATCTCTCTGAATGAGAAATTCAGTTACACTACAGGAATTCTCCTCCCATCCTATCACTTTCCCAAAAGGAGCAAGACTGGTCCCACTGGGCCAGGTGTTCTCCCTCCTTGGCTGACACTTTCTGGGCTTCAGGGAAGGGAGTGCAGGCTGCCCGGCCACGCCCATTTCAGCCTTCCTGCAGTTCTGAAGTGAAGCGGCACAGAAGGCCCAAAAACAGCCACATTTGCCAGAACTGATGTTGCATCTGCGGGCACAATGCTAGTTGACAAAATTGTGGCCTAAAAAACGTGACAAGTGAACGAACCCACCGTGATGCCGCCTGATGAAGCAGCTGGGGGAGGCTTCCCTTCCTCGGGAGTCTGAAAGCCCAGGCTCCCCCAGCCTTGCCCTGAGCACAGCCACCTTACCCGCAGGAGCACAGTTCACAGATGCACTTTGTCTTCATAGCGGCCATCCCGAGGCCCTGACGTCCCCTCAGAGCATCGCCAGCCGCAGCCGACTCCTGGACCCCAACCACCTGGCTTGAGGCACGCCCAGGCTCGAGGGCCTTGGCAGGTGTTCTGTTTACTCGAAGGAAAATTTAAGTGGCCCTTTTGCAATGTCCTGTCGTCTGTTGCCCTCCTGGAGCTGGCCTAGCGCGAGGGAGCAGCCAGGGAGACCTCACCCTGCATGCCACCGCCCCAGCCTCCGCAGCCCAGACTCAGGCACCTGGAGCTGCTGAGTGGGCCCCAGGAAGCTGCGGGGTCCGTGCCCAGGTAGCCTCTGTGATGTCGCCAGGACCAGGAGGGGCACACCTCAGGTGACAATTACATCACAAGAGCCGTTTGTGAGGTCGGGAAACTCCCAGCAACTCACTGGCAGGCCCAGGACGGGGGTTCCCCAGTGGACCTTGGAGAAACCTGGAAAAGGTGGAAGTCACTAGAAAGCTTCTGGTGCAGTAAATGGTCACACGTGCAGAAAAGATGAAAACTCCCTCACCATCACTTTGGGTGGCATTTGCTGTCTCTAGGATCCATGGTGCCCCCTCTTAGGGGAATACAGCCTTTGACTTCCAAAAGGCTTGCCTTGAATAGGGTTTCCAGATCTTCCTGTGGAAACCTAAGCCTTTGGCTTCAGATGTCTGTTAGAATTGCTCTCACCCACAGACTGGAGAACACAGCGGTTTAAGAGAGCCCAGGCCTTCTCTGCTCAGGTGGGTTCTCAATCACTTCTCCAGGTGCTGGTAATGATGCCTTGAAGCAGACGCGCTCAAATTTTAGTGGGCATCAGGACCACCTGGCTTGATGAAAACCAGATTGCCAGACCCCACCCCCATAGTTTCTGATTCACTGTTTCTAGGGTAGGCCAAGGACTTCTATTTCTTACAAGCTCTCAAGTAATGCTGGTTCTGCTGGGCCAGGGACCACACTTTAAGAACCACAGCTTTTGAGATTCCTTTACACCCCCTGAAATAGTGTTTCTTCCGCTTACCTGGTCCCGAGAGCACACCCCCAACCAGAAGGCTCCCCTGCATCAAAACCTCTAGTCCAGGAATCTAGCTTCAACAAGAAGCCAGGTGATTCTGGTCATGAAGCAAGTTCCAAAGACACTGCTCTGGCCAGTTGTTTGGACTTAAACCAGTTTGGCTTCCTGCTTATGGGAAATGGGAACTTAAAGTATTGACAATCTTTGTGCTTGTTTTTCTTTCCTATGCTTCCTAACTCTTTCCATTCATTTTAGTGAATGAGTCAGTCAGAGGCATCTTGGACTGCAAGACACTTAATATTCAGAGGGTTTTTTTGTTTTTTGTTTTTTTTTGGTTTTTAGGTTTTTTTCTTCAATATTAGGCTCTAGAATAGAGGTCAGCAAACTATTGTCTGCAGGTTGGCCACCTGACTCTATCTGGCCATTGAGCTAAGAATGGTTTTCATATTTTTTAATGGTTGAAAAAATTAAAATAATACTATTACATGACATATGAAACTTACCTAAAATTCAAATTTCAGTGTCTATAAATAAAGTTTTGAATTTTTTCAAAAAATTTGTGTAAACATTCCTGATTTTGCCTCTCGGCCCACAAAAGCTAAAATATTCACTATCTGACTTTTTACAGAGAGAGTGTTCCAACCCCAGGTACAGAAAGTCAACAAGGTAGATTCAGACAGGAGCAAAGCTTATTGATCATTCTTCAGAACAGTAGGTTGGGAAGCTGCTCCTTGCCTTCCCAGTAGGAAGTCAGAACGCTAAAGGGGACAATGGAAACCTGGCCAGACAAAAAACAGGTGGGAGCTGTTGGAAGTCAAAGCAAAGCCTGCATGCCATCCATCGCCATTGACAGAGAACATCACAAAGTCCTCACAGAGGAAATAGAGTGCTGGACACCAGCCTTCTCTTGATGGCTGCCTAAACGTTATCCATAAATCTTTCAGCAGAAGAATGCCTGTTCATTATCCCTGCCATTCAAACTGCCCTTGTGGGCGGCCACCTTGTCAACAATCACGGTACTCCCTACTTCCCCTATCCATGCCCTCAATAGAGGGTAGAGATCTAGAACGATGAAAATGGTGTGGATAAAAGCCTCAACAATGATATATCCAAAGATGCAGTGCTAGACAGTAGGGACAACCTCCCCTCACCTAGTTACACTTACTGTCCATTTTTTGTTACATCCAGCCAACCTTACCCTGACCCATCTGATATGGTTTGGTTCTGTGTCCCCACCCAAATCTAATCTTGAATTGTACGCCTGTAATTCCCACATGTTGTGGGAGGGACCCAGTGGGAGATAGTTTGAATCATGGGGGCGGTTTCTCCCATACTGTTCTTATGGTAGAGAAGAAGTCTCATGAGATCTGATGGTTTTATCTTCATTTTTTTCTCTTGCCACCCACCATGTAAGAAGGGTCGTCCGCCTCCCACCATGATTCTGAGGCCTCTCTAGCCATGTGGAACTGTAAGTTCAATTAAACCTTTTTATCTTCCCAGTCTCAGATATGTCTTTATCAGCAGCGTGAAAATGGACTAATGCAGTAAACTGGTACCAGCAGAGTGCGGTGCTGCTAAAAAGATACCCAAAAATGAGAAAGCAACTTTGGAACTGGGTAATAGGCAGAGGTTGGAACAGTTTGGAGGGCTCTGAAGAAGACAGGAAAATGTGAGAAAGTTTAGAACTTCCTAGAGACTTGCTGAATGGCTTTACCCAAAGTGCTGACAGCAATATAGACAATAAAGTCCAGGCTGAGGTGGTCTCAGATAGAGATGATGAACTTGTTGGGAACGGGATCCAATTTTCATTTACTTCTTAATATGGACATCTTTGTTTAGTATTCTCCCTAAAATTTTTTAGTAAAATTAATACATAGTGGTGCTGCACAATTTTTATTCTGTGGCCTTATAACTCACCCAACCCCAAAGTTATTGCTATATACCATCTGAAAAGCAACTCTTTACAGAACATTGTTTAAAGTGGTGAGATCACACCACTGCACTCCAGCCTGGGCAAGAGAGCAAGACCCTGCCTCAAAAGAAAAAAAAAGAAAAGAAAATATTAGCAAACTGAAACCAGCAACATATAAAAAGGATTAAATACCATGACCAAGAGGGGTTTATCCCAAGAATACAAGGTGGTTTTAATATTGAAAAACCAACTGTGGTTAAATGTTATTGCTGGTGCGCTGCTTTATTTAATGTACTGTGGAACAAAATAAGGGTATTGTTGGGATGTGATTATGATAACTCTAGGCTTTTAGCTCTCCTCAAAGTTTGAAGTTAAAAAAATGTTAAAAGACGTGAGTTAAACTTAATGTGTATGATGTGATTTAGCTATGCAGAAAATATTTAAGTTGGATGTACCTGTTTTATGTACATCTACTGTACTTAGTCCCTCAAAGTTTAGTCCCTTATTAGTTTCTCAGTGTTCAAGTTACCTTGAGAAAGGCCATGCTTAGAGAACTGGATTTCTCCTTTGAGAACTTTTAGTATGGTTTGAAGAAATCAAGTGATAAAGGAGTATGCTGAATATGCAATAATTTACTTCTACTGAGTGCTGCATTTTAAGAACCTAGATGAAACGAGTAGTTGGTTGGCTTTATGTTTTTTGTCTTTGAAAGAGATGTATGTCTTGGAATTCACTTTTTTTTTGAGACGAAGTCTTGCTCTTGGCCCCCAGTCTGGAGTGCGATGGTGCGATCTCAGCTCACTGCAACCTCCACCTCCCAGGTTCAAGCAATTCTCCTGCCTCAGCCTCCCAAGTAGCTGGGATTACAGGTGCCTGCCACTATACCCAGCAAATTTTTGTATTCTTAGTAGAGACAGGTTTCACCATGTTGGCCAGGCTGGTCTTGAACTCCTTACCTCAGGTGATCTGCCTGCCTCGGCCTCCCAAAGTGCTGGGATTACAGGTGTGAGCCACCGCGCCTGGCCTGGAATTCACTTTTTAAATGTTATATTCCAACCTTATATGTTCTTTATATCTTATATTCAAGGTGCAGTGCACTGTGAATCTTTTATTTTAAAAAAATTGCAGGTGCTTTTATGTATAATTTGAATTATGCTAAATGAATTGTTTTTGTACTTAAGCATTGTAATCCAAAAGATAAGGGTAAAGTTTACATGCTTTTCAAAAATTTTTATTAAGAAATAGCAAATGAATGGTTTAGGATTTCAAATACTGATACCCTCCCAAGACATGAGCATTTGGGGAAGTCAAGCACCTAATACAACTCATTTAGCATGGGTGAAATTTGATTAAAGATGATAGAAAATTTTTTAAAAAAGAAAAAGGGCTGAGCACAGTAGCTCTAGGAGGCTGAGGCACGTGGATCACTTGAGGCCAGGAGTTTGAGACTAGCCTGGCTAACATTACAAAACCCCGCCTCTACTAAAAATACAAAAATTTAGCCAAGCATATTGGCACACACCTGCAATCCTAGCTACCTGGGAGGCTGAGGCATGAGAATCACTTGAACCCGGGAGGCAAAGGTTGCAGTGAGCAAGATGGCGCCACTGCACTCCAGCCTGGGCAACAGAGTGAGATTCTTTCTCCAAAAAAAAGAAAAAAGAGAGAGAGAAAGAAAGAGGCCATAAAACTATATATTATACGATTCCACTTATATGAAGTTTCTTGAGAAGGTAAATCTATACAGTCAGAAAGCAGACCAGCAGTTGCCTGGGTCTCAGGGTAGATCTACCAGCAGAGATCAAATGCAAACAGGGAAAAGGGAACTTTTGGGGATGGTGGAAATACTCTAAAATTGAGTGGTGGTAACAGAACTATATACTTACATAAAATAAATGAATTTTCTAGAATTAAAATTATACCTCAATAAAGCATTTTTTTAAAATCTTGCAAAAATTCCCTTTCAGAATAAAGGGCATCCAAATTGAAAAAGAAAAAAAGTCAAATTATCCTTGTTTGCAGATGATATGTTCTTATATTTGGAAAAACCTAAAGGCTTCACCAAAAAACCTTTAGAATTGATCAACAGATTCAGTAACATTGCACGATACAAAATCAACCTACAAAATCAGGAGCACTTCTACATGCCAACAGTGAACAATCTGAAAAAAATGTAAAAAGTAATCCCATTTACAATAGACACAAATAAAATTAAATACCTACGAATTTACTTAACTAGGGAAGTGAAAGATCTCTACAATGAAAACTGTGAAACACTGATGAAAGAAACTGAAGAGGACACGAAAAAGTTGAAAAATATTCCATGTACATGGATTGGAAAAATCAATTTTGTTAAAATGTCCATGCCACCCAAAGCAATCTACAGATTTAATGAAATCCTTACGAAAGTACCATGACATTCTGCACAGAAATAGAAAAAACAATCCTAAAATGTATATGAAACCACAAAAGATTGAGAATAGCCAAAGCTATCCTGAGCAAAAAGAACAAAATTGGAGGAATCACATTACCTGACCTCCAGTTATACTACAGAGTTATGGTAACCAAAACAGCATGGTACTGGCATAAAAACAGACACACAGACCAACAAAAGAGAAAAGAAAATGCAGAAACAAAACCATACATCTACAGTTAACTCATTTCAACAGAGGTGCCAAGAACATGCATGGGGTAAAAACAGTCTCTTCAATAAATAGTGCTGGAAAAACTGAATATCCATATGCAGAAGAAGGAAACTAGACTCCTATCTCTTGCCATATACAAAAATAAAGTCAAAATGGATTGAAGACTTAAATCTAAGACCTGAAACCATGAAACTATTACAAGAAAACATTGGAAAACTCTCCAGGACATTGGTCTGGACAAAAATTTCTTGAGTAATACCCCACAAGCACAGGCAACCAAAGCAAAAATGGACACATGGGATCACATCAAGTTAAAAAGCTTCTGCACAGCAATAGAAACAATCAACAAATCAAAGAGACAACCCACCGAATGGGAGATATTTGCAAACTACCCATCTGATAAAAAATTAATCAGAAAATATAAGGAGCTCAAACAACTCTATGGGAAAAAATCTAATAATCTAAATTTTTTAATGGGCAAAAGATCTGAATAGACATTTCTCAAAAGATAACATACAAATGGCAAACAGGCATATAAAAAGGTGCTCAAAATCATGGATCATCAGAGAAATGCAAATCAAAATGACAATGAGATATCATGTCACTCCAGTTAAAATGGCTTTTATCCAAATGATGGGCAATAACGAATGCTGGCGAGGATGTGGGGAAAAGGGAACCCCTGTACACTGTTGGTGGGAATGTAAATTATTACAACCATTATGGGGAACAGTTTGGAAGTTCCTTAAAAAACTAAAAATGGTACTATCATATGATTCAGCAATCCCACTGCTGGGTATATACCCAAAAGAAAGGGAATCAGGCCGGGCGCGGTGGCTCAAGCCTGTAATCCCAGCACTTTGGGAGGCCGAGACGGGCGGATCACAAGGTCAGGAGATCGAGACCATCCTGGCTAACACGGCGAAACCCCGTCTCTACTAAAAACACAAAAAATTAGCCGGGCGAGGTGGCGGCGCCTGTGGTCCCAGCTACTCGGGAGGCTGAGGCAGGAGAATGGCGGGAACCCGGGAGGCAGAGCTTGCAGTGAGCTGAGATCTGGCCACTGCACTCCAGCCTGGGCGACAGAGCGAGACTCCGTCTCAAAAAAAAAAAAAAAAAAAAAAAAAAAGAAAGGGAATCAGTATATCAAAGAGATAGCTGCACTTCTGTGTTTGTTGCAGCACTGTTCACAACAGCCAAGATTTGGAAGCAACCTAAGTGTCTATCAACAGATAAATGGATAAAGAAAATGTGGGCCGGATGCAGTGGCTCACACCTGTAATCCCAGCACTTTGGGAGGCCAAGGTGGGCGGATCACCTGAAGTCGGGAGTTGGAGACCAGCCTAACCAACATGGAGAAACCCCGTCCCTACTAAGAATACAAAATTAGCCAGGCATGGTGGTGCATGCCTTTAATCACGGCTACTCGGGAGGCTGAGGCAGGAGAATCTCTTGAACCCAGGAGGCAGAGGTTGCAGTGAGCTGAGATCACGCCACTGCACTCCAGACTGTGCAACAAGAGCAAAACTCTGCCTCATTAAAAAAAGAAAAAAAAAATGTGGCCAGGTGCAGTGGCTATAGCCTGTAATACCAGCACTTTGTGAGGCCAAGGCGGGAGGATCACTTGAGCCAGGAGTTTGAGACCAGCCTGGGAAATACAGCAAAACCGTGTCTCTACAAAAAATACAAAAATTAGTCAGGCATAGTGGTGCACACCTGTAGTCCCAGCTACTCAGGAGGCTGAGGTGGGAGGATCACTTGAGCCTGAGAGGCAGAGGTTGCAGTGAACCAAGACTGCACCACTACACTCCAGCTTGAGCAACAGAGCAAAACTCTGTCCCCCCAAAAAAGAAAATGCGGTACATATACACTATTCAGCCATAAAAAAAGAATGAGATCCTGTCATTTGCAACAACATGGATGGAACTGGAGGTCATTATGTTAAGCGAAATACGCCAGGCACAGAAAGACAAACTTCACATGTTCTCAATTATTTGCGGGAGCTGAAAATTAAAACAATTGAACTCATAGACACAGAGAGCAGAAGAATGGTTACCAGAGGCTGGGAAGGATAACAGGGGGGTTAAGGGGGAAGTGAGGATGGTTAACAAGTACAAAAAGTAGTTAGAAAGAATGAATAAGACCTAGTAGGGGCCAGGCACGGTGGCTCACACCTGTAATCACAGCACTTTGGGAGGCCAAGGCGGGCAGGTCGCTTGAGCCCAGGAATTCAAGAGCAATCTGGGCAACATAGTGGGATCCCATCTCTACAAAAAATACAAAAATTAGCCAGGCGGCCGGGCACGGTGGCTCACACCTGTAATCCCAGCACTTTGGGAGACTGAGGCGGGTGGATCACGAAGTCAGGAGATAGAGACCATCCTGGCGAACACGGTGAAACCCCGTCTCTACTAAAAATACAAAAAAATAGCTGGGCGTGGTGGCAGGCACCTGTAGTCTCAGCTACTCAGCGGGCTGAGGCAGCAGGATGGCGTGAATCCGGGAGGCGGAGCTTGCAGTGAGCCAAGATCATGCCACTGCACTCCAGCCTGGGAGACAGAGCGAGACTCCGTCTCAAAAATAAAATAAAATAAAATAAAATTAGCCAGGCATGGTGGTATGTAACTGTAGTCCCAGCTACTCGGGGACACCAATGTGGGAAGGATTGCTTGAGCCCAGGAGGTGGAAGCTGCGGTGAGCAGTGATCACAACACTGCACTCCAGTCTGGGCCACAGAGTAAGACCCTGTCTCAAATAAAAAAACAAAAACAAATAAACAAACAAAAAAGACCTAGTATTTGATAGCACAACAGGGTAATTATGGTCAATAATTTCATTGTACATTCAAAAATAACTAAAAGAGTATAATTGGGCCTGGCACAGTGACTCATGCCTGTAATCCCAGCACTTTGGGAGCTGAGGCAGGCGGATCACCTGAGATCGGGAGTTCGAGACCAGCCTGGCCAACATGGTGAAACCCTGTCTCTGCTAAAAATACAAAAATTAGCCAGGCGTGGTGGCGGGTGCCTGCAGCTAATACCACTTACTGGGAGGTAGAGGCTCCAGTGTGTCAGGACTGACTCCAGCCTGGGCAAGAGAGTGATCACTTGTCTTAAAAAAAAAAAAAAACCTGGCTCAAGGAGCACTTTGGGAGGCCGAGGCGGGTGGATCACAAGGTCAGGAGATCGTGTCAGTGAAACCCCGTCCACTGCATTAGCCAGGCGCTCCAGTCCTAGCTACCTGGGCAGGAGAATGGAGCTTGATCGCGCCACTGCACTCCAGCCTTGTCCGTTCAAAAAAAAAAAAAAAAAAAAAAAAAAGAATATAATTGGATTGTTTGCAACACAAAGGATAAATGCTTGAGGGGACGCATACCCATTTACTATGATGTGATTATTATGTACTGCATGCCTGTATCAAAGTATCTCATGTACCTCATAAATATATACACCTACTATGTACCCACAAAATTTCAAAACAAAAAAACTTTTCAATTCCCTTTCGGTATTACTTACTATCGAATTATTATTATTCCATTTGAGCATTTTAGATTAAGATCTCTCCTATTTCCAAGCAAGCGAGCAGACTGAACACATGCAATTATCTTTCTCCAGAATCCCACAAACATGAGAGAAATAGGATGAGATGGCAAGAACAAAAACGGGGTAAGAGATCATAAAACCAAAATTTTTGGAAGCAGGAATGCACAAGCAAGAATGGTAACTGACTTAGTTGACTTAAGAAAACTGAACCTTAGCCAATAGTAGGGAAAGACAAGGAGCAACATTTTTACCACAGAACCTCCAAATGATTCAAGAGTCGGTAGCATCAGTGAGAGCAGAGATTGCACTAAAAAAGGAGGGATTGTTTGAAGAGCCCTTTAAGATGCAATTAGACTTACAGATCCCCTCGCAATTTCACATAGCTGGGCAATTGCCCGTCTCTCATCTAAGACTAGCAGTTTTTATTCCCTGCCAAGAGTAAAACAGGGGGTCTCTGGACTAGGGAAACACCAGAGACACTGAGGACTGGATATCATATTGTAAACAGGATTAAGTTGGCCTATAAACTGAGTATTAGCAAACTAGCTTTCTTCTCCCACTTAGTAACCAGAATGCTATTTATCAGGCTTATACTCACCCCATCCCAGTAGAAGAATCGTGGGAGAATCTAACCAGCCAAAAGGAACAGGTCTAAAGGTGGCAGGCGGCAAGACTTTCTTCAAAGAAATGGCGCAGTCATTTCAATGAACCTGATAGTCTTCAGTGCTACCCACGGGTTTTAAATAACTTTAAATAGGAGCAGACAACCACTGATCACTGAACAAATGAGTAAAGTTTCTAACATGAAAATACTCTATGATTTCCATAAACTACAGCAAAGGCCATTTTTGAACTTCTTTTACTGCCGGGCGCGGCGGCTCACCAACGTGGAGAAACCCCATCTCTACCAAAAATACAAAAGTAGCCGGGCGTGGTGGCGCATGCCTGTAATCCCAGCTACTCGAGAAGGGTGAGGCAGGAGAATCGCTTGATCGTGGGAGGTGGAGGCTGCGGTGAGCTGAGATCGCGCCATTGCACTCCAGCCTGGGCAACAAGAGTGAAACTCCGTCTCAAAAAAAGAGAGAGAGAGAGAGAGAGAACATACAAACAAAAGAAACTTGGAAGAAACCAAGACTAAACAGGATAAAAACTTTTATTAATGTTACTATTATCCTCAGATAGATAAAAGAAGATATTTAATCCATGAAAAAAATAATTTTATGTTTTTAAAAAGAACAATTAGAACAGCCTGTGGAAATTAAAATATGATATTAAAATTTAAAACTCTGGCCAGGCGCGATGGTTCAAGCCTGTAATCCCAGCACTTTGGGAGGCCGAGACAGGCGGATCACGAGGTCAGGAGATTGAGACCATCCTAGCTAACGCGGTGAAACCCCGTCTCTACTAAAAAAAACACAAAAAACTAGCTGGGCGAGGTGGTGGGCGCCTGTAGTCCCAGCTACTCGGGAGGCTGAGGCAGGAGAATGACGTGAACCCAGGAGGCGGAGCTTGCAGTGAGCTGAGATCCCGCCACTGCACTCCAGCCTGGGTGACAGAGTGAGACTCTGTCTCAAAAAAAATAAATAAATAAATAAAATAAAATTTAAAACTCCAAAGAGTTGGAAAATTAAGATGAGAAAATTCTCCTGGAAAGTAGAACAAAAAGACAAAAATAGAAAATAAGAAAGGTTTACCCAAAAAATACTTAAAAATTAGGCAGGGCAGGTGCAGTAGCTCACGCCTGTAATCCCAGCACTTTGGGAGGCAAGGCAGGCGGATCACCTGAGGTCGGGAGTTCAAGACCAGCCTGACCAACATGGAGAAAGGAGAAACCCCGTCTCTACTGAAAATACAAAATTAGCCAGACAAGGAGGCACATACCTGTAATCCCAGCTACTTGGGTGGCTGAGGCAGAAGCATCGCTTGAACCCAGCAGGCGGAGGTTGTGGTGAGCTGAGATCATGCCATTGCACTCGAGCCTGGGCAACAAGAGCAAAACTTCGTCTCAGGAAAAAAAAAAAAAAAATAGGCATAGTGGCACACACCTATAATCCTACCTACTTGGGAGGCTGGCATGTGAGGATCCCTTGAGCCGAGGAGATGGAGGCTGCAGTGAGCTATGATCTCACCACTGCACTCTAGCCTGGTTGACAGAGAAAGACCCTGTCTCTAAAAATAAATTTTAAAATTTTTTTAAAAAAGAAAAGAAGGCCAGGCGCGGTGGCACACGCCTGTAATCAGCACTTTGGGAAGCTGAGGCGGGCAGATCACTTAAGACCAGGAGTTTGAGACCAGCCTGGCCAACGTGGTGAAACCCCGTCTCTATTAAAATTCAAAAATTAGCCAGGCGCGGTGGCAGGCTTCTGTAATCCCAGTTACTTGGGAGGCTGAGCCAGGAGAATGGCTTGAACCTGGGAGGCGGAGATTGCAGTAAGCCGAGACAGTGCCACTGCACTCCAGTCTAGGCTACTGAGCAAGACTCCGTCTCAAAACAAAAACAAAAACAAAAAATGTATAAAACTTAGCCAGGCATGGTGGTGGAGGCCTGTAGTCCCAGCTACTTGGGAGGCTGAGGCAGGAGAATCTCTTGAACCCGGGAGGTGGAGGTTGCAGTGAGCCAAGATCGTGCCACTACACTCTAGCCTGGGCAACAGAGTGAGACTCTGTCTCCAAGAAAAAAAAAGAAAGAAAGAAAAGAAAGAATACATTAGAGGAGACTCCATAAAATGTGATATCCAGACCTTAGGAATATTCACATGAGAGAATAGAGGAAATACATCATCAAACAATTCAAGAACATTGTTCAGAATTCAACGGCATGGTTTCCAAATTAAAAGACACATTGGAGGGTCCAGCACAATGCAAATTTGAGCTCAACAATGCCAATTATCATTAAATTTCAGAACACTAGAATAAGGAAATTTTGAATATGTTTTTAGAGAGGAAAGAATAGATCAAAACCAAGAAGCAGGCATCAGACTACTGGCAGCTAAAAGATGATGGAACAACAGAGCAATGCCTCCAAGACTCTAAGGAAAAATTATGTCCAACCAATCAAGTGTGAGGGTAAAAACAAAGAAAATTTCAGACATCCAACGTCTTGAAATTTTTACTCTCCTCATACTTTTTATCTGGAAGCTATTGGATCATGTGTTCCACCAAATGAGCCAAAAATGAGAAGATGTTTAATCAGGAAAAAGAATACCCAACTCGAAAGAATGGGGAAGGGAAACCCCAGAATGGTGGTGAAAGATAAGAAGGCTCCAGAAGAGATATCACCAAGGAGATGAAATTGAATACACTAAGAGGAGATTTTCCACATACTATATTGTATTATGGAATTTCACTCTATGATTTCCATAAACTACAGCAAAGGCTATTTTTGAACTTCTACTGTACATGTTAACAGTAGGAATTTTTTTTAATAAATGAAAGAATGGAATACCTGAATTTGTACAGTACAGCATACACTTTGAAAAGGGCTTTAGGCCAGGCACGGTGGCTCATGCCTGTAATCCCAGCAATTTGGGAGGCCGAGGCAGGTGGCTCGCTTAAGGTCAGGAGTTCAAGACCAGCCTAGCCAACATGGTGAAACCCCGTCGCTACTAAAAATACAAAAATTAGCCGGGGGTGGTGGCAGGTGCCCATAATCCCAGCTATTTGGGGGGCTGAGGCAGGAGAATCGCTTGAACCCAGGAGGCGGAGGTTGCAATGAGCTGAGACCATACCACTGCACTCCAGCCTGGGCAACAGAGCAAGACTCCATCTCAAAAGAAAAAAAAAGGACTTTAAGGTAGATATAGAGGCTTCAGTATCCTGATGACTCTCATTCATTCTGTATGAACGATACTGGAGGACACTGATTCTCTCATCTACTTGAAGACCAAGAGCAGAATCACATTATGCTTTTAGAGGGGCACAGGGTGGCCTATTGTTAGGCAAATAGACTGCAGTCAGACTAAAACCAAATTCCATTTCATCATTTAGTATATGTGTAACTTGGTCAAGTGACTTAACCTCTCTAACCTTTGATTCCCTCACTTGAAAATAGGGTTATTAATTCACAGGGTTACTGTGAGGATGGAACTAATGCATGGGATTCCATATTATCGTTTCCTCGAGCTTTGGAATTCTAATTATAAATTCTAAACTCTGAGATTACGGGAAAAGCAGATGTGAGAAAGGAATTAAAAGCACCAACTGGAAGCCAGGATGTCTCCCAGGAGGGACTCGCTATCGTCTAGCTGCGCAGCGGTGGGCAATCGCTTAACTTGTCTAAGTCTCACTTTCCGCATCTGCACATTCTCCATCTGCCCTGCCCCTGTACTCACTGGGCCAGGGAACCTGGGGAGGCCTAAGCGGACTGGGAAGTTAGGCTTTCCCTCCACTTCATCAGTCGGCTGCCCCTGCGGAAACCCGCCCAGCACACCTCGCTCCTAAAGCCAGTTGCGGTAGTGGTGGTGGGTGGGGCTTTTTTTGGCCACCAGAGGGCAGCATTTCCCCCTGCCAACCATACACGTACCCCTAGCAACCGCAAACCCAGCTGCAACAGAACAAAAGACCGCAGTCCTTGGGCTTCCCTTCCATCTTAGGGCTCACGCTGCCCGAGTTGGGTTTCATTAGAGTAGCAGCTTTTCAAAGCTCGTCGGGCAGGAACGGCGGAGCGACGGAGCTCTCGCGAGATCGCCGCCGGAAGTGGGTGGTGGCGGGGACGCAGCGGTTCCCTCTCCGGAAGGCAAGCGCATCTCCCAAGCCGTTGCTACCGACAGCCGCAGGCGCTCCCTTCTGAGGAAGAGCCAGCCCCGCTGCGGCCTCTCCAGCCCCGGGTTCGCGCTCTCGCCTCTCCTGCCTGCCCAGCTGCGCGGCGGAGCGGAGCGAGGCACCGCCTGCGAGTCTCCGGCAGCCCCCGACCCCTCCCTCGGCGCTGCGTGTAGGCCGCGCCCTCAGGCCCAGTCCGCGGCGGCCCCGGCGGGTGATGCCAAATACAGCCATGAAGAAAAAGGTGCTGCTGATGGGGAAGAGCGGGTCGGGGAAGACCAGCATGAGGTCGATTATCTTCGCCAATTATATTGCTCGCGACACCCGGCGCCTGGGGGCCACCATTGACGTGGAGCACTCCCACGTCCGATTCCTGGGGAACCTGGTGCTGAACCTGTGGGACTGTGGCGGTCAGGACACCTTCATGGAAAATTACTTCACCAGCCAGCGAGACAATATTTTCCGTAACGTGGAAGTTTTGATTTACGTGTTTGACGTGGAGAGCCGCGAACTGGAAAAGGACATGCATTATTACCAGTCGTGTCTGGAGGCCATCCTCCAGAACTCTCCCGACGCCAAAATCTTCTGCCTGGTGCACAAAATGGATCTGGTTCAGGAGGATCAGCGCGACCTGATTTTTAAAGAGCGAGAGGAAGACCTGAGGCGTCTGTCTCGCCCGCTGGAGTGTGCTTGTTTTCGAACGTCCATCTGGGATGAGACGCTCTACAAAGCCTGGTCCAGCATCGTCTACCAGCTGATTCCCAACGTTCAGCAGCTGGAGATGAACCTCAGGAATTTTGCCCAAATCATTGAGGCCGATGAAGTTCTGCTGTTCGAAAGAGCCACGTTCTTGGTTATTTCCCACTACCAGTGCAAAGAGCAGCGCGACGTCCACCGGTTTGAGAAGATCAGCAACATCATCAAACAGTTCAAGCTGAGCTGCAGTAAATTGGCCGCTTCCTTCCAGAGCATGGAAGTTAGGAATTCCAACTTCGCTGCTTTCATCGACATCTTCACCTCAAACACGTACGTGATGGTGGTCATGTCAGACCCGTCGATCCCTTCTGCGGCCACTCTGATCAACATTCGCAATGCCCGGAAACACTTTGAGAAGCTGGAGAGAGTGGATGGCCCCAAGCACAGTCTTCTTATGCGTTGAATATTGCCAAATGCTCTTTCTGAAAATGCTGAATTGCCTTTTTTTGTTTGCATCCTTTATTTTTAATATTCATAATGTCGTGTGCTTAAAAGTGGGCTTTGAAGTGTGTGCTGCTTACTCCTTTCATCTTTCTCCCCGGCTCCCCAGTCTTTAAACATTGGACGCTATTTACTCGGCTACCCAGTAGAGCTTTGAAGCTGGCCTTTCTGAGAAGTTGGTATGATGTAACACTAAAGTAGGTGGTTCGTGTGTGTTCTCATTACCTGGTTATAATAGATATGCACATCAAAGCCTTTACCAGTATCTCCTGTATTCCGTATCAGATTGCAAAGATGGAATGTTACTATTTTATCAGTAAGGTATTAAAATGCATTTATAAATTCTTCTTGGCTTCATTCCTGAATAAACGTGTTAGCAATTTAAAACATGGCCTTATTTGAAATAACTCGAAAGTGCTTAATATGTAAATCTAAAGATTCTGACTGCCCACAAGTATTGCTTGACTGGCAAATTTGATTCTGTGAGTTTAGCCCCCAGCATTTTAGTGATGTTTGGTAACAGCTGTAGAAGTGCTTATGCTATGGACTCAAGCTAGACCACTTGAGTTAGTATTCTGGTCCCTTCACTTACTAGCTCTGTGAACATGAGCAAGTACTTAATTTCACTACACTTGTTCCTTCATTGGTAAAATGTGGGTCAGAATACTACTTTATAGCCAGGTGTGGTGGCTCACACCTGTAATTCTAGCACTTTGGAAGGCTGAGTGGGAGGATCACCTGAGACCAGGAGTTCAAGACCGGCCTGGGCAACATAGTGAGACCCTGTCTCTACAAAAAAAAAATTTTTTTTCATTAACTAGGCATAGTGGTGGGTGCCTACAGTCCTAGCTACTTGGGAGGCTGAGAAAAGAGGATTGCTTGAGTCCAGGAGGTAGAGGTTGCAGTGAGGTATAATTGTGTCACTGCCCTCCAGCTTGGGTGACAAAGCAAGACCCTATCTCAAAAACAGCAAAAAAAAAAAAAAAAACCACTTGAAAGGATGTTTAAAAGGATTAAATTCAACATGGTATTTAGGAACGGTGCCTAGCGCATAGCGCGCATAGCGTCCTGTGTTAACTACCATTACCATCTACTGAGCCATTCTTCCCCAATTTACTGGATGTGAAACCTATTTGAATATTTGATCCCTTACTAAATGTCAGGTGTTCTTAAGCACGTGTGCATTTATCTTACTGAATCCTCACAACCTATGTGGTAGGTTACTTTGATCGCTATTTTAACAGATGAGCAAATTGCTATGACCTTATTAAGCTCATACAGCTAAACCCAGGCAATCTGACTACTGACTCTCCTCATCATTACACCCCATTACTTCCATTGAAAAGTTAACCGTGAGTCATAGCTTTTTATTTTGTTGTTGTTGTTGTTTCTTTGAGACGAGTCTCGCTCTTTTGCCCAGGCTGGAGTGCAATGGCGTGATCTCACTGCAACCTCCGCCTCCCAGGTTCAAGCCATTTTCGTGCCTCAGCCTCCCAAGTAGCTGGGACTACAGGCGTGCACCACCACGCCCAGCTAATTTTTGGTATTTTTTAGTAGAGATGGGGGTTTCACCACGTTGGCCAGGCTGGTCTCGAACTACTAACCTCAAGTGATCCGCCCATCTCAGCCTCCCAAAGTGCTGAGATTACAGTCATAAGCCACTGCACACGGCAATTTTTTTGTTCTTATAACTTGCACAGATCAGCACTGATGGGTCTTAGCTTTTTAAATGTGTATTATTCCTTCATATAATTCCGAATTTACATACTGAGTAAGCTGAAGCCCAGGAAGCTAAGTGACCTTCCTCAAGGAATAGGGTTTCACTCGTTTTGGGCAAGATCACTTTCCCATTTGCATTTCTCTGGAAATTGGATAATACTGAACCAGATTCTTGGATCACCTACTTTTAAGAAAGGATTTTGAGGTTCCTAATTTGGATTGGCAATGTGTAGTAAAATGGGCAAACAGATCTAAAATGTCCCATTCCAGTTCCAGCAATAGCTGCCTTATGAATTGTTTGAAAAGAAAGCTAAGTATTTTAGAGCCAAGAGACCTGTGATCAACTCTAAGCCTCTCATTTTACACCCGAGGTGCTATCTTTGTATGGACAGTATATATAAGTGATAGGGCTTTAGAATTTCTAAGGCTTTATAAAATTATTTAATATTTATTAAACCCTTTCTAGCAGCAGATGTGGATGACACTACTTATGAAGAGTAAGAAGCTATTCAGGTGTAATTTATAAAAATTACCTAATTAGGGCCATTGGCAATACATTAGTGTAAAGACTCCATATGAGAAAAGTGACAGTATAGATATTACTTTAAAAATTCATTTTAAAATACTACGTACAGTAAATCTAGTAATTAAAATGGAAGTAACAAAACATGTTTACCTGAATCACTGAACCTCTCAAATGTGTTGATCAGGTTATTAATATACCTTTATATGTGATCATCTTAAGGTTTGCAGGGGCATAGTTCTTTTTGATATTATACAGGAAATTCCAGAGCCAGATAGTATAAAATATTTATTGAAAACAACAGTATTTAAAATATTTACAAAGACTCCCATAGAGGATTCTCAAATATTTTCAACTTAGGATGCGGACTTGCTATTCACGGTGCCTAAAGAAAAAGGTGATCTCTAGAGCAACTATGTATCTGCAACATAAAAGAAACATTTACTTCAATACTTCTACATTGAGGAAAACGTCATTAAACATATTTTAATTTTAGTACACTCACAGTAGGAAGATAATAGTCTGCTTTTACACAGATCTCCAGAATTCCTGTTTTTCCTTTAGATAAATTTGACTTCATAGTCAAGAGACTCATGGTAAAGAAAAGGTTTCAAAATACTCGTATTTTTGTTTTCAGTTCAATTTCCCCCAATTGTTAACTTCAGCTATTCTTTATTCCACTTGATGACATTTTTCATGTTTAGCAACATTATATGGTGGTTCTCTTTAAACATTTAAAATAACTAGAACATTTTAACATTATCTCAGGTTTCAAGCTGATGTAGAAGTCAGTTTATACACCTTTGTATCTTACAAACAGTGAACAAAACAGTACATTCTATATAATGTCCGATATGAATGTAATGAGAAATCCACTTACAGTAATGAATTAGCCCTCTTTACCATTTATTCCATGATATAGGAGGCAAACTAAACAATTGCAAAACTTAAACAATTGATAAAGATGACACATGGCCTTGGGGTATCTGTGTGTGAATACATACTCCCGACACACATTTACATAGGTGTGTATGTATGTATGTATGTATGTATATATTGCTATAACTAGAGAGACCACATGCAACCATAAAAAATATATAATAAAATCAATTAGTGGGACATAAAATGAATAAAAAGTTAAGATACCATAGGAGATTTCAGAGAAGGAATAGGCACATGGATATAAAAAGCGTGGATTAAGACTTCAAGGTGGAAGTGACATTTTTTCTGAGGCTTAAAAGAGAGCTGTAATTGTGGTAAACCAGTAGAGGAAGGCAAGGTATTCCTGCTTCAGAAAAATTGTAAACCAAGACCCCTAAAGACCCATGCTCACTGAAGCATTTCAGTAAAAAAAAAAGGGAGATTACAGTGGAAGGGGGAATAGAAGAAATCTGCTACAGGGGAACTTACATGCCTTTAAATTTGAACTCTGTTTTAGAATTAACAATGAACCATTAGTGGAATTTTAGGCAAGGAAGTGACCCAATCAACACAGTTCTTAAGATCAAAAGGTAACTATGCAGGAGATATTGGATAGGGAAAAGGCTGCAGGCAAAAAGCCGCAATCACTTTGGTTTAGGAGAAGAAAGTGACAGATCTGAGATATTTTTTGTTTATGTTACTGGCATATGAAGAACAGGAAAGAATGCCAAAAACTTTCAGCCTATCACAGGTATAACTCAACAACGTGATTTTTACAAATCCAAAATGTCTACAGACATTCTACTCATTTGATTCTCAGTAATTAAGGGTTTCTCAGACTTGAGTGGCGAACTTGAGCTTCCCTATCGATAGTTAACAATCTCTACCGAAGATTATATGTAACAACATACCTGCTTCTTAAAAGTACCACAGGGTTAAATGTGAATCTCTATTTCCTAGCGGCAGTTCTCAAACTCTTTCTTGAGCTTAAGAATTACTAGGGACGCACATTTAAAATATAATTAAATGAAATAATACACATTAAGTGTCTAGCAATGGCCTTGGCACTTCTGCAGATGCTGATATGATAGCGTTACATGCTAAGATTTTCAGATACTGAGTTTTCTTAAAGCAGACTAAAGGTTTCCCCATAGACCTGCATAGTCCCTGATTTGTTTTATTAACTAATAAAAGAAAACAGCAACTTAGAAGATTTTTTTCTTCTCCTTTTCCATTGCAAAGAAGGTAGTTACATGTGCTTCATTTTGTCTTTTCTCACAAAAAGATGAGTCTTCACACTGGGACAGCACAAACAACTTAGAGAAAGGCAGTCCAAGATAAATGAAGAGAGATGAACTATTAAGCCATCTACTTCCATAAATTTCCCCTCCACCTTCTTTCCTTGCCAGTTTTTTGGGGGCTAGTGGACAAGATTTTGATGGTTGTGAGATGGGGACTACAAAGGGTATTGTAGGTACTATCACCCTTCCAGTGCCTGTTCCATTCCTCCTGGTTCACAGAGGGCAATAGTATGTGTTCACTTGGATGCTAGACCCAAGTCTTTTTCTAGGCAGGGCACCTGAAGGAGTGAGGCAGGAGACTACAAGTGTGACAAGTTATTTAACTCTAGGTTCAGTTTTCTCAAGTTATTGTGGGGCTATTCTGTAGGGACTGAGGAATTTTGATGGTTGTTCCTTGTTCCTTTCTCTCAACAGGGAGTACAAAATAACCCAACAACAATAAAACAGACTAATGAAAATTTTAATTTATATTTTTGTTAAAATATAAAAGTAGGATTAAGTTAAATTATCAAAGTCTAAATTAGACTAAATATAAATGTTATACAACCCACTAAATGGATTTATAGTTTGACAGTGTTCCTTACACGTGTCTACTCATCTTCTTCCATCTTTTTCCTTTTTTTAAATCATTCTGCCCCAGTCTTCACTTAATCATCACATGCACTTTATTCCACCAAACATCACTTCTCAGGATCATTCTACTTGAATAATCATTAAGCTTGTTTAGAGCTTTTCCAGTCTTAAAATTTGTCATCTTGACTACACATCCCAAGGTACTACTTTTCTCACTTTTTCTGGTCAGCCAGAATGTTCCATAAAGAAACAATAAAAGTTGTATAGTTCTCTACGATGAAAGATTAGTATATTCAATGGCTATTAACCACTTAGTGAACATACAACAAAAACTACTCATCCTTATATTCACTGACTGAAGTTATAACATAAGAAATTAGTTACACTACTACTTTGTCATTCACTTAATGCTTACAAGATTACTCAAGAAATCAAAATGGCTTCCCATTGCTTGACGTTTGTTTTCCAAATACTTCATATTTCAATCTCATATACCTACAAAGAGAAAAAATCCAAACATACTTTCCTTACCTAAAAATATTAAAGAAGGCTAAAAGGCATTTGGAATTTTTTTAAAACTTTGAAAAACAGTGTTACACTTCCAACATGTATTTAAGTTATAATTCAGTTTCTATCCCGTGGCATAGCTTCAATTTAAGTGCATCATAGTTATATTAAATAGGTATGTCTTCATCTTGTCAAGTCAGATGGTGGTTCTTTTGCATCAAGGCTCTTATTCAAAATGTCTTCTTCTGCAAATTGATTTTTAAAACAAAGTATAAGCAAACATTACAAAGAAAAATAAATAGAACAGATTCCAAGCAGTAGCAAATTTTAGTCGAGATAAAAAGTTCATAGTTTTGCAAATACTCAATTATGATAAAATTATCATTATTCTCACCAAAGTACTCTCTTTCTCCAGAGATCAATACATTCCTCCTAGAATACTTCTTTTTTTTTTTTTTTTTTTTTTCTGTGACAGGGTCTTGCTCTGTCACCCAGGCTGGAGTGCAGTGGCGCGATGGCAGCTTACTCCAGCCTCAAACTCCCAGGCCTAAGTAATCCTCCCACCTCAGCCTCCTGCGTACCTCGGACCACAGGCATGTGCCAACATGCCCAGCTAATTTTTTAATTTTTTGTAGAGACATAGTCTCCCTGTGTTGCTGAGGCTGGTGTCGAACTCCTGGGTTCAAGTGATCCTCCCATCTAGGCCTCCCAAAGTGCTGGGATTGCAGGCATGAGCCACTGTGCCCAGCCAAATACTTTTCAATATAGCAGTCAGTGTATAACTATTATGGGCAAATCAGAGTGATAAGTAATGAATCTGTATCACCAGATCCTTATCTCTCCTAATGAGCTACAAGAGCGATTTTTTTAACCTTTTATGAGGAAAACATTCAAACATACAAAACTGATGAGAACTATGATTAACTCAATGTATCCATCACCTAGCTTCAATAATTATTAATATTAACTGTTATGAACTGAATTAATACCCCGTTGAAGTTCTAACCCCAGTAACTCAGAATGTGACCTTATTTGGAAATATGGTCATTACAGATACAATTAGCTAAGTAAGATGAGGTCGTACTGGAGTAGGGTGACCTCTTAAGTAGCTAATATGACTGTGTCCTTATAAGACACATACACACACAAGGGAAGAATACCATGTGACAATGGAGGCAAAGATTAGAATTACACTGCCACAAGCCAAGGAATGCCTGGTGCTACCAGAGGCTAGAAGAGGCAAAGAAAGATCCTCTTCTAGTGGCTTCAGAGGGAACATGGCCCTGTCAACACCTTGATTTTGGACATCTAGCCTCTAGAACTTACTGTCTTCAAAGACAATAAATTTCTGCTGTTCCAAGCCACCCACTTTATGGTGCTTTGTTATGGCAGCCCTAGGAAACTAATACACTGACCTGGCTTCTTTTATTTCTACACCCCACTCCCAGATACTACACCATTACAGTGATGATATTTAAAATTGGGTTTCTCAAGTTTTTAAAAACCACCTTCCAGTGGGCAAGATTTTGATGACAACTACTTTTCAGTTATTTGTATTATAAAAGCAGTAAGTTTCAGGTTGGGGGGGCTTTTTTTCCCACCCCTGTCTCAAATCAATTGTAACTACATATACATAAACAGAGATTCTGAAAGGACCTTTAGAGTGAGGGATCATTCCCCTCAACCTAAATGAAGGAAGGAGGAGCACATTAACAATAAAGGTCATGCAGCATCCATTGTGTACTGGTTTTATCAAAAGTTGAGAGAAAACTTCAACAGGTGAATATGCATAGGTCTAGTTAAACCTTACCTTTTAAATTAGGTAGTTCTCCAAGACTACATGACATTGTGGTCCTCAATCTTTGTTCCACTGGAGAAAACTTAATTAGTGGTGAAAGAGACCGTTTTCTTTCACCGATGGACATGGGTAAAGATGTCTTTGTATGGTCAGTATGCAAATCACGGGTGTCCAAAAAGTTAAGCACATCATCTGTTTGTACATTTTGGGGAGTAGGGCTCAATTCTGGTTTGTGTCTTTCGGGTGTTTGGGAATTCGAGAGGTAAGATTCTTCCCCTTTCTTGGAAAGAGATTTCTTCAGAGCCTCGTATCTACTGCGAAGAGCCTGTATATTGAAGTCTGATTCTGGAGTAGTCTGTCTCCCTCCCACAACATTTTCTAGAAGAATGCCACCATGCATAGGACTATTTGGCTCCAGTTTAAAATTGGCCTCTGAACTACTGGAACTATTAAAACTTAGGTGACCAACTTCTTCCGGAAGAGTTTCGTGTAATATGCCAAAATCATTATCTTTAAAACTCTTAGAACTAATTCCACTTGATAGCTGAAAAGAGTTCCACAACATAGTTTTATTTGTGGAAGGTTTGTTACAAGAAACTTCTAAGTGGTCCAATATTTTCATAAACTCCTCTTCACTGCCACCCATCACATCTATCCTATTGCCAACAGCTGGGGAGAATGTCTCCATTTGGCTAGTTTCTGAAAGCTTGGTGAAGGCTAAACATTCCAAATCTTGCTTGCAAATTACTTTCTTATTTAACAAATCTGACTGACTTTGTGTTGGTGGTTCATCTATGTGACTGGTCAGCACAGGTTTCTGAGGCACACACTTGCAATCTGAAACAACTTTCTCTTCAGTCGAACGAGACTGGCCAAAATCTGACACAGTGGTTTCTAAGAGAAAATCATCCATGCTAAATTCTCTTTGACTGTGCAACACAGGTAATGATTCTGGCAATACTTCTCTATGTTCAGCATCCATTTTAGTTGGTTCTGCAGTTCTGTTTTCTTCCATTTCAATAGCTTTTCTCCATGAGCTCCTAATTTCAGTTACTACAATTAAAGGGGAGAAAAACACAATTTACTAACATTCCCAAACATAGAGCATGCAATGAATCATATTATTTCTAACACTGAAGATAAAGCTCGACTCAGTATGTGTTCCATAAATATACTGGTTGGATGACAAGGCTCCACAATGTAACCAATCCCAACATCAAAGAACCCCATCTCCAACTGATCACACACAAATAAACACATAGAAAGAGAGTTGTTCTTAAAATGTGCATCAATTTTTACGCAGCACATATGAATTACATGTATTAAAAAGACCTTTTCTTGTCCATCTAAGCCACAGTTTGGCAAACATTTTCTATAAGGACCAGATAGTAATATTTTAGGCTTTGCAGGTCATCCATTCTGTCAACTACTTAACTCTGCCATGATAGCATGAAAGTAGCCATAAACAATGTCAACAAATGAAAATGCTTATGTTCAACATAATTTTATATACAAAAACACACAAGGTGGGGCCAAATTTGGTTCATAGGCTATAGTTTGCTGACCTAGGCTGTGGCTCAGTCCAAACTGAATTATATCAGCAGCAGAACAGAAATTATTTAGTTACTCAACCAAGATGATGTGCCTACCTAAGGACACCAATATCAGAACTTTGCCTACACAAATTACAAGTTATAGCAAAAAAGGTATTGGGCAGTTTGACTCATTTGGGAGGGGTAAAGACCTCCGCACACATGGTTTATGGCTAATGCTTCTGGTTGATGACTGGCAGAACACAGCCTATGTACTCTATAAATACGTGGATCACAGGTCAGACCAGGAGGCAAGAGATTTTTTTTTAAATGCTCAAATAAGATCTTTCTAGATAAAAGCAAAGTAAACAACAAAGACAAAATTGTATGTTATCAAAATTTTATATCTCTATATACTGAGTACACTAAAGGCACAAAATACTGCTAAAAGACTGTTATGTGAGAATGCCCACACTTAGTATGTCGAGTACAACAGCATAAATAAAGAACCATTGGCAACTAAGCTAAAAAGATCTGTCAGGTCATGGTTCTAACAGTGGTTATGTCAAAGAAACAAAAGAGAGTAACAGAAAGCATTATTAACTTACTCAAGTTTTCTGGAGTTCGGGGAATCTGATTCCTTGTTAAGAAGGGGTTAGAACCCAGAGAGTCAATTAGTTCCTCTAATTTTATTTCATTTCCTTCAGAGAGTTGTGGTGAATCAGATGAAACTGCTCTGGCAATCTAAAACAGAAAAGAAAAACTAAAGCAAAGATTACCAAGCCCATTGGTAAAGCAAAGATTACCAAGCCCATTGGTAGAATGCAACAAAACCCCTGATAAGGATAATAAGCACTTCACAGTCAGCAGCCCCTCCCATTGCAGACAACACAAAAAATAAACAACAAAGAAGTTCCCAAACAACTCTGTATAGACCATCTAGGTACAATCCTGTAAAATGAACAACACTGAAGTATTTCCTCATCTTAAATGGATAGCCCATTATAAAGGAGAGAAGAGATAAGAACCTTTACACCGGGAAGATTTAGGGGCAGTTCCAATTCTGCAGTGACCTAAGCTGCTGTCCACCACAACTGTAAGCTTGCCAGCTCTGTATTCACTAAAATGACTAGTTTTAAAGGAAGCAGACTCTTCTCAATTATAATCAATTTGCACAGCAACACCTCTATTAAGAAACAGAATCATTCTGACAACATACCTCTTCACCAGAAACCTCATTATCAGATCTAAATTACTGAAAAAAGTATAGGTACATTCTAAAACAGAAACGTATCCAATATCAAAATAGTGCTCTCTATTAAGTATCAATAAAACTGAAAAAGAAAAAACATGCAAATTAAAAACTCTGCCCCCGACATCACTAAAAAATAAACTTCTGGAAGCCATAATTAAATTGGCCCAAGAGGCCGGGCATGGTGGCTCACGCCTGTAATCCCAGCACTTTGGGAGGCTGAGACAGGTGGATCACTTCAGGTCAGGAGTTCGAGACCAACCTGACCAACACGGAGAAACCCCATCTCTACTAAAAATACAAAAGGAGCTGGGCATGGTGGTGCATGCCTGTAATTCCAGCTACTTGGTAGGCTGCGGCAGGAGAATCGCTTGAACCCGGGAGGCGGAGGCTGTGGTGAGACGAGATGGCGCCATTGCACCCCAGCCTGGGCAACAAGTGCAAAACTCCGTCTTAAAAAAATAAAATAGGCCGGGCGCAATGGCTCAAGCCTGTAATCCCAGCACTTTGGGAGGCCGAGATGGGCGGATCACGAGGTCAGGAGATCGAGAGACGATCCCGGCTAACACGGTGAAACCCCGTCTCTACTAAAAAATACAAAAAAATAGCCGGGCGAGGTGGCGGGCGCCTGTAGTCCAAGCTACTCGGGAAGCTGAGGCAGGAGAATGGCGTAAACCCGGGAGGCGGAGCTTGCAGTGAGCTGAGATCCGGCCACTGCACTCCAGCCTGGGTGACAGAGCAAGACTCCGTCTCAAAAAAAAAAAAATTTAAAAAATAAAATAAAATAAAATAAATAAAATAAAAAATACAAATAAAATTGGCCCATAGAAAAAAAGGGCTTCTCCTTCAAGAAAACAGAGTGCTTCTGGGAATTCAAACACTAAATATCCCCTGTCATAAATACTCTTAAAGAAAATTAATTTTACTTTCAGAGCTTCATGAAATTTTAAGACTTTACTCTTCTATCTGATCCCATTGCTAATATAAATTCTTTTAATCAGAAAATGTGTTTTTCCTTTCAAAATTAGGAAAGTAAAAAAGACTAACCATCTTTTCTTTAGTGTAGAGTCAATGAAGAGAAACAAAAGAACTTTAGAGATTTAAAAGTACTTAAGGACCATGAAACTAGACCTGTTACAAACAAGAAAAATGACTGACATCCAGTCAGGCATGGTGGCTCATGCCTGTAATCCCAGCACTGGCCGGGCGCGGTGGCTCAAGCCTGTAATCCCAGCACTTTGGGGGAGGCCAAAGCTAGAGGAAATCACTTAAGGCAAAAAAATTACGGGGTGGCGGCGCCTGTAGTTTGAGACCAGCCCGGGCGGAAAAGTGAGTCGCGCCACTGCACTCCAGCCTGGGCGACAGAAACTCTACAAAAAATAAAAAACTTATTAGCCAGACAAAGTGGTGCACGCCTATAGTCATAGCTATTTGGAAGGCTGAGGTGGAAGGATCCCTTGAGCTCAGGAGTTTGGGGTTACAGTGAGCTATAATTGCAAAACTGCACTCCAGCTTGGGTGACAGAACAAGACCCTGTCTTAAAAGAAAAAAGAAAAATGTCTGACATTCAGTTCTCTTATTTGGACAATGCTCATTTAGTTTGATCGGGAATGCAATAAAGGAGGGAAGTCTAATACCTGAATTAATATCCACTAAACCAAATTTTTTTCAGTCTCTCAGGAATAAAAAGTAACACTAATTTTCTGGCTGCTTAACCAAATCCAAGCAATGCTAAAGCATGTTATGGGAAATGTATTAAAAATAACATTAACAAATAACTTCAGAATTTAACTTGCGTGAACTGAGTTCTGTAATGCTGACCAATGGTAGCACTGTGTGGTCACTTACCAGTGAAAAGCAGAATAGTGTTAAGGGATGGGGCTGGTTAGGAAAATCAAGTTCATTAACAACAATGCATCTAATCACTTTTGAAATATTTTAGACAGCAAAAAGAACAAAACCTACACTCAGTGATATGATACTGCAACGTGTTCTAATATTCAAAAAAAGAGGAAACTCAGCTAAGCAACAAACAACACTGACAAAGTATTTTAATAAAGTATAAACCCTGGGTACATTTATCTAACTATGTAATGGTTAATCTCCAAAATTTCTCAAATGTATCATTTGTATACTTTCAGGTAATGTTTAAAGAATGGGAAGTGGGTTCTGCACCACAGTTGTAATATTAACTAAAAAAGTTTATATTGAATCTATTCTCACTTTGGAGGAAAACGAATTTTGCTTTAACCATAATTTTTATTATCCTTAGCCTTCTTTATCCCATATTACCTCAGGTAATCAATAATTAACTGTATTTCGCTTAGGATCCCAACACCATTGAGAAAATACTTGTTTTTGATTTTGTTTTTTGAAACAGGGTCTCAGTCTGTCACTCAGGCTAGAGTGTAGGGATGCAAACACAGCTCACTGCAGCCTCAATAGCCTGGGCTTTAAGTGATCCTCCACCTCAGCCTCACCAGTAAGTAGCTGGGACTTCAGAGACGTACCACCATGCTCAACTGGTTTTTTTTTAACTTTTTTGTAGAGATGGGTTTCACCATGTTGCCCATGCTGGTCTCGAACTTCTGGGCTCAAGTGTTCCTCTGCCTAAACCTCCCCAAGTGTTGGGATTACAGGCATGAGCCACTGTGCCCATCTAATAACTGATATTTAAGTATACTCATTATAGTCTTTTCTCACCTCTTCTACCAGATGATCTTGCTCTTTTTGAAATGGATCACTTTTTTTAGCTGGCAGAGACCCTCCAAATGTACTACTCTCTGTATTCGTTGCAACATCTGATAATGGAGAATTTTCCACTTCAAATTCTGGTATTTTCTTAGAAATTGCTTCATTTTTTTCTTTGGGAGTTCTCATCTTTGTGTCCTGAAGAAGACAGATATGTAATGTTAAACCCTTAATAATCATGGCTGATCTTGAAGCTTTCTTCATTAGCAGTTCACTGGTTATCAGGAACCTATAAAAGGTTAACATTATTGTGAAATTGTATGTCACTGGCAGAATTAACTAATTCCAATATTCCCACTTAGCAATAAGGAATATATAAGTAGATATGGTACAAAATATACAAATATTAGAAAATGGCCGGGCGCGGTGGCTCAAGCCTGTAATCCCAGCACTTTGGGAGGCCGAGACGGGTGGATCACGACGTCAGGAGATCGAGACCATCCTGGCTAACACGGTGAAACCCCGTCTCTACTAAAAAATACAAAAAAAAACTAGCCGGGCGAGGTGGCGGGCGCCTGTAGTCCCAGCTACTCAGGAGGCTGAGGCAGGAGAATGGCGTGAACCCGGGAGGCGGAGCTTGCAGTGAGCTGAGATCCGGCCACTGCACTGCAGCCTGGGTGACAGAGCGAGCCTCCGTCTCAAAAAAAAAAAAAAAAAAAAAAAAAAAAAAAAAAACACAAATATTAGAAAATGTAAAAACAGACATTAAATTTAACTGTGGTATCAAAAAAATAAATAATATTTTATAATTTAGTATGGCTAGAATTAATTGAGACATTTTAAAATATACCTTTTCAAGTAGTATAACACTGTTTCTATCTGATGATGAAACTGACTGCAACAAGAAAGAGGCAGGGCTAAAAGGGAAAAAGACAACAAATCCAAGTTATAACGAGGAAAGAATTCCATTCCCTTTACAAGTCTACTCTAAAATCTGTCTGCCCCGTATCTGTCCGTTACGATTTCACTCAATTCGTCCCGGTCATCAAAAGGCAGTTCATTCTAGGGAGGCATGGTGACAAGCAGAGCAGTATTTCAGCCCAATTTGTGTATCAGCCTCCCAATTATGAAGACTTTACTTACCACATACTGAGTCAAGAATATGTTGATTTGAAAGAGTTAAATGACAATGAATACTCCACAACCTGAACACAGGTTAAAAACAGATTCAAAACAGAATTGCATTATTATAATGTCACAGGGTCCAAATCACAGTTTCTTTGTAGCAGATCCTTTTTTTTTTTCTGAGACGGAGTTTCCCTCTTGTCGCCCAGGTTGGAGTGCAATGGTGCGATCTTGGCTCACCACAACCTCCGCCTCCCAGGTTCAAGCGATTCTCCTGCCTCAGCCTCCCGAGTACCTCGGATTACAGGCATGCACCACAACACCTGACTAATTTTGTATTTTCAGTAGAGACAGGGTTTCTCCATGTTAGTCAGGCTGGTCTCAAACTCCCAACCTCAGGTGATCTGCCCACCTTGGCCTCCCAAAGTCCTAGGATTACAGGTGTAAGCCACCACACCTGGCCCAGCAGAGACTTATTTTTAAGATACTTTTGATACTTCATATCCAAAATCAATTTCTCATATGCTAAATTTTACTCTACAGCAAACATGTTACACTTTCACAGTAACGTCATAAGGTTAGAGTTTTAGTTTGCCGCATTCTGTTGTATTTCTTAATCTTTTGTATTCCCTTGCCCTTTTGGATAAATATTAAAACTTTATGTCACCCAGGCTGGAGTGCAGATCTCAGCTCACTGCAAGCTATTCATGCTAATTATAAAATGTTATTAAATTTAAAAATCTTCAAAGAAGCCAGAAGTGGTAACTTTTTTACTTTGATCTTAAAAACCTTTAAAAGTTAAAAGCCTAAAGCTTTTCTACTCTAGTTAATATAAGACAGGATTATCAAGACCACTTTCAACAACATGCATGTTGGTACTTTCCTTTCTTCTTATAACTAGAAGTACAAAATTAATAGCATTGCAAATATTTTATATCATAGTAAATGTAATTTTCAAACTTTTTCAAATATGCACTCTTAAGAGTCTTTGTCTACGTTCCAAACATAATTCAAAATCACTGCAATCACTCAAGCTTCAACATAGCATTGACAAAATATAACCCAGATATCAAAGGCAAAGGATTGATCATCTACTAGATTTTGGGGAAACCCTTACATAAAAATTATCACAAAGCCCCCTGAAACAGAGCCAGCAATCTATGGACCAATGCCACTAAGGTGCCACCACCACAAGAAGGTAAGGACAAAGGCTATGTCTTTCCCTAAGGCTATTCCCAGAGACTAACACAGTGGTTGGTAGTACAACACATACATGTTAACTGTTTGATGAACTGATGGAATCGATGAGTAAATGCCACTTGAGAATGGGGTTCTACAGGTGACAAGTGTTTCCATTTGAATGATTCTTATGGCAGAGAACAATGGAAACATTCTGTACCCTCCCCTCTCTCATTTCTGAACTGGCAACATGCTATTAAGCCTGCTAACATCGTAATCTAAGACAACTTTAAAGCAGCCCTGGCTCAGTCTGTATACTTCATCCATTTGCCATGCCAAGATTGAGGCCCATGAAATCCTAACACTGTAACAAAACAAAGAAAAGACGGTGATCCCATTGTGGAAATTTATCCTAAGGGAAGAACATAGAGGAAAAAAGAGGAACACACTTTTTATAGTAGTAAAAAATAAAATTGAGAGAAAATTCAAATCTAAAAATAAATGCAGTGTTACAAAGCTATTATCAATGAAAATTGGTAAATATGTTATTTAAACATACAGCCAAAAAAATCACAACCATTTATACTATGTTAATGTTTTAAAATTTGGGGCTGGGCGTGGTGGCTCACACCTGTAATCCCGGCACTTTGGGAGGCTGAGGCAGGTGGATCACCTGAGGTCAGGAGTTCCACCAGCCTCGCCAACATGGTGAAACCCCGTATCTACTAAAAATACAAAAATTAGCCAGGTGTGGTCATGGGTGCCTGTCATCCCAGCTATTTGGGAGGCCGAAGCAAGAGAATCGCTTGAACCCAGGAGGTGGCAGTTGCAGTGAGCCGAGATCGTGCCATTGCACTCCAGCCTGGGCAACAGGAGCAAAACTCCGTCTCAAAAATAAATAAATAAAATTTTGTACTTTAGAATTTTGCATTTTAAAATTTGTATTCAGATTGTATCCATCCTTCGATTACAGCTTTTTGGTTTTTTTTGAGACAGACTTTCACTTTGTCGCCCACGCTGGAGTACAGTGGCGGGATCCTGGCTCACTGCAACCTCCATCTCCTGGGTTCAAGCACTTCTCCTGCCCCAGCCTCCTGAGTAGCTGGAATTACAGGTGCCGACCACCACACCCAGCTAATTTTTGTAGTTTTAGTAGAGACAGGGTTTCACCCTGTTGGCCAGGCTGGTCTCAAACTCCTGACCTCAGGTGATCTGCCTGCCTCAGCATCCCAAAGTGCTGGGATTACAGGCATGAGCCACCATGCCCAGCTAGAGCTAAATTTATATATGGTGGTATACAAAGCCTAGAAAAGTACTTGGCGGGGAAAAATGTTACAAGTGATTCCTTAAAAACTTTAACCAATTATTTCTCATTTTTATTTGCTGTTGTTGTTATATCAATAATTAGGAGAAAAATAAAAATAGAAACTATAAAAAGAGAAAGATATGAGACTAGAACTCAATTTCTAACACAAATGATGTTTAGCTGGCATGTATGCAAGATCATACTGCCCTCCTTGTCTTTGAAATGTGGTATAGGAGAAAACATAGAAGTTAGATGTCTAGAACAACAGCATCATTACCATTAGAAATATCATGGAACCCACCCACCCACACACACAGACACAGACACAAAAAGCCACTGCAAAGAAAGCTAATGCTCACAGTGTACAGCAAAGGCATCACCAACTGCTGAATTCTGGTTTTAAGTATAATGCAGCCTCCATGAGCTCACTCTGATCAGAAGCAGAAATGAAAGCCAGGCAAGGTGGCTCACGTCTGAAATCCTAGCATTTTGGGAGGCCGGGGTGGGAGGATCACTTGAGCTCAGAAGTTTGAGACCAACCTAGGCAACATAGTGAGACTTCATCTCTAAAAAAAAAAGTTAATTAGCTGGGTGTGGAGGCGCATGCCTGCACTCCTAGCTACTTGGCTAGCTGAGATGTAAGGATCACTTGAGATCAAGGCTGCAGTGAGCTGTGATTGCACCACTGCACTCCTGCCTGGGTAGCAGAGCAAGACCCTTCTCAAAAAAACAAACAAAAAAAAAGCCAGCAATGAGATTTATGGAAAAGACTACATATCTTTTGGTATCCGTGAATGACAACTGCATGTGATAGGGCTAATAACACTCTAAAAACTACATTCTTTCCATTTTTTTAGTTGAATGGTTATATTGATCATATCTACATATGAATTTCCCAGTTAACTACATTGTTACTGATAAAAGATGATGTATTGCAGATAAAACAGTGTAATTGCTGAACTACATGCAAAAAAGGTATTCTTTTCTTTCATTAAGTACAGTCCATCTACGTTACATATTACTGATGGAACATTTAACTACATATACCTTTAACAGTGAAGAATTCTGAGCAGACTACTTCCATATCCCAGGAACTTAGCTTTTCACAGTCCTTCTGTTCTGTCCCGCTATCTAGCAATAATAATCTTTCATATCCCATTAACCATTTATCCCTCACCACTAAGCCTTCCCCTTCCTCCCTTCAATATCTCAAATCTATAATTAAAATAATCAGAATATAACTAAAAGATCCAGGAGCTTAGAAGACAGATATGGAAATCAAAGTATATCTAATATAAGTTATTTTTCCTATATTAAGAGTTTCCATTTGAACTAAATTATTAGGGATTGAGTTTCTGGCTCCTACAGAATTCTGATAGTATCTTGGTACAAAATTCTTCAAAAAAATAATCTTTTTTTTTTTTCTTTCTTTTCAGATGGAGTTTCACTCTTGTTGTCCAGGCTGGAGTGCAATGGTACAACCTCAGCTCACCACAACCTCTGCCACCCGGGTTCAAGCAATTCTCCTGTCTCAGCCTCCCAAGTAAGTAGCTGGGATTAGGCATGCACCACCACACCCAGCTAATTTTTGTATTTTAAGTAGAGATGGGGTCTCACCATGTTGGTCAGGCTGGTCTCAAACTCCTGACCTCAGGTGAGCCACCCACCTCAGCCTCCTAAAGTGCTGGGATCACAGGCATGAGCCACCGCACCCGGCCCAAAAAAAAAAAAGTATTCTGAGGTTTAATGGGGTTCATGAATAAAATCTGCTATCTGTATTAATCTAGTATCCCCATCAATCTGTAGTCCAGCAAAACACCTTAATCAAAATATTTAATTTGCTCTCAAGGAAAGACAAAATCAAAAACTTAATTGAGTTTAGGAAGCACCAATCATACCCTCCCCCAGCCTGCCATAAAAAGAATTCTGATATGAGTGTACAATGGGTAGGCCAGTAACTTTACTATCTCTTCAACACCAGGTCCTCACGGAAGATTTCATTATTTTTCTTTAGGCACTCAAAAAATTAACATCAAATCCAGGCAGACTAAAACATAGTTCTTCCACAACTAGTCCTGACTGCTATGAACTAGATCACTGCAGAACCAATTACCAATAACTCAATTTCACAAAAAAAGGCTTAACTCTGGTTAGTGTTACAGTTTTCACTAAGACCATATAGAATGATGAGTGCTTCAATTCATTTAAAATTTAGGATTTTCTTTTATAATTTTCCTAAGTATTTTACTTTCATCTGTCCCTCATCTACTTGGGAAAGTTGTAATGAAAGACACCTATGTAGGTTAAAAAAACAATAAAACAAAAAAACCCAAATACAGGAAAGTTTCTTCGTGTTTGATTGCTACTTAATAATGCTTAATTTCAATAAAGAACTAATATGTTCCCCAATCGGATTACAAACATTTAGTTCACAGATTTTTTGCTCATAAAATCTGTAATCAGTCCAAAATGGGATAATAGAGAAAAAAAAAAAAGGCAATAAAGAAAATAGGAATATTACTGAAGGAAGTTAGAACAAAATTCGGTTTTTTCATATGTTAAATCTGGTAGTTACAGTAAATCAGAAGTTTTCCAATTTTTTTTTTAAGCATGGAACTCTTCTTACCAAATAGTTTACCAAACACCCCAATGTATAAAATATATAAAAGAGCAAGTTGCCCAGGCTAACGTAGGAAAAGGTTGGACCAGCCACGGGTTACGTTACATTCATCCACAGCACCAAATGGCACTATAGGATATAGTCTGAAAACTATCTGGACAAGATGATCTCAAAGGCCCCCAAACACTTGAACTTAGAGTAGTTTCAAAAAAGTTCACATACATAAAAAGGCAAAAACTCCCAAATTTGCGTTAGATAATTTCCAAATAATCCCCATGAAACCCAATATTTAGATAAAGAATAGAAGGGGAAAAAATACCCATTATCATAAATTTTGGATCTTTTCTGAAAATGTGGGTCTATGGTGGAAAAATATTGTCCAGTTAAAAGGGCAAAATTGGCCGGGCGCTGTGGCTCACATCTGTAATCACAGCACCTTGGGAGGCCAAGGCAGGCAGATCACCTGAGATCAGGAGTTCGAGACCAGCCTGGCCAACATGGTGAAACCCCATCTCGACTAAAAATACAAAACTTAGCTGGGCGTGCTGGCAGGCACCTGTAATCCAGCTACTCAGGAGGTAGCTTGAACCCAGGAGGAGAACCGTTTGAACCCAGGAGGCAGGGAGGTTGCAGTGGGCCAAGATCGCGCCATTGCACTCCAGCCTAGGAGACGAGAGCAAGACTCCGTTTCAAAAAAAAAAGGGGGTGGGGGGGCAAAATTACGCACTATCCCAGAGTAAGTAAGACTGGAAACTGTTTTAAGATGGGAAAAAAATAATATAAAAACAAATTTAAAAGCCTGTAATATACGGGCGGATCGCAAAGGAAAAATAATATAAAAATACAAATTTGGGTCAGTCCCAGCATAAACCCGGGAGGCGGGGTGAGCTGAATCCGGACCATAATGGGCGACAGAGCCAGCACTTTGGGAGGACCATAATCCCAGCCAGGCCCAGGCAGGAGGATCACTTGAGGCCAAGAGTTAAAGACTAGCCTCTGCAACCCAGAAAGACCACACCTTTTGTTTTTCCTTTTAGAACAGACAAGGTCTTGCTATGCCTGGACTGGTCTAGAACTCCTGGGCTCAAGCGATCTTCCCACCTCAGCCTCCCAAAGTGCTAGGATTACAGGAGTGAGCTACTACATCCAGTGACTGGTGCATTTTTACAATCCTCTTGTAAGACAGAAAAGTTCTCCAAGTCCCCATCCAACCCAGAAGTCCAGCTGGCTTCATCTCTCAGTCCCATCTCTATTTTTTATAAAATAAGAGTTTTTTTAAATGTTTAACAAAAGAAAATCAAATTTGTTTTACCTGTTGGCTAGATCATGTAGAGCTCCCAAGGCATTACTGTCTCCTCTGCAACCATTTTCTTGGTTATGTTGCTTATGTGTATCTAAAGAAAATTAAAAATTGATTGCTGTTTAATTAGGTTTGTACATTCTAACATTCAAGGATCCCTTGAAATTCTAGAACAACTTCTAAACAGAAGAAAACAGAAAAACCAAAACACGAACACTAATAGGAAAAGATAATTATTCAATTGATAAGTGTAAAGTGATGAGCAGAAAAGTAATAGAGAATATCTAGCTTTTATAAAAGAAATGATGACTAATACTAAAACAAGTTTCTCAAAGAGTAAGAATCCATAATTCCCCAGTGTTACGTGCTTCATGTTTACATACACAGATCATGAGATTATCACAAAAGCCAGCAAGGCCAAAAAGTTACAGTCTTAGCATATTTCAATGCACATTTATGATATCAGTCAACCTACATAATTATTCTTCAACCTATGACTGAATAACTACATGCTACTACCATACCCACATGCTACTACCATACCAACAATGGGAGAAAGAAATGAAAGATGGAGAGGTTGCCTCCGAAGAGTCAGTCTAGGAAAGGATAGTGATGTGTCAAGTGTTGTTATACTTCTACAGTATTATGACAGAAGTATATACAGAGTTTAAGGAGGCAGAGGAGAGACATCCAGCCCAGACTGCGGAGTGGGAAGAAGGCATGAAGGTACTGAGGGAACGAGGTACAAGCTACTATGATGGAGCACAGGATACATCCAGTGGAAGCATGGTGGGAAATAAGACTGATGAAGAAAGCCATGGCTGGATTACAGAAGATCTGATATTCCAAGGGCTTGACCTCTTTCAACATGTTACCTTCTGAAAGGCTTTTCCCAGTTGTATGTGTCCAAAGTGGAACAGAAGCCATAATGAAAGAAGATGACAACATGAAAACCAGGCAGTTACAGAAATGAAGTAAGTAAGGATTAGAGAGGTAAAAAGTATATATCTATGACTACTAAATACTAGACAGACAGGTCAAAAAGCAAATTAAACATAACTAAAAGATAATCAGTGAGTTATAGGAGCGATCTAAAGAAAATACCTAGAATGAAGCCATGAGATACAAAAAAGTTGTAAATATGAATGAGAAGTTAAAAGATACGAAAGACAGAATCAGAAGTCCCAACAATAGGAGTTTCAGAAGGAAAGGATCAAAAGAATAAGACATAAAGTAATATTTGAAGAGATATTGGCCGGGCGCGGTGGCTCAAGCCTGTAATCCCAGCACTTTGGGAGGCCGAGACGGGCGGATCACAAGGTCAGGAGATCGAGACCATCCTGGCTAACACGGCGAAACCCCGTCTCTACTAAAGACACAAAAAATTAGCCGGGCGAGGTGGCGGCGCCTGTGGTCCCAGCTACTCGGGAGGCTGAGGCAGGAGAATGGCGGGAACCCGGGAGGCAGAGCTTGCAGTGAGCTGAGATCTGGCCACTGCACTCCAGCCTGGGCGACAGAGCGAGACTCCGTCTCAAAAAAAAAAAAGAGATATTGGTGAAAAAGTTTCTAAAACTGAAGATACGAGCTTTCAGAATAAATAAGCACACACAAATCCCAAATAGGCTAAATAAAACAAAACTACATTTAGATATATCCTAATGAACCTGCGTAATACAAAAGAAGAATATTTTCTTTTTTTTTTTTTTTTTTTTTTTTTTTTTTTTGAGACAAGTTCTTGCTTTGTCACCCAGGCTGTGTGCAGTAGCACAATCATGACTCACTACAGCCTCGATTAACTGGGCTCAAGTGATCCTCCCACTTCAGCCTCCCAAGTAACTGGGGCCACAGGTGCGTGACACCATGCCCAGCTAATTTTTTGTGTTTTTTCTGTAGAGACAGTGTCTCACTATATTGCCCAGGTTGGTCTCCTAGGCTCAAGCAATCCTCCTGCCTCAGCCTCCCAAAGTGCTGGGATTACAGGCGTGAGCCACCACGCCCAGCCAAAGAAAAATCTTAAAAGCAACCAGAAATCAAAAATTAACTAACTATAAATGGGCCGAGCCCAGTGACTCATGCCTGTAATCCCAGCGCTTTGGGAGGCCAAGGCGGGAGGATCACCTAAGGTCAGGAGTTCGAGACCAGCCTGGCCAACATGGTGAAACCCCGTCTCTACTAAAAATACAAAAGTCAGCTGGGCATGGTGGCACATGCCTGTAATCCCAGTTACTTGGAAGCCTGAGCTAGGGGAAGAGCTTGAACCCAGGAGGGAGAGGTTGCAGTGAGTGGAGATCATGCCATTGCACTCCAGCCTGGGCAACAACAGTGAAACTCCCTCTCCAAAAAAAAAAAAAAAGAAAAGAAAAATTAACTAACTACAAATGGGCCAGGTACGATGACTCATGCCTATAATCTCAGCACTTTGGGAGGCCAAGGCATGCAGATCACTTGAGGTCAGTGGCTCAACATGGTGAAACCCCGTCTCTACTAAAAATACAAAAATTAGCTGGATGTGATGGCACATGCCAGGAATCCCAGCTACACGGGAAGCTTAGGCAGGAGAATTGCTTGAACCTGGGAGGCAGAGGTTGCAGTGAGCTGAGATCATGCCACTACACTCGAGCCTGGGTAATAAAGACTGTCTCAAAAAAAAAAAAAAAAAAAATTAACTAACTACAAATGAATGACTATTAGACCAACAGCAAATAGCCTCAAAAACAACAGAAAACAATGAGATCATATCATCGAAGTCTCAAAGAGAAATAAGTGCCAATCAATCTAGAATTCTATATCCAACTAAACTATCATTCAAAAATTAGTGAAAATGAAGACATTTTCACAAAAAGACTGAGAATTTTACTATTCAGAGTTCAAGAACTAAGCATATACTTTGACATACACTTCTCAAAAGGAGAACAAAAGAATAGACCAAAAATGTCACCAATCATGTTGCTCAATTTAAACACAGTAATTGTTAAAAACAATTTTTATCAATGTCATTAAAAAAAGACAGGCATTATTCTAGAATAAAAGTTACTAAGAATAAAACAATCACATGTAACGAACTAACCCTCTCTGGATCCTGGTTTGAAAAGTACAAACATTAGCCGGGCGCGGTGGCTCACGCCTGTAATCCCAACACTTTGGGAGGCCGAGGCGGGCGGATCACGAGTTCAGGAAATCGAGACCATCCTGGCTAACACGGTGAAACCCCGTCTCTACTAAAAATACAAAAAATTAGCCGGGCGAGATGGCGGGCGCCTGTAGTCCCAGCTACTCGGAGGCTGAGGCAGGAGAATGGCGTGAACCCAGCAGGCGGAGCTTGCAGTGAGCCAAGATGGTGCCACTGCACTCCAGCCTGGGCGACAAAGCAAGACTCCGTCTCAAAAAACAAAACAAAACAAAAAAAAAAACGAAAAGTACAAACATTAACAAAGAACCTTTTGGAAGATAATTTTTAAAATTTCATTTATAAACTTTAAAAAAGAGGAAGAACAATATTACATATTATTTATAGGTCTATACATAGGTAACAAATTTATTTTATAAACATACAACAGACTAAAGATTAGATTCAGAATAGTGATTACCTCTGTGAAATCAGTAAGGAAGGTGAAGAAAGGTGGATATCTAAGGATTAACTATATATGTACATTTTAAAAAACCTAAAGTGAATATTGCAAACCTTTGCCAAAAAGGTGTTTAATAAACAAGTATTTATAATATTATTCTCTGTACTTTTCAATATGCTGAAATATAATTTTAAAAAACATTTTTAAAGTAAATTAAGTAAGATGCAATATGAAAGGTACAGGAAGGCAGAAATGGTTGTTTTACCACAAAAAATATAATGTTTAAGTAGCCCAGCTCAGATCAAGGTTCTATACTAGGAGAAAAAAAAGGGGGGGACTCCCCAGAGTACCACTTCCAACTGGACTTCCTAAATGGACACATTTTCCCTCAGTGTAAAGGCAAGTAGAGAAACCTCCAAATGGACATGAGAATTTCATAGATTCGAAGGGGTAAACTAACCCTGGTGAGAGTGCAAAAGCCCTTTCCCAACTGAAATGAAAACACAACACAATGCCAAGAGCTCTGTTGACTAGTGGATTTGAAAAAAAAAAAAAAAGAGAGAGAGAAATAATTCAAAAATAAAAAATAAAAATAAAAGAGTTAAAAACGAAGCCAAGAGCTATCAAAAGAATTCTACTATAATTAAGGACTGTCCACAGCCACCATGGAACCAGAATGCTCTATGTGAAGCTCCTCTTCATTTATCAAACCATGCAGCCTTTTATTTTTTTTAAGAGACAGGGTCTCATGCTCACTTCAGCTGCACATATATTAAAATTGGAACAATACAGAGATTAACATGGCCCCTGAGAATGGATAACACTAATTTTTAATTTTAAAAAAAATTTTAATTTAAAATTTAAGAAAAAGGGCCAGGTGCGGTGGCTCACACCTGTAATCCCAGCACTTTGGGAGTCTAGGCAGGCAGATTGCCTGAGCTCAGGAGTTTGAGACCAGCCTGGGCAAAACGGTGAAACCTGATCTCTACTAAAATACAAAAAATTAGCTGGGCGTGGCGGCGTGTGCCTGTAATCCCAGCTACTGGGGAGGCTGAGGCAGGAGAATTGCTTGAACCCGGGAGGCGAAGGTTGCAGTGAGCCGAGATCACACCACAGCACTCCAACCTGGACGACAGAGTGAGATTCTGTCTCAAAAAAAACAAAAAAACTTAAGAAAAAGAGAAAGAGAGAGAGAGGGTCTTACTCTGTTGTCCAGGCTAGAGCATTGTGCAGTGGAGCAGTAATAGCTCATTGTGCCTTGAACTTCTGGGCTCAAATGATCCTCCTACCTCAGCCTCCTAAATAGCTAGGACTACAGACACACACCACCATGCCTGGCTAATTTTTCATTTTTTGTAGAGACTGGGTCTCACTATGTTGTCCAGGCTGGTCTCGAACTCCTGGGCTTAAGCAATCTTCCACCCTCAGCTTCCCAAAGTGCTGGGATTATAGGTGTGAGCCACTATGCACAGCCCCATGCAGACTTTTCTATGTCTTCTCTCATGGTTGCACCTAAACTGAGCCTTGCTCTCTGGTCTATAATCTTTCCCAACCAGTGTCCTCCCCAAATACACCTGACTCTCAAACCATTTACCTATCCCAGTGATTGAGTCCTGTGCTAACTGCTATCATGACCTTTCGCCTGAGTGAACTACAGCCTACAACTATTACCTGCTCCAATTTGGCTGTATAATTTGTTTTTTATTCATTCATTCCTTATCTATCTCGCTTTTACTGAACCTAATTGTCTTGTACACATGTGCTAATTAACACAGGTTAATTATTGTACTATTCTTGGCCGGGCGCGGTGGCTCAAGCCTGTAATCCCAGCACTTTGGGAGGCCGACGTGGGCAGATCACGAGGTCAGGAGATCGAGACCATCCTGGCTAACACGGCGAAACCCCGTCTCTACTAAAAACACAAAAAAATTAGCCAGGATGGGCGAGGTGGCGGCGCCTGTGGTCCCAGCTACTCGGAGGCTGAGGCAGGAGAATGGCGGGAACCCGGGAGCGGAGCTTGCAGTGAGCTGAGATTGGCCACTGCACTCCAGCCTGGGCGACAGAGCGAGACTCCGTCGCAAAAAAAAATAATAATAATACACATGTGCTAATTAACACAGGTTAATTATTGTACTATTCTTTCATGTTAAAAAAAAAATTGTGAGCTTCCACAAAAAACCTGTACAGAATGTTTATAGAAGCATTACTCATAATAGCCAAAAGGTGAAAACAACCCAAATGTCCATCAACAGACGAATGGATAAACAAAATGTGGTAGAGGCATACAATGGCATATATTCATAAAAAAGGAATGCAATACTGACTGATACATGCTACAACTTAGATGAACTTTGAAAACGCTATGCTAAGTGAAAGAAGCCAGTCACAAAAGTCTATATATGATATGATTCCATCCATATGAAAATCCAGAACAGGGAAATCTGGAGACAGAAAATATCTTCGTAATTGCTTTGAACTGGAGAAGTGAAGGGGGATTGGAGGTTAATAGCTAAAGGGTATGAGGTTTCTTTTTCAGGTGATGAAAATGTTTACAATTGTGATGATGGTTGCACATATTTGTGAATTTAGCAAAAACCAAGAAATCATACATTTTCAATGAACTGTATGATATATGAATTATAACTCAACGAATCTGATTTTTAAAAATTGAAGGCTGATACATGTTACAAGATGTAAAAAAACTTGAAAATACTGTACATGTGGTGCCTCACACCTATAATCCCAGCATTTCGGGAGGCCAAGGAAGGAGAATTGCTTGGAATCAGTTCAAGAAAACATTGTGCAAAGTTAAAAACAATGCAAGTGAAAGAAGCCAGAAACAAAAGGCCTCATATTATATGACTTCATTTATATGAAATATCCAGAACAGGCAAATCCATAGAGATAAGAAGTACATTAATGGGCTGGGTGCAGTGGCTCACACCTATAATCCCAGCACTTTGGGAGGCCAAGACGGGCAGATCATTTTAGGTCAAGAGCTCAAGACCAGCCCGATCAACATGGTAAAACCCCGTCTCTACCAAAAATAAAATTAAAAAAAAATTAGCCAGGTGTGGTGGCACATACCTGTGATACCAGCTACTCAGGATGCTGAGGCAAGAGCATTAATTGCTTGAACCCAAGATGGAGGTTGCAGTGAGCTGAGACTGCACCACTGCATTCCAGCCTGGGCAACAGAGCAAGACTCCATCTCAGAAAAAAAAAAAAAAAACAAGTACATTACTGGCTGCCAGGGACTAGCGGGGAAAATGGAAGTGACTGGTTAATGGGTTAGAGGGTTTTTTTGAGATGATGAAAATATTCTGGCTGCTGGGGCTCAGTGGCTCACACCTGTAATCCCAGCACTTTGGGAGGCCGAGACAGGTCAATCATTTGAGCCCAGGAGTTCAAGACCAGCCTGGGCAATACAGTGAAATCCCATTTCTACAAAAAAAAAATTACAAAAATTAGCCAGGTGTGGTGGCGCACACCTCCAGTCCCAGCTATGTGAGAGGCTGAGGTGGGAGGATCCCTTGAGCCTGAGGTAGTCAAGGCTACAGTGAGCTGAGATTGTGCCACTGTACTCCAGCTTGGGCAACAGAGTGAGACCCTGTCTCAAAAAAAATCAAAGATAAAGTTCAGAAACTAGATAGTGATGATGACTGCACAACACTGTAAATGTACTAAATGCCACTGAGCTGTATACTTTGCAATAACTGAAACTGTGAATCTTAGGTTACATGCATTTCACCACAATAAAAAAAAATGGAGGAAAAAGACAAGAAATATAAAGAACTATTATAATAATGAAAAAGAATGACAGAAAGGAGGTTTCAAAGAGAAAAACAAATAAATAACCAACCTGGAAGTGAAGCAGGATACTGACAAAGAATACTCTTTGCATATACTTCTTCTGAGGCAGGATCAAATGAAAGGGGAGACATTGGTGGTAAAAGATCTACAGACTTAAAACAGAAAATTCACAATTTTGAAGTAAACATATTTGCTAACTACTACAATAACAATGCTGAGTTAATCTATGAATAGATTATTTTCTCCCTAAGAAAGACAGAATTACCAAGCATGTATCAGATAACTATTTTTATTTGTTTATTTTTCTTTTTTTTTTTTTTTTTTTTTTTTTGAGACGGAGTCTCGCTCTGTCGCCCAGGCTGGAGTGCAGTGGCCGGATCTCAGCTCACTGCAAGCTCCGCCTCCCGGGTTTACGCCATTCTCCCGCCTCAGCCTCCCGAGTAGCTGGTACTACAGGCGCCCGCCACCTCGCCCGGCTAGTTTTTTTGTATTTTTAGTAGAGACCGGGTTTCACCGTGTTAGCCAGGATGGTCTCGATCTCCTGACCTCGTGATCCGCCCATCTCGGCCTCCCAAAGTGCTGGGATTACAGGCTTGAGCCACCGCGCCCGGCCTATTTGTTTATTTTTCTTAAAGACAGGGTCTCACTCCCTCGTCCAAGCTAAAGTGCAATGACATTATCATAGCTCACTGCAGCCTCAAACTCCTGGGCTTAAGCAGTCCTCCCACCTCAGCCTCTTGAGTAGCTAAGCCTACAAGGACATACCACAACACCCAGTTTTGGGGTTTTTTTTTTAGTAGAGAAGGGGTCTCACTATGTTGTCCAGGCTGGTCTCCAATTCCTGGCCTCAAATGATCCTCCTGCCTCAGCCTCCCAAAACAATGGGATGACATGTGTGAGCCACCATGCCCAGCCCTATAACTATTTTTAAAGCAAAGTACAACATTAGGAGCAAGGGGGATTACTTAGTCCTTGAATTTCTCAAACATCACAGTACTTCACATCAAGAGCAGGCTTGCTTTCTGGCTGGGCACAGTGGCTCACGCCTGTAATCCCAGCACTTTAGGAGGCAGAGGTGGGTGGATCACCTGAAGTCAGGTATTCAAGACCAGCCTGACCAACATGGTGAAACCCCATCTCTACTGAAAATAAAAAAATTAGCCGAGCATGGTGGCAGGCACCTTTAGCCCCAGCTACTTGGGAGGCTGAGGCAGCAGAACCACTTGAACCTGGGAGGCAGAGGTTGCAGTGAGCTGAGATCGTGCCACTGCACTCCAGCCTCGGCAACAGAGCAAGACTCCGTCTCAAAAAATAATAATAATAATAATTGTTTTCCTTTTAATACAATCCTTCAAATCGAAAAATATTAACTGTAAATGACAACAGCAACTTATGGATATTATATTATATATATATTTAGAAAAATTACAGAAACCATAACATAGAAACTTTAGACTCAAATGCAAAGATGACATACATACAACATTTCTAGGTCATTCATAACACAATAAATTCACAAATTGCCATTTATTAAACTATTCTCCAAAGGGCAAATTGGCTGAGTGCAGTGGCTCACACCTGTAATCCCAGTACTTTGGGGAGGCCGAGGCAGGAAGATCACTTGAGTCTAAGAGTTTGAGACCAGCCTTGGCAATGCAGGGAGACCCTATCTATAAAATTAAAGAAAAACTTAGCCAGGCTTGGTGGTGCACACCTGTAGTCCCAGCTACTCAGAAGGCTGAGGTGGGAGGATTGCTTGAACCCGGAAGTTCAAGGTTACAACAAGCTATGATCATGCCACTGTACTCTAGCCAGCTATGATCGTGCCACTGTAGTCCAGCCAGCTATGATCGTGCCACTGTACTCCAGCCAGCTATGATCGTGCCACTGTACTCCAGCCAGCTATGATTGTGCCACTGTAGTCCAGCCAGCTATGATCATGCCACTCTACTCCAGCCTGGGCAACAGAGCAAGACACTGTCTCAAAAAAAAAAAAAAGTGGGGCGGGGAGAACAGGGGCAAGTCAACATTACTTACTGGAGTCCAACCTTTAATTAGACTGAAAGGAGACAAACCAAGAAATTCTTTCCACTTTTTATGCCATTCTCCTTGCTTTTCAACAACAGATTGTCTTATAGTTGTGAGATCATCTTTTATCCTATACCTATAACAGCATTAAAAAACTTTATTCAAAATATGAAGATACAAAAAAAGCACTGAGTCAAATTTAAGAAAATAACAATAGTTGTAGAGAAGTGGAAGGAAATGGAACTGAAAGTTCAATCAATATACCACATAAAAATTAAACTTCTCACAGGTGAATATTCAGAACCTAAAATACCTTTCTCTTTTTATGACCATAAAGAAGGCAGGGAGCAGTGTCTCATGCCTGTAATCCCAGCACTTTGGGAGGCCAAGGCGGGCGGATCACCTGAAGCCAGGAGTTCAAGATCAGCCCGGCCAAAGTGGTGAAACCTCGTCTCTACGAAAAATACAAAAATCAGCCACACAGGCTGGGCGCGGTGGCTCACGCCTGTAATCCCAGCACTTTGGGAGGCTGAGGCAGGTGGATCACGAGGTCAGGAGATCGAGACCATCCTGGCTAGCATGGTGAAACCCTGTCTCTATAAAAATACAAAAAACTAGCAGGGTGTGGTGGCGGGTGCCTGTAGTCCCAGCTACTTGGGAGGCTGAGGCAGAAGAATGGCGTGAACCCGGGAGGCGGAGCTTGCAGTGAGCCGAGATCACCCCACTACTCCAGCCTGGGGAGCGGCTCCGTCTCAAAAAAACAAAAAACAAAACAAAAAAAAAAATTGCTCAAGCCTGCAGGAGAATGGCAGTGTGTCTCTACTAAAAAAAATACAAAAAAAGCCGGGCCGGTGGAGGCCGGCTACTCAGGAGCTTGCAGAATGCAGGAACCCCGAGAGCTTGCAGTGAGCCGAGACGCCACTGCACTCCAGCCTGGGCAACAGAGTGAGACTCCGTCTCAAAAAAAAAAAAAAAAAAAAAAAAATACAAAAAACTAGCCGGGTGCCTGTAGTCCCAGCTACTTGGGAGGCTGAAAAACGTGAACCTGGGGGAGGCGGAGCTTGCAGTGAGCCGAGATCACGCCACTGCACTCCAAAACAGAGCAAAAATCGTCTCAAAAAAACAAAAAACAAAACAAAAAAAAAAAATCGGCCGGGCGCGGTGGCTCAAGCCTGTAATCCCAGCACTTTGGGAGGCCGAGACGGGCGGATCACGAGGTCAGGAGATCGAGACCATCCTGGCTAACACAGTGAAACCCCGTCTCTACTAAAAAATACAAAAAAACTAGCCGGGCGAGTTGGCGGGCGCCTGTAGTCCCAGCTACTCGGGAGGCTGAGGCAGAAGAATGGCGTGAACCCGGGAGGCGGAGCTTGCAGTGAGCCGAGATCGCGCCACTGCACTCCAGCCTGGGGCACAGAGCAAGACTCCGTCTCAAAAAAAAAAAAAAAAAAAAAAAAAAAAAAAATCAGCCATGCGTAGGAGTGGGTGCCTGCAATTCCAGCTACTAAGGAGGCTGAGGCAGGAGAATCACTTGAACCCAGGAGGCAGAGGTTGCAGTGAGCCAAGATCATGCCATTGCACTCCATGCACTCCAGCCTGGGAGACAAGAGTAAAACTCTGTCTCAAAAATAAAATATAAATAAAAAAATAAATAGTTTTAAAAAAAGTTAAAAAAAAAAAAAAATCAGAAAGAGGCCGCATACGGTGCCTCACACCTGTAATCCCAGACTCTGGGAGGCCGAGGCGGGTGGATCACGTGAGGTCAGGAGTTTGAGACCAGCCTGACTAACATGGTGAAACCCTATCTCTACTGAAAAACAATAATAATAATAATAATAATAATACAAAATTGGCCGGACGTGGAGGCGCGCCCCTGTAATCCCAGCTACTCAGCAAGCTGAAGCAGGAGAATCACTTGAAATCAGGAGGCAGAGGTTGCAGTAAGCCGAAATCGTGCTATTGCGCTCTAGCCTAGGCAAAAAGAGGGAAATGCCGTCTCAAAAGAAAAAAAAAAAAAAAAAAAAGCAATAATATATCTATTACTCTATTTTATTTATTTTTTTTTTTTTTTTTTTTTGAGATGGAGTCTCACTCTCTCACGCAGGCTGGAGTGCAGTGGCGCAATGTCAGCTCACTGCAACCTCCGCCTCTCAGGTTCAAGTGATTCTCCTGTCTCAGCCTCCTAAGTAGCTGGATTACAGGCAAATGCCTGGCTAATTTTTGTCTTTTTGGTAGAGACAAGGTTTCCCTATGTTGGCCAGAATGGTCTTGAACTTCTGACCTGAGGTGATCCACCTACCTCAAGCCTCCCAAAGTGCTGGGATTACAAGTGTGAGCCACCACACCCAGCTACTCCATTTATTTTTAAAATAGAATTTCTTCCTTGCTCTAAACTTGAGTAGGACTTTCACTCCCACTCTCTGTCCATTCCTATAAGCATACCATACTTTCTATTCTTTCTGCTCAATTAAAAAACTGTTCAAGTGGCTGAGGCAGGCCGATCACCTAAGGTCAGGAGTTCGAGACAAGCCTGGCCAACATGGTGAAACCCCATCCCTACTACAAATACAAAAATTAGCCAGGCGTGATGGCACGTGCCTGTATTCTCAGCTACTCGGGAGGCTGAGGCAGGAGAATCGTGTGAACCCGGGAGATGGAGGTTGCAGTCAGGGGAGATCATGCCATTGCACTCCAGCCTGGGCAACAGAGCAAGACTCTGTCTCAAAAAAAGAGGCCGAGCTTGGTGGCTCACACCTATAGTCCCAGAACTTTGGAAGGCCGAGGCGGGTGGATCACCTGAGGTCAGGAGTTCGATACCAGCCTGACCAACATGGAGAAAACCCATCTCTACTAAAAATACAAAATTAGTAAGGTGTGGCGGCACATGCCTGTAATCCTAGCTACTCGAGAGGCTAAGTCAGGAGAATCACTTGAACCCAGGAGGCAGGGGTTGCAGTGAGCCAAGATCGCACCATTGCACTCTAGCCTGGGCAACAAGGGCGAAACTCCATCTCAAAAAAAAAAACCTTTTCTAAGGCCCAGTTTTATAATTAGACCCAACAAAAGGAAAACTACAGAAAAGCTAAAATTATTTCATAAAAAAATTATCATTCAGGGCAAATCATTCATCCCACTAATTTTCCTTTTCCTTTCTGCTTCACATGTATCTCCAAGAGTTCATTAAGTAAGGTTTTTGAGTACTAGAATTCTCATACTTGTTTGCCAAAGCAGAAGAGCTATTAAAGTTATACGAGTTTTGTTAAGAAAACCACCCTACTCCTCCCACAGTAAAATAACAGATCTTTTTAGAGTACCTCATATGCTTCAGATCTGATAATCTTTCCTTCTGAAATTTGGTCTCTTTTTCAAGGTAGTGAAGGTCTACCGTCAATCTTGCCTCATCAGCCTGACAACGTTCATATTTCATCACTTTCAAGACTTCATTTAATAACTGAATAACTGTTAAGAGGTTCAGTTTTCCAGCCTCATAAACATTTCCTATGTGCAACTAAGGAATCAGGAGGAGAAAAAAATTGGTGAACTATAGGTTATTATAATAATAAACTATTACATAAAAATACTTATGTTTTTTATCATTAAAGTTTATCTGAAAGAAAAGAGAAAGGCCAGATGCGGTGGCTCATGCCTGTAATCCCAGCACTTTGGGAGGCCGAGGGGGGTGGATCACCTGAGGTCTGGAGTTCAAGACCAGCCTGACCAACATGGAGAAACCCCACCGACTAAAAATACAAAATTAGCTGGGCGTGGTGGCACATGCCTGTAATCCCGGCTACTTGGGAGGCTGAGGCAGGACAATCGCTTGAACCCAGGAGGCGGAGATTACAGTGAGCCAAGACCATGCCACTGCCCTCCAGCCTAGGCAATAAGAGCAAAACTCTGCCTCAAAAAAAAAAAAGAAATTCTGAAAGCAGAAGAACACTGCAAGAAAATATACAATTACATCACAGGAGTTTTCTCAAAAGCTTCCTTAATATCAAATGCTTACCTGAAACATTTGTTTCTCGATCTTGTCAAGTAAGAGCCTTGGAATATTAATAGCAACATCAGTTCCATCTAAAGCATAATATTGGTTAACAAGACTAAGGACCGAACTAACAACTTCTCTCTCTTTTTCCAAAAACATGAGCGTTTCATTCACTGAAGCCCACAAAGACCGAACCTTTGGAAACAAAAACAAAATATTAAAGTTCGCACATAATCCATATATATATTTTTTAAATGTAAATATATGTTCACTCTTAGTAACAAATTTCCTAGAATGATTTCTAGTAAGAAAATTAAATAATTATACTTTAATAGTTTAAAACTCCCTTTGGATTTTATTTCCAAAGGAAATTTTTGAAAAATGTATCAGGAGAATCTAGCTCACTATAATTTTCAAACAAATCTAAGAATTTTTTTGTTTTTAGAGATGGGGTCTTACTATGTTGCCCAGACCAGACCCAAATTCCTGGGCTCAAGCAATCTTCCCACATCAGCCTCCCAAGTAGCTGGGACTAAAGGCACGCACCACTGCACCCAGCTCCAAATCTAAGAAATCTTATGCAAGATACAGTTAGCCTTTTCTATATGCTGACATGTAATCAATCTACCAAAGATCATTTGGGGAGAAATAATTTTTAAAATTTCTCAAGAGAAGCCAGGCGTGGTGGCTCACACCTGTAATCCCAGCACTTTGGGAGGCCGAAGTGGGCAGATCACAAGGTCAGGAGATCGAGACCATCCTGGCTAACACAGTGAAACCCCATCTCTACTAAAAATACAAAAAATTAGCCGGGCGTGGTGGCAGGAGCCTGTAGTCCCAGCTACTCGGGAGGCTGAGGCAGGAGAATGGCGTGAACCTGGGAGGCTGAGGGTGCAGTGAGCAGAGATCGCGCCACTGCACTCCAGCCTGGGGGACAGAGTAAAACTCCATCTCAGTAAAAAAAATAAAAAATTTTTTCAAGAGAAAAAAACTACTACATCTCAATTTTAAGTCATTCAGTTTGAGGAAGTTAAAGTGTGGGAAATTATGCCTCATTAAAAACAAAAAAAACGCCTGTAATCCCAGCACTTTTAGGCGATATCACAAGGTCAGGAGATCGAGACCACGGTAAACCCCGTCTCTCTAAAAATACAAAAAATTGCAGTTGTGGGCGCCTGTATCCCAGCTACTCGGGAGGCTGAGGCAGGAGAATGGCGTGAACCCGGGAGGCGGAGCTTGCAGTGAGCCGAGATCGCGCCACTGCACTCCAGCCTGGGCGACAGAGTGAGACTCCGTCTCAAAAAAAAAAAAAAAAAAAAAAAAAAAAAACAAAAAATCTTAGGCATATACTAATCTATATTCATTAAAATTGATATACAAGAATATTTAGGCAGGCACAGTGGTGCATACCTATAATCCCAGTTACCCAGAAGACTGAGGTAAGAGGATCCCTTAAGCCCAGGATCCTTGCAAAAAAAAAAAAAAGAATACTCATAGAATGTCTGTTTGTAATAATCAAAAAGTAGAAACAATCCAAAGGTCCATCTACAGTAAAAAGGGTACACTGGTGCTATGTCCATAAAATAGAACACTAAGCAGCAATGAGAATAAACACACTATGATTACACACAATAGCATGGATAAATACCATAAACAATGTTGAGCCAAAGTCAGACACAAAAGAATATATTCTATATACTCGCATTTATATGAAGCTCAAAAACAGGCAAAACTAATCTTTAGTGTAACAGGTGAGGGCACTGTTTCCCCATGGGGGGAAACAGTGTAAACTAAACAGGTTCAAGGAGGATTCTAGGGTGCTGGTAACATTCTATTCCTTAAACGATATTGGTTACACGGACATGTTCACTTTGTGAAAATTTGTCAAGCTATATACTTATGAGTTACACATTTCTTGTATATACGTTATGCTTTAACAGAATTTACAAAAGAGGGAGGGAGGTGGAGAAATATAATTATACACATGTTCTTCCTGTATGATAAAAATACAGTATTAAATATCTCTAATTAGTTCACTTTTTTTTTCCTTTTTTCTTTTTTTTTTTTTGAAACAGGGTCTCATTCTGTCACCCAGGCTGAAGTGCAGTGGCACAATCTTGGCTCACTGCAACCTTTGCCTCCCAGGTTCAAGTGATTCTCGTGCCTCAGCCACCCAAGTAGCTGGGACTACAGGAGAATACCACCATACCAGGCTACTTTTTTTATTTTTGGTAGAGACAGGGTTTCACCATGTTGGCCAGGCTGGCCTTGAACGCCTGGCCTCAAGTGATCCGTTGTCCATCTTGGCCTCCCAAAGTGCTCGCAGGTGTGAGCCACTGTGCCCCCACCTCTTTTTTTTTTTTTTTTTTTTTTTTTAAGACGGGTCTCGCTCTGTTGCCCAAGTTGGAGTCCATTGACACAACAAGAGCACACTGCAGCCTTGAGCTCCTGGGCTCAAACAATCCTCCTGCCTCAGCCTCCTGAGTAGGTGAAACTATAGGTGTGTGCCACCCTAAGTATCTCTGACATGTTGCATGGCAAGGTAAAGCTGTTCCCAAAGGAACACTCATTGGCTAGCAGTCTAGAGGTCTCACAGGATGGCATTTCCTTGATGAATCTGTAATTATCTAGGATCTGGTTCTCAGATTTTCCAAGTCTAGATTTTTATCTTGTCAAGGGCTCAAAGTTGACTGTACTCAGAGAAAACAAATATGAACCAAACTCAGAAGAGACGGCTGTGAAAACTTTAATAGGTTCTGCAAATTATTTTAATTATATAATTTGCATTCACTGGCCGGGAGATTCACTGTAATCCCAGCACTTTGGGATGAGACGGGCGGAACGAGGTCAGGAGATCGAGACCATCCTGGCTAACACGGTGAAACCCCGTCTCTACTAAAAATTACAAAAAACTAGCCGGGCGAGGTGGCGGGGTGCCTGTAGTTGAGGCAGGAGAATGGCGTGAACCCGGGAGGCGGAGCTTGCAGTGAGCTGAGATCCGGCCACTGCACTCCAGCCTGGGCGACAGAGCGAGACTCCGTCTCAAAAAAAAAAAAAAAAAAAAAAAAAAAAAAAAAAAAGAGATTCACTAAATGGAAAATACCATGAAGGAAGTGACTTTGCCTTGCCTGTTCTCCTCATTGTTTTGGCCCTAATATCTACAAGATACCTAGCACATATCAGATATCAATAAGCATTCACTGAATAAAAATATTTCCTTAAGAGGGCGCTCACCTTTACAAGTGACAATGTGCCTTGGAAGCCAAATTTATACCCACAGCAGCTTGGCGTGGCAATCACAGAATCACAATAAAGAGCTTGAGAGAAATTTTATCCAAAAAAAAAAAAGAAAACCTAAGAAAATACTTAACTCACATCAAAGTCAAACTCTGGAGGTCTCAGATCATTTTCATTTGTCAGAATCCTCCCTCCTGCCAAACCAGCCTCATTTTGATTCCTCATTTTCCTTTCATACTTAACATCTCCCTGCAGTTAACCCATTTTACTTAGATAAATTAATACCACTGACAAGTATAACCTTGTAACTGACAAGGTTATACTACAATCAAGCAGAGCTTTTTGTACTGGGGTGGAGAATTTTTAATTAATCATATCTAAAAACCCTTTTGAATATAATTAAGCTTATGAATTATAAGTTCATTTTTCCATTATATTCAAGTGTTTTAAAGGCACTCCATTAATATCTTTATACATACGACCTATGAGTTTAAAAAAAGAAAAAAGTAATAGTACTATAAAAAGAAATGGGGCCGGGCGCGGTGGCTCAAGCCTGTAATCCCAGCACTCTGGGAGGCCGAGACGGGCGGATCACGAGGTCAGGAGATCAAGACCATCCTGGCTAATACGGTGAAACCCCGTCTCTACTAAAAAAAAAAATACAAAAAAACTAGCCGGGCGAGGTGGCGGGCGCCTGTAGTCCCAGCTACTCGGGAGGCTGAGGCAGGAGAATGGCGTAAACCCGGGAGGCGGAGCTTGCAGTGAGCTGAGATCCGGCCACTGCACTCCAACCCGGGCGACAGAGCGAGACTCCATCTCAAAAAAAAATAAAATAAAATAAAAAATAAATAAATAAAAAGAAATGGGACCGGGTGCAGTGGCTCACATCTGTAATCCCAACACTTTGGGAGACCGAGGCAGGCGGATCACCTGAGGTCAGGAATTTAAGACCAGCTTGGCCACCATGGTGAAATCCTGTCTCTACAAAAATATAACAATTAGCTGCACATATTGGCATGCACCTGTAATCTCACCCACTAGGGAGGCTAAGGTAGGAGAATCGCTTGAACCCAGGAGGCGGAGGTTGCAGTGAGCCCGAGACCATGCCACTGCACTCCAGCCTGGGAGAGTGAGACTCCATTTCAGAAAGGGGAGGGGAAGGGGAAGGGGAAGGGAGGCTGGGCGTGGTGGCTCATGCCTGTAATCCCAGCACTTTGGGAGGTCAAGGCCTGCAGATCATCTGAGCTCAGGAGTTCAAGACCAGCCTGGCCAACATGGTGAAACTCTGTCTCTACTAAAAATACAAAATTAGCGCCGGGCGCGGTGGCTCAAGCCTGTAATCCCAGCACTTTGGGAGGCCGAGACGGGCGGATCGCGAGGTCAGGAGATCGAGACCATCCTGGCTAACACGGTGAAACCCCGTCTCTACTGAAAAATACGAAAAACTAGCCGGGCGAGGTGGCGGGCGCCTGTAGTCCCAGCTACTCGGGAGGCTGAGGCAGGAGAATGGCGTGAACCCGGGAGGCGGAGCTTGCAGTGAGCTGAGATCCAGTCACTGCACTCCAGCCTGGGCGGCAGAGTGAGACTCCGTCTCAAAAAAAAAAAAAAAAAAAAAATTAGCTAGGCGTGGTAGCGCATGCTTGTAATCTCAGCTACTCAGGAGGCTGCGGCAAGAATATCACTTGAACTCAGGAGTCGGAGGTTGTAGTGAGCCAAAATCTGTTGTACTCCAGCCCGGGCAACAGAGCGAGACTCCATCTCCAAAAAAAAAAAAAAAAAAAAAAAAAAATTGTGCTAAATAGACTATAAGAGTCCCACCAACTGAGCAAACACTGCATATCACAGAATTTTAAAAGATTAAATTTCTCCTTTTATAAGTTGTCTCACCTTTTGAATTTTTTCTTCTATATTACTGTGGTCATCATAGGGTTCCATTCTAATAAAAATTAAATAATCTAGTTAGTCACATGAAAAATCACATGGCAATTTAATATCCAAAGAGCTAATCAGTCTGCAAACCCACCCACCAACAACCACCCCAACAAAAAATAAAATTTAATCTGAAAGCGATAATAATTTATTAGAAGAACTGGACTAGCAGTCATAACTATGCTCTAATCCTATCATCATCTGGCTATTGATATATTATTTTAATTAATGTTTGTGGGAATCTGTTTTCTCACCTGTAAAATGCAAAAGCTAAACTAGTCTCTAAGGCAACTTCTAGCTCTAAAAGTCACTTACTTCTTTATTTGGTTTTCCAGTCCTACACATTCAGATCTCAAGTTTCGTACCTGCTTAACTGATAATCTGCAAGAAAACATACAAAATGACAACTATAATACCATTACAATTAATTAGTATAGCCCACTTCTCTATTTTCCCTTTTCATATCCTTGATCAAGGCCTCTGGGTACAGCCACCAGCAAGCTAAAGGACTCTAAACTCTCTTTATCACACAAGTGATTCAACATACAGGCTCCTACTGAGATGGACCTAGGACTCGTAGGTTAGTATACCCTCTCTGATTAGAATGATGGAGGTTAGTAAGACGACTCTGCTCTTATCCTTATCTCACATACCCAGGGGATAAATTTAAATGTTATCTAATACATCAGGATAGTATACCCTCTCTGATTAGAATGATGGTGGTTAGTAAGACGACTCTGCTCTTATCCTTATCTCACATACCCAGGGGATAAATTTAAATGTTATCTAATACAGTCAGGCAACATTTCAGTTAATTTCAAAGGATTCTATAGCTTTAGTAAAATACAACAAAGCATTCTACAAAGTTATCCTATTGTAATTGTCTACAGTTGCAAAAAAGAAATTAGGCCAGGTGTGGTGGCTCACACCTGTAATGCCTATATTTTGGGAGGCTGAGGCAGGAAAGTGGCTTCAGGCCAGGAGTTTGAGACCAGCCTGGATACAAAGCAAGGCCCTGTCTCTACAAAAAAATTTTAAAATTAGCTGGGTGTGGTAGCACACGCCTGTACTCCCAGACATGGCAGGAAGATCACTTGAGCCCCTGAACCTAAATATAAAATAGCATTAAGTGGTTTTAAAAAATGATGACTACCTACCTGAAAGAATATCTACTTAACGAAATACCCACAAATCGGACTAATGGACATTAAAAGTAATATACTGGCATGGTGCAGTGTCTCACACCTATAATCCCAGCACTTTGGGAGGCTGAGGTGGGTGGATCACCTGAGGTCAGGAGTTCGAGACCAGCCTGGCCAACATGGCAAAACCCCTTCTCTACTAAAAACTACAAAAATTAGCTAGGCATGGTGGCATGCGCCTGTAATTCCAGCTACTTGGGAGGTTGAGGCAGGAAAATTGCTTGAACCCGGGAGGGGGAGGTTGGAGTGAGCCAAGATTGTGACACTGTACTCCAGCCTGGGCAACAGAGCGAGACTCCATCTCAAAAAAAAAAAAAAAAAACATGGTAATAAACTATGGCAATGTGGAAAAATTTACAGAATGAAATATCAAGACAAAAAAGGATATGAAATAAAATAAACACTACAATTACAACTTTAAAATATATTTCCATATTTACAAAGCACATAAGAAAAGTGAACTTTTTCGGCCGGGCGCGGTGGCTCAAGCCTGTAATCCCAGCACTTTGGGGGGCCAAGACGGACGGATCACGAGGTCAGGAGATCGAGACCATCCTGGCTAACATGGTGAAACCCCATCTCTACTAAAAAATACAAGAAACTAGCCGGGCGAGGTGGCGGGCGCCTGTAGTCCCAGCTACTCGGGAGGCTGAGGCAGGAGAATGGCGTAAACCCAGGAGACGGAGCTTGCAGTGAGCTGTGATCTGGCCACTGCACTCCAGCCTGAGGGACAGAGCAAGACTCCGTCTCAAAAAAAAAAAAAAAAAAAGAAAAGAAAACTGAACTTTTTAAACTAAAGTGGGACGGGCACAGTGGCTCACACCTGCAATCCCAGCACTTTGGGAGGCCAAGGCAGGTGGACCACTTGAGGTCAGGAGTTCAAGACCAGCACGGTCAACATGGCAAAACCCCATCGCTACTATAAATACAAAAAAGAAAATGAGCCAGGCGTGGTGGTAGGCGCCTGTAATCTCAGCTACTCGGGAGCCTGAGGCAGGAGAATCGTTTGAACCCAGGAGGTGGAGGTTGCAGTGAGCCAGGATTCCACTACTGCACTCAAGCCTGGGCAACAGAGCGAGACTCCATCCCAAAATAAATAAATAAATCAATAAATACAGTGATCTTTTCTTTTTCTCTAAACTTACATTTATAGTATGCCTAAAGTTTTAAAATATTTTATGCAGAAGTTATCTGACTATAGCCACAGTGGCTCATGCCTGTAATCCTGACACTTTGGGAGGCTGAGACAGGCAGACTGCATGAGCTCAGAAGTTCGAGATCAGCCTGGGCAACATGGTGAAACCCCGTTACTATTAAAAACACAAAAATTAGCTGGGAATGGTGGCCTGCGCCTACAATCCCAGGTACTCTGGAGGCTGAGGTGGGAGGATGACTTAAGCCTGGGAAGCAGAGGCTGCGGTGAGCTGACATCACACCACTGAATTCCAGCTTAAGAGCCTAGGTGACAGAACCAGACCCTGTCTCAGATAGGGGGAAAAAAAAAAAAAAAAAAAAAAAGTTATCTGACTTTAAAATGGAAAAATAATCACCAGGGTTTTGAGGTAGGCATGGATTATTTCTGCTGACATTATATTGGTGACATCTGTTCAAAAGAAAGAAATTATTTTCTATCAAGGTACTACTTACTGCGCATTTTCCTGATATTTTTGGGTAACACAATCTTCTCTTTGCAAAATTTGTAAAAATCTGCTACGTGCGAAATGGCATCTGGCAATGCATTTGTGCAAGTCCTGTGGTTTTATGTTAAATGTCTCTACAAAATGATGAGAAGAATCTACACGGAACACAATTAAGATTATAGAAAACAGGCTGGTCTGATAGTAGTGGGTTATCAGAATTGAACACTAGTGTCACTAACATTGATGGTATACAATCTCCCACTGCTAAATTTGATTGACTTTTTAAAAAAGGAAAACAGATTTACAAGCTAATAAATACCAAAAATGTTGAATTTTAATATTAAGAAATTAACATCATGTAACTAACAACTCCCCAAAAGCTAGTATACCATAAATATATAACAATACAACTAACGTTTTGTTTTGGTATTTGGGGCTGTTTTTTTGAGACAGGGTCTCACTGTATTGCCCAGGCTGAAGTGCAGTGGCACAAGTATAGCTTACTGCAGCCTCAACCTTCTGGGTTCAAGCAGTCCTCTCACCTCAGCCTCCACAGTAGCTGAGACTACAAGTACATACCACCATGCCCAACTAATTGTTTTTTTAGTATTTTTTGTAGAGACTGGGTCTCAAGGTGTTGCCGAGGCTAGTCTTGAACTCCTGGACTCAAGGGATCCTCCTGTCTCAGTCTCCCAGAGGGCTGGGATTACAGGCCACCACACTCAGCCCGACACAACTAATGTTAATGAAAGTAAGATGACCTTTTTTTAAGGCAGGCAACTAAAAAAGATTTCTAAAGGTGAGTTATTTTACACAATTAAAAATTTTCAGAGGGCATCTACCTAAAAACATTCTTATTATAATTTGAGACGTCTAGAAATACATTTATATCTATAGTGTATTTATTTATAGCTATCTCTTTTTTTTTTTTTTTTTGAGACGGAGTCTTGCTCTGTCGCCAAGGCTGGAGTGCAGTGGCCAGATCTCAGCTCACTGCAAGCTCCGCCTCCCGGGTTTACGCCATTCTCCTGCCTCAGCCTCCCGAATAGCTGGGACTACAGGCGCCCGCCACCTCGCCCGGCTAGTTTTTTGTATTTTTTAGTAGAGACGGGGTTTCACCGTGTTAGCCAGGATGGTCTCGATCTCCTGACCTCGTGATCCGCCCGTCTCGGCCTCCCAAAGTTCTGGGATTACAGGCTTGAACCACCGCGCCCGGCCAGATATCTCAAATTATAATAAGAGCTACTTTGCTTCCAAAAAGAATATTTTTTTTCTTTTTTTTTTTTTTGAGACGGAGTCTCCCTCTGTCACCCAGGCTGGAGTGCAGCGGCGGGATCTCAGCTCAATGCAAGCTCCTTCTTCCGGGTTCATGCCATTCTCCTGCCTCAGCCTCCTGAGTAGCTGAGACTACAGGTGTCCGCCACCAAGCCCAGCTAATTTTTTGTATTTTTAGTAGAGACGGGGTTTCACCGTGTTAGCCAGGATGATCTTAATCTCCTGGCCTCATGATTCGCCCGCCCTGACCTCCCAAAGTGCTGGGATTACAGGCGTAAGCCACCGTGCCCAGCCACAGAACCTTTTAACAAAGGAAGAAAGTCAATATAAAAAGGTAAGAGAGGATCACATCATCTCCACTGCTGCCATCAGTTTACTTTTCCTCCTAGTAAGACAATAGGACAGGATAACCAAATAAAACCACTGTTCATTTCTCAAATAATTATTCACTGTGTTACTAAAAACCAAAGTAGACCTGAGAATAACCCATATAAATATTTCAGAGTTCAGGTTTTTACCTGTAATAAATCCTACATGGCTCAATACAACAAAAACATGAGTATTCTGAAAATCAGGGACTTCCACAGTGCATTAACGTTGCTTATCCAGGTCCTAGTATTGCCTCAGAGAAACCACCAGAATTTGCCGGGCATGGTGGCTCATGCCTGTAATCCCAGCACTTTGGGAGGCTGAGGCGGGCGGATCACAAGGTCAGGAGTTCGAAACCAGCCTGGCCAACATAGTGATACCCCATCTCTACTAAAAATACAAAAAAATTAGCCAGACATGGTGGCGTGTGCCTGTAGTCCCAGCTACTCAGGAGGATGAGGCAATAGAATCGCTTGAACCCAGGAGGTAGGGGTTGCAGTGAGCTGAGATCACACCACTGCACTCCAGCTTGGGCAACAGAGTGAGACTTCGTCTGGGGAAAAAAGAAAAACAAAGAAATCATCAGAATTACTAAATATTTAACAAGAAATGAGTTTACCGAATTTAGAAGTTACCTAGAGACTGAACATTTTGACTGAATTGGTTTAAATCCAGAAATAGGACAATCCATGCTTACAAGTCTTATGCCTTATTAAATCCAAACATGCATATTTTATATAAAACAGTTTGTATTACATGTAATTGGGGCAGATCATCCACTAGCAGAAAAATTGGAAACATTCTTATATTACATTTGAAATCCTGGCACTTTGGGAGGCTGAGGTGGGAGGATTACTTGAGACCAGGAGTTCAAATCAAAACTAGCCTGGCCAACATAGGGAGACGCACCCTATCTCTAAAAAAAATAAAATTTTTTTTTTTAGACTGAGTCTGCTCTATTGCCCAGGCTGGAATTCTGTACTACAATCTTGGCTCACTGCACCCTCTGCCTCCCAGGTTCAAGCAATTCTCGTGCCTTAGCCTCCCCAAGTAGCTGGGATTACAGGTGCCCACCACAATGCCCAGCTAATTTTTGTACTTTAGTAATGATGGGGTTTCACCATGTTGGTCAGGCTGGTCTTGAACTCCTGACCTCAAGTGATCTGCCTACCTCAGCCTCCCAAAGTGCTGGGATTACAGGCATAAGCCACCACACCCAGCCAAAAAATAAACATTTTTTTTTAAGTACAAATTGCTCTTAAACATGAAACAATTTTCAACCTCACTAATAAGAGAAATACAAATTAAAACTATACTGAGATCCCACTGTAACCTATCAGACTGAAAAGATTAAAGTATCTGGTCACAGGCCGGGCGCAGTGGCTCACGCCTGTAATCCCAGCACTTTGGGAGGCCAAGGCTGGCGCATCACGAGGTCACGAGATCAAGACCATCCTGGTTAACACGGTGAAACCCCGTCTCTACTAAAAAATACAAAAAATCAGCCAGGTGTGGTGGCGGGCGCCTGTAATCCCAGCTACTCGGGAGGTTGAGGCAGGAGAATGGCGTGAACTCAGGAGACAAAGCTTGCAGTGAGCCGAGACCACGCCACTGCACTCCAGCCTGGGCAACAGAGCGAGACTCGATCTCAAAAAAAAAAAAAAAAAAAAAGGTCTGGTCACATACTATGTTAATGAGCCTTTAGGAAAACAGACATTATCCATACACTAGTGATAAAAGTATCAATTGTCGCCAGGAGCGGTGGCTCACGCATGTATGTAATCCCAGCACTTTAAGAGGCCAAGGCAGGAAGACTGCCTGAGCACAGGCATTCAACACCAGCCTGGGAAATATGGTGCAACCCCAGTATTAAAAAAACAAAACAAAAAAGGCCGGGCGTGGTGCCTCATGCCTGTAATCCTAACACTTTGGTGTAATCCTAACACCTTGAGAGGCCAAGGCGGGCAGATCACCTGAAGTCAGGAGTTTGTGACCAGCCTGACCAACAGGGAGAAATCCCATCTCTACTAAAAATACAAAATTAGCCAGGCGTGGAGGCGCATGCCTGTAATCCCAGCTACTCAGGGGGCTGAGGTAGGAGAATCGCTTGAACCCAGGAGGCAGGGGTTGCAGTGAGCCGAGATCACGCTATTGCAGTCCAGCCTGGGCAACAAGAGCAAAAACTCCGTCTCAAAAAAAAAAAAAAAAGCCAGGCGCATCGGCTTACGCCTGTAATCCCAACACTTTCAGAGGCCCAGGTGGGCAGATCATCTGAGGTAAAGAGTTCAAGACCAGCCCTGGCTAACATGGTAAAACCCCGTTTCTACCAAAAATACAAAAAATTAGCCAGGCATGGTGGCACACACCTGTAATCCCAGCTACTCAAGAGACTGAGGCAGGAAAATTTCTTGAACCCGGGAGGCAGAGGTTGCAGTGAGCTGAGATCATGCCATTGCACTCCAGCTTGGGCAACGAGAGTGAAACTCTGTCTTAGAGGAAAAAAAAGGGAAATGTTTCCCAATCCTTGTATTAGAACATAATAAAAAAATATAAATAGTAACTATGTTCATTATGAGAAGATTTCAAAGTACAGTTCCAGTAGAATATTAACCATTTCCTTTTTGGGGTACATTAATGTTTTAACTTATCTTGCTTTTACTAAGATCTCTTCATGATTTAAAAACTGTAAAGAACAATAAAAATTTAAGAATCAAAACAAAAAAGTATTTTATAAGTTGAACTTACTTTTAGAATTGGATTTAATATATTTCATTGCAACAAATCTTGCAAAATGATACATCAGATGAATAAACTTAGGACCACCAGGAGAAAGAAATAGTGAACCAACAACTTGAGGAAAGCTACTTCCACATTCACCCTATGAAGAAGAGAAGTAAGATGATTTGAAGACCTTGTTAACAAAAACTCTTACATTTACATCATACTATTTTTGTTAAAGGGTGTGACAGTCTTGCAATAGAAGTCCCACATTTTCATGAGCACTATGCTACAGGTTGGCATGGGGTTCCCTAGTACCTCTTCATAGCACAGTGGCTTGGACATGTCCAACTCTGCAGCAGAGTACAAAACAGTCCAAGGGGGTAAGGCCCCCAGCCCACTGTCTCCTCATCATACTATTTTTGAAGCATAAAAGAATTTGATCAGGACTGGGTGCGGTGGCTCATACCTGTAATCCCAGCATTTTGGGAGGCCGAGGCAGACAGATCACTAGAGGTCAGGAGTTCAAGACCAGCCTGGCCAACATGGTGAAACCCCATCTCTACTAAAAATACAAAAGTTATCTGGGCATGGTAGTACATGGCTGTAATCCCAGCTACTCAGGTGGCTGAGGTGGGAGAATCGTTCAAACCTGGGAGGCAGAGTTGCAGTGAGCCAAGACTGTGCCATTGCACTCCAGCCTGGGTGACAGAACAAGACTCCATCTCAAAAAAAGAAAAAAGAAAAAAGAATTTGATCAGAATTATTCCATTTAAACCACAAGTTAAACGTTGTGGGTTTTGGTTTTTCTAAACTCAATGTAGACCTGGTAAGAAAAAACAATTATAATGATACAGACACAATCATTGATACTATCTGGGGAAGCAAACTAAAATAATATACAGTTGAAAAAGTTTTCTTTAAACAAAAACTGTGCTATAAACTCTCAGGAAGTCTAAAACCTATTTTCAGTGCACCTGGCCAGCAAAGCTGGTTTCTTCGAAATACATAGAATCCCAACCAAAAACCATCAAAGAAGACTATTTTAACTAGTATTTCCTTGCTTATACTGATAGCATTGAAGCATTAAAAAGATTTCACCTCTAAAAAGTTAAAGAGTTAAAGTAGTTTTTAACTTCTTAAAGTCTGTATCTTCTAACAAAAAGAATACTTACAGAAATCCTTTTTATCCATTCACAGCAATGTTTTCGGAATTCAGTATCACTTTTTTGGTCAAATGGGGGCCAACAAAATCTGGAAAACAAAAATAAAAGCATTAGGACTATGCACAACAAGAGCCAAAAAAAAAAGCCTCAGCAAATTTTTTAAAAATCAAACTTATTGCCAGGCGCAGTGGCTCGTGCCTGTAATCTCAGCACTTTGGGAGGCCAAGGCGGGCGGATCACAAGGTCAGGAGATCGAGACCATCCTGGCTAACGCGGTGAAACCCCGTCTCTACTAAAAAAATACAAAAAAATTAGCCGGGCGTGGTGGCGGGCACCTGTAGTTCCAGTTACTCAGGAGGCTGAGGCAGGAGAATGGTGTGAACCCGGGAGGCGGAGCTTGCAGTGAGCCGAGATTGGGCCACTGCACTCCAGCCTGGGCGACAGAGCAAGACTCTGTCTCAAAAAAAAAAAAAAAAAAAAAAAAAAAAAATTATTTCTACTACCAGAAATATTAACACATGGCTGGGCGTGGTGGCTCACACTTGTAACCCCGGCACTTTGGAAAGCCAATGCAGACAGATCGCTTGAGGCCAGGAGCTCGAGACCAGCCTGGCCAACATGGAGAAATCCCGTCTCGACTAAAAATAAAAAAATTAGCTAGGCATAGTGGTGTGCGCCTACAGCCCCAGCTACTCAGGAGGCTGAGGCACGAGTACTGCTTGAACCCAGGAGGTGGAGTCTGCAGTGAGCCAAGATGGCATCACTGCACTGCAGCCTGGGTGACCCTGTCTCAAAAGAAAAAAAAAAAAAATTAAAAAAAAAAATTAAAGTGAAATGAATTAAAGTTAACATTCTTAAATAACAGATAGAGAGACACCAACCTGTGAGAAATTGAATTTTTTAATTTATAAACATCTAAAGGATTGAGTTCTGTTTCATACAAACAACTAAAATGTATTAAATGAGGGAATGAACAGCTATAAGAATTGCTGAAAATCAGCTAAAGACAACAATCTCAACGGATCCACTGGACTAGTGCATAAAGATAAATAAATAAACTAGTAAATTAAGCCTGAAAAGAAATAGTAATCTTGCGGGACAGAAACATAAACAGATATATATGAAGAGGACAAAAAATGGCATACAAGAGCATGACTCCTAGAGATAATCCTTATCATACTGTGGGTGCTATTGCTTTGTGGCTAAACAAGACAGAAAAACATGAAAAAGAAAATTTTGCTTCAACTTTGGTCAAGAATATTAGGGTTTAAAATTTACCTACTGCTTTCCTTTCAGTCAGTTTTTTCCAAATTTTTATTCTGAGGCATAATTATTTAAGGCCTCACTTTTTCTATAACTACATTCAGTATTTGCAGAAAAAACTGAGCATGCATAGGGAATAAAAAGACTAAAAGGCTAGAATGTCAACAGTGATACTCAGTGGTTGATGGGTTTCAAAACAATTTTTACATTTTCCTATATTTTCTGAATTACTTAAAATGAGCCGTAATGTTGATAATCAGCAAAAAAAAAGTAAAAATCTATTTTTGTTTGGACAGAAGAAGCTGCTCTATACCTTAATAATAGGGAATTCCAAAAAATGATCCAAACATACCTATTCTCCTGCACACTCAGAACTTTAAATAAAAGCAAAATATTCAAAATAGATTATCAAAAATGAAAATAATGCCCTAAGCAATAGATCTACTTGTTGCTTTCCTATATAAAAGATTGAAGGCACAACATAAATATCAAAAGAAATTTGAACACTTTTTTAGATAGCAGAAACACAAATCACATGCAAAATAACTTAGAACTGAGACTAGTGGGTGTTTACATTTTTATCTCCTTCTTAAACAACAGCATACAACAAAAGAGTAAATGTATTAGGAATGATTTTTCCCTACAGCAAGTGATGCTTTAATATATCACTGAAAAAAGTAAGGATTTACAGAGAACCATGTAGACAAAACAACACTGCCTATAGGAAAAGTAGTAAGGCATACAGTACTAAGCAAAAAAAAAAAAACAGGGCAAAATCAAGTTCATACAGATTGATACCAGTTAATTGTGCTGCTAACAATAATTTGCTTAATTATTAAGACCATAAAGAAAATGTTAAGAATTATATAAAATAAAAACTATGAGATCCGGCCACTGCACTACCTACTCCGTCTCAAAAAAAAAAAAAAAAAATATACATAAAGAAAATGATTTTAAGATATGTACCAAAGAAAAACGTCACCCAGATTTATAAAGATTAAGAATTAAATGTATAAGACTCAAACCTGAATTTTGTAATATTCATTCAAAACATCAGTCAAAGGCCAAGTTGAAATTCTGGCTTATGCTGGGTGTGGTGGCTCACACCTGTAATCCCAGCACTTTGGGACGCCGAGGCGGGTGGTTCACCTGAGGTCAGCAGTTTGAAACCAGCCTGACCAACAAAGTGAAACTCCATCTCAAATAAAAATGCAAAAATTAGCCAGGCATGGTGGCAGGCACCTGTAATCCCGGCTACTCGGGAGGCTGAGACAGGAGAATTTCTTGAACCTGGGAGGCGGAAGTTGCAGTGAACCTAGATCGCGTCACTACACTCCAGCCTGGGTGATGGAGTGAGACTCTATCTCAAAAAAAAAAAAAAAAAGAAAAAAGAAATTCTGTCTTATATCAAAACACAGTCCATTTCAAATTTGGAAAGAAACTTAAGAAAATGAAATTATTTTTCCTTACTTGAAAACTTCTTTGGTGAGAGACTGGTCCAGAACTTGAAACAAAAAATAAGAAACTATATGAAAGGCATCACGGTTCAGCTTGTCAAACATGTTCCTAGTGGTTAAAAATGAAATAGAAATAGAAAAAGAAAAAGAAAATGGTTAATAAACCAAACATCATCAAAAGCTGAGTAAGAGTTCGACACAAATTAATGTTTTCATTCTCTTCAGGAAGTCAAGGCAAATTAATTTTTCTCATTCATGTACATTTTATAACCAGTTAAGAAAAACATGCAAGCTTTCATTTTCTAATTCTCAAATCACAGATTCAATATAAGACTGGCAGAACTGGCTTTAATGAAAACACTCTACAGAAAAGGAAGGAAAACCTAATTCGAGAGAGAACCATGCCTTATAATGGTAACAACCTACATTAACTGAATAACAGTAAATAGTTAATATTTATTAAGAGTTTCCTATTTGCCAAGCATTCTTCTAAGCCTTCTACAAGCAGTAACTTAGCTAATCTTCACTACTATCACATACTATCTACTTTAACACAAATTATTTTATTTAATCCTAATGACACTAGATAGTAGTTTGATTATCTTCATTATACAGATGAGGAAACCTAAATTTAGAGGTTAGAAATTTGCCCAAAATCACTTAACCAGAAAGTAGAAAAGCACTGATTTGAAATATGTCACCTCACCCTAGAGTCCAGGGTCTTCACTACTAGATTTTTATTCCCAGAACCATCTTTATAACATAACGCTGGCATTCGTTTTTATTGTTCCAATTACCCTAATTAATCAAAACAAAGCCTAAAAAAAAAAAAAGTGAAAACAAAACAAAAAAACACTAAACCCTTTAAGAAATGTCACACAACTATAAGGAATCAAGAGTTAACTTAAACGGAAAAGCATGAAATTTACTTCCAAAAAAATCAAATCAAGTGAATTTCTGACTTAGGATTACCATTCTCTTGCGTAAGTTCCTATGCCTACCCATTTGTCAAACAACACTTTTGTCCTTAGAATGTCTCTACTCTTCAAGTAACACAAATGAAGTTCCATCTATCCTACTTCCCTACCATCTCTCAAACCTGTTGTCTTTTCATAAAGTACCTTGCTCTCTTCTCTTTGACACTTATTATAATTTGTAATAAGACATTTGTTGAAGGTTTGTTCCTTCACTAGACTAAAACACTGTAAGGGGGCGGGTGCAATGGCTCACACCTGTAATCCCAGCACTTTGGGGGGCCAAGGCAGGCAGATCAAGAGGTCAAGAGATCGAGACCATCCTGGCCAACATGGTGAAACCCCATCTCTACTAAAAATACAAAAATTAGCCAGGTGTGGTGGCGTGTATCTGTAATCCCAGCTACTCAGGAGGCTGAGGCAGGAGAATCGCTTGAACCCAGGAGGCAGAGGTTGCAGTGAGCCAAGATCGCACCACTGCACTCCAGTCTGGTGACAGAGCGAGACTTCGTCTCAAAAAAAAAAAAAAAAAAAAAAAAAAAAAATTCTGTAAGGGAAAATTTATATCTATTCTGTTTACCACTGCATAGCCAGGTCCAATACTGTGGTCAATAAATATTTGTTGAATGAACAAATAAATGAATGACCTCTTTTTATTCCTACTGCCACTTTAGTTCAGGCCTAGATAACTAACTGCAAAGCCCTTCTTCCCCTTCTATCCATTCTCTGTAATGCAACCATATGATTTTTCCAAACTGCAAACCTTTTGGGCAAATATCTTGGAATGGATTGCTGAGTCATATATTAAGCATATGTTTAACATTTTTAAAAAATGGAGCCGGGCCTGGTGGCTCACGCCTGTAATCCCAGCACTCTGGGAGGCTGAGGCGGCTGGATCACCTGAGGTCGGGAGTTCGAGACCAACCTGACCAACATGGAGAAACCCCGTCTCTACCAAAAATACAAAATTAGTGGGGCATAGTGGTGCAAGCCTGTAATCCCAGCTACTCCGGAGGCTGAGGAAGCAGAATCTCTTGAACCCAGGAGGCAGAGGTTGCAGTGAGCCGAGATCACGCCACTGCACTCCGGCCTAGGCAACAAGAGCAAAACTCCATCTCAAAAAAAAAAAGAAAGAAAAGTGGTCATACCAGTTCAGGCTCATAGAAACAAAAAACTCATAAACTGCAAACCAAAGAGAACGTGTATGTACAAAATATAAGTGAATAAAAAATAATGGGTTTTTTCTTTTTTGTTTTTAAGAGACAGGGTCTCTCTCACTCTTGTTACCCAGGCTGGAGTACAGCGCTACCATTATAGCTCACTGTAGCCTCAAACTCCTGGGCTCAAGCAATACTCCCACCTTGCCCTCCCAAAGCACTGGGATAACAGGTGTGAACCACCATGTCTAGCCTAATTGCTTTTTTAAGAGACAGGGTCTCACTATGTTGCCCAGGCTGGTCTCAAACTTCTGGCCTCAAGTAATCTCCCACCTCAGCCTTCTAAGCAGCTGGATTTACAGGTGCATTGAGCAATTTTAGAAGTAAATTTGGCAGGGTGCAGTGGCTCATGCCTGTAATCCCAGCACTTTGGGAGGCCGACGTGGGAGGACTACTTGAGCCCAGAAGGTCAAGATCAGCCTAGGCAACACAGTGAAAACCCATCTCTACAGAAAGAATAGAATTAAAATTAGCCGGCCAGGCGTGGTGGCTCACGCCTGTAATCCCAGCACTTTAGGAGGCCAAGGCAGGTGGATCATGAGGTCAGGGTTTCAAGATCAGCCTGGCCAAGATGGTGAAACCCTGTTTCTACTAAAAATACAAAAAAATTAGCCAGGCATGGTGGCAGGTGGCTGTATTCCCAGCTACTCGGGAGGCTGAGGCAGAGAATTGCTTGAACCAGGGAGGCAGGGGTTGCAGTGAGCTGAGATCGCACAACGGCACTCCAGCCTGGGCAACAGAGCAAAACTCCATCTCAAAAAAAAAAGAATTAAAATTAGCCAGGCATGGCAGCAGGCAACTGTAATTCCAGCTACTTGGGAGGCGGAAGTGGAAGGATCACTTGAGCCCAGGAGATGGAGGCTGCAGTGAGCCACATTCAGGCCACTGCACTCCAGCCTGGAAGACAGAGCCAGATTATCTCAAAAAATAAAAACAAAAAAGTAAATTTGATGCCACATCCATGCTTAAAGCATTTAAAGAGCCGGGCACGGTGGCTCACACCTGTAATCCCAGCACTTTGGGAGGTCGAGGCAGGTGGTCGGGAGATTGAGACAATCCTAGGTAATATAGTGAAACCCCGTCTCTACTAAAAAAATACAAAAAAAATTAGCCAAGCGTGGTGGCAGGCACCTGTAGTCCCAGCTACTCGGGAGGCTGAGGTAGAAGAATGGAGTGAACCTGGGAGGCAGAGCTTGCAGTGAGCTGAGATCATACCACTGCACTCCAGCCTGGACGACAGAGCAAGGCTCTGCCTCAAAAAAACAAAATAAAATAAAATAAAGCATTTAAAGGGGACATGTGTTACAAGATGGCGAATCTTGCAGAGAAAAGGAAATGCTTGTACCTTGTTGGTAGAATGCAAAGTAGTACAGCCTGGCCAATGTGGCAAAACTCCGTCTCTACTAAAAAATAGAAAAATTTGCTGGGCACGGTGGCAGGTGCCTGTAATCCTAGCTACTCAGGAGGCTGAGGCAGGAGAATTGCTTGAACCCAGGAGGCAGAGGTTGAAGTGAACCAAGATTGCGACATTGCACTCCAGCCTGGGAGACATAGCACACTCTGTCCCAAAAAAAAAAAAAAACTAAAATTGCCAAAACACTGCAGAGAATGACGCAGTGACAATGAGAGCCATTCTCAGCGGAACTCTGGAAAAGCTTCAGACTTCTCCACCAGTATAGAGAAAATGTGACTGTGCTATGGGCCATCAAATCATGTGAAACAAATAATACATGAACCTGATAAATGCTATATGCTTGTAGTCAGTTTTTTTTTTTTTCCCGGAGACTGAGTCTCCCTCTGTCACCCAGGCTGGAGTGCAGTGGCGCGATCTAAGCTCACTGCAACCTCCACCTCCTGGGCTCAAGCCATTCTCCTGCCTCAGCCTCACCAGAACCTGGGACTACAGGCGCACGCTGCCACGCCCGGCTAATTTTTTTGTATTTTAGTAGAGATGGGGTTACACCGTGTTGCCCAGGCTGTTTCCGAACTCCTGAGCTCAGGCAATCCGCCCCCTCGGCCTCCCAAAAGTGCTAGGATTACAGGCAGGAGCCACCACGCCAGGCGGTACTCAATTTTTAGAAAAGACTGCTAGACAGGCCGCTACACACGTTAATAGTAACTTCTCAAAAATAATTACCAAGCAAAACTTAATTACAGTTGTAAATCTTGACAGAAAAAATACAGCCAAAACAAGTCAAGAGGGGGAAGGCAGAGGAGGAGGAAGGAAATCTTATAATAGCTCGGTTCATTGTGAAATTATGGTAGGAATCAAAAGAGATTGATGAATCAAGAAATAGAGGTCGCTGGGTGCGGTGCCTCACGCCTGTAATCCCAGTACTTTGGGAGGCCGAGGCGGGTGGATCACCTGAGGTCAGGAGTTTGAGACCAGCTTGACCAACATGGCGAAACCCCGTCTCTACCAAAAACACAAAAATTAGCCGGGCGCAGTGGCGGGCACCTGTAATCCCAGCTAGTACGGAGGCTGAGGCACAAGAATCGCTTGAACACAGGAGGAGGAGGTTGCAGTGAGCCGAGGATCGTGCTACTACGCTCCAGCCTGGGCGACAGAGCCAGACTCCGACTCAAAAAAAAACAAAAACAAAAACAAGGAAAAAACCACAGCCACAGTCAGGCATGGTGGCTCAAGCCTGTAATCCTGGCACTTTGGGAGGCGGATCATGAGGTCAGAAGTTCGAGACCAGCCTGGCCAATGTAGTGAAACTCATGTCTCTACTAAAAATACAAAAATTAGCCGGACATGGTGGCGGGCGCCTGTAGTCCCAGCTACTCAGGGGGCTAAGGCAGAAATCACTTGAACCCGGGAGGCGGAGGTTGCAGGGAGCCGAGATCGCGCCACTGCACTCCAGCCTGGGCGACAGAGCGAGACTCTGTTTCAAAAAAAAAAAAAGCCTCTAGAAGAACTGAAAATATGTAATTTACAAAAATATAACAGATTGAGGAGAATAGAAGATGGCCAATGTATCTATCCCAAATTCCCCTTGGCCTACAGTGGGAATGATGAAACAGAGATACTGGCTAAAGTTGATAAAACATAGAAATAAAACAGAGTTATTTACAGTGGGTTATTAGGAGAGATCCATAACCTTAACAGAAGTGGAAAAAGTAGGGAAGGGGCTTTTACTTTCCATACTTTTCATTAAAAGGGTATTAGTTTTTAATACCTTCTCCGTTGTTTTATGCTAACTCCAGCATGCCTTACTAATTCAAAAATTAAAAATTATAAAGTTAAACCACCTTCAAAGGCTCCCTTGAGTTCAAAAGGCATTTTGTACGTAAGATTCCCCTGCTCTTCCACTACTACCCGCCATCCCTCCCACTACTCCACAGACCACCCCTCCACCACCTAGGCAGAATTAAGCTGTTCCTCCAGTTTTGCACTCTGCCCATCTGCAGACTTTGCACTCGCCTACAGATCGCTTCCGGCACTCTTCCATTATTTACTGTCTGCCTCTGCCACTAGGCTGGCAGCAACTGGGAGTAGGAACTTTGGAGTCAATGCCTGGCACAGAGTAACCGCTCAACCAATTCTGATTAATCAACCTCCGGGGTATACAAAAGGGCAAGGCCGGGATCCCCCGGCTCAGGCTCCCTCGCCCCGACAGCCCCGGCCTCCTTACACTCCGAGATGCGTGTGCGACACGATCTTTCCGCAGGCAATGGTTGCCGGGCCTGGCTCGAAGCCGAGCGCCTGCAGATACATCCAGAGATGCTCCTTCTCGAAAGCGGTGACCGAAGCCGAGCTCATCCTCGCGGTAGGCACGGCGGCTGCGAAGAAAGAAAGCGCAAACCCAGGGGACTCGGAGGGCCCTCAAGATCCCTCCCTACGGTCAGCCTGAGGTCGCGGCGGTCCTTCCATTGCCAAAGTCTGCTCCTTTCTCGCCCCGAGCCATTTCGCCTCAAAGGGACTTACAGCCTCCGGGAAACTGAGCTTCTAACGGTAGTGCGGGCACAACTGCCTCAGCAAAGCCACCACAAACCGAGACTCCCGCCCTTAAGGAAGAGCAGTATGCGCCTGCGCCGCCAGTCTTCCGAAGGAGGAGGGACTTCCCGGAAGGACTATATCTCCCGCCATGCCATGCGCCCTTCTCTCCTCCCTTCCGGTCATGCCCAGCCAAGAAACTACAAGACCCACGCGGCATTGCGCGGCCAGCGAATTGTTCTGCGCTTGCGTAACGGCTATCTTGCCCAGATCCTCGGGTCTTCGGGCTTTTCTGATTGTTGGTGTGTGGGGTTCATTTGCTTGTGTATGCTAGTTGTTACGTCACATAAAAGCCATAAATGGAGCACTGTACCTCGGTGTAGAGAGAAGAAGCATTGGTTCCATCCTCCGCTATGCTCACTGTGACTCTGATCAAGTCACGTAATCTCTGAGCCCCATTTCTGTCATTAGCGAAATCTATGCCCTCAAATACTAGATGCTCCTTTGTCTGCTTTAAATGAAATTTTTGAGACGGAGTTTCGCTCTTGTTGCTCAAGTTGGGGTGCAGTGACGAGATTTCGGCTCACTGCAACCTCCGCCTCCCGGGTTCAAGCATTTGTCCTGCCTCAACCTCCAGAGTAGCTGGGATTAACAGGCGTCCACCACCACGCCCGGCTAATTTTTTGTATTTTTAATAGTCTCTGAAAGCACAATAGAGACAGTTTCACCATGTTGACCAGGCTGGTGTCGAACTCCTAACATCAGGTTATCCGCCGTCCTCGGCCTCCCAAAGTGTTGGGATTACAGGCGTGAGCCACTGCGCCCGGCCGCCTGCAGTTCTCTTAACTGACGGCTGTTGCCTACCACAAACCCCATAGACAACAGGGCCTCGAAATGGATTGGGTAACCTGCTTTTAAGTCTCATTGCTACCTCTGGCAATTATTGCCTCCTGCCTCACTAAAACCACCTTAATAAAAAGAGGCCAGGCACGGTGGCTCAAGCCTATAATCCCAGCACTTTGGGAGGCCAAGGTGGGTGGATCACCTGAGGCGGGGAGTTCAAGACCAGCCTCACCAACATGGAGAAACCCGGTCTCTACTAAAAATACAAAATTAGCCGGGCGGGGTAGCGCATGACTGTAATCCCAGCTCAGCTACTCGGTAGGCTGAGGCAGAATAGCTTGAACCCAGGAGGCAGACGTTGCATTGAGCCAAGATCCTGCCACTGCACTTCAGCCTGGGCGACAAAGTGAGACTCTGTCTCAAAAAAAAAAAAAAAAAAAAAAAAAAAAAAAAAAAAGAGTGAGAGGAGAGAGAGAGAGAGAACCCACTAAGTTGCCCAGGCTGGGCTCGAACTCCTGGGCTCAAGCGATCTGTCCACCTTGGCCTCCCAAGGAAGGAGCCACCGCGCCCAGCCTAAAACCACTTTTTGAAGTTTATGCATAGCTTTTCACTGTGGAGGTCATTGTAAGATCTCTGATTCCATTCTGGTGGTGCAGCCTGTGGTCCAGTTGCACAGGAGGCTGAGGTGGGAAAATCATGTGGGCCCTGGGAAGCTGAGGCTGCAGTGAGCTGTGATTGCACGATTGCACTTCATTCAGCCTAGTGACAGAGCAAGACCCTTCTCCAAGCAAAAGAACAGCAACAAAAAAAATCTCTGACTCCTGTCAACAAAGAGTCAAACTCTGTAAAATTGTTACCGGTAAAAACAGAGTCTTGATCCAGACCCAAAGAGAAGGTTCTTGGATCTTGTGCGGGAAATAATTTGAGGTGAATCACAGAGCACAATGAAGGAAGGAAGTTTATTGGAAATTACTCCGTTGAAGAGCGGAGCAACCTCAGAAAGGAGGCGGAGGAACACACGGTCCTTTGTTACTGTTACTGTCTCTACTTATGAGAAACTATAAAGAGCTGTAATTAAACTTGGAATGCGCAGATGTGCTCACTAAAGGTGGGGCTATTGTGCTTTCAGAGACCATTAATCTTTCAACCTATGCTTGCTCATTAACATCATCTTTAAGTAAAGTTGGCTGCTCTTTAGAGCATCTGGACATTCTGCAGGATTGGTGGGAGATGTCCTGTATGGCCATAAATATTCTGTTATTATAATTGGTGGCAAGCTTAGAATGTGGCTGTTTTTAGACCATAAGCATTAATTTTATAGGAGCCTTGTAAGTGCCTAGCTAGTTTAAGATGGAGTCACTTGAGTCATGTTTTATTAAACCAGAGGCCTGGAAAGCAGGGGTTCCTCTAACAAAATATTTAAAGAAGTTTATTCTGAGCCAAATATGAGTGACTATGGCCTGAGGCACAGTCTCAAGAGTTCCTGAGAACATGTGCCCCAGATGGTGGGGCTATAGCTTGGTTTTAGGGAGACATAAGACATCAATCAATACATGTAAGGTATACATTGGTTCTGTACAGAAAGGTGAGGCAACTCAAAGTGGAGGGTTCAGGTCATAGGTGGACTCAAAGATTTTCTGATTGGGGCGGGCATGGTGCCTTACGCCTGTAATCCCAACACTTTGGGAGGCCGAGGCACTTGAAGTCAGGAGTTTGAGACCAGCTTGGTTAACATGGTGAAACCCCGTCTCTACTAAAAATACAAACATTAGCCAGGAATGGTGGTGCGCACCTGTAATCCCAACTACTCAGGAGGCTGAGGCAGGAGAATCGCTTAAACTCAAGAGGCCAAGGTTGCAGGGACCTGAGATCGTACCACTGAATTCCAGCCTGGGCGATTCGGTGAGACTGTCTCAAAACAAAAAAAAAAAACAACAACAAAAAAGATTTTCTGATTGCTATTGGTTGAAAGAGTCAAGTTACTATCTAAAGACCTAGAATCTATAGAAAAGTGTCTATCAAGATAAGTGGTTGTGGACACCAGGGTTAGTATGAAGTCTCATAGGTGGCCACCCAAAAGTACTAGAAGCTGGGTGTAGTGGCTCATACCTGTAATCCCAACACTTTGGGAGGCTGAAGCTGTGGATTGTTTCAGCCCAGGAGGCAGAGGTTGCAGTGAGCCCACATCATGCCACTGCATGCCAGTCTGGGCAACAGTGCAAGACCCTGTCTCAAAAAAAAAAAATTTTACGCTAGACACAGTGGCTCGCACCTGTAATCCAGCATTTTGAGGGGCCAAGGTGGGCAGATCACCTGAGGTCAGGAGTTCAAGACTGGCCTGGCCAACACGGTGAAACCCAATCTCTACTATAAAGACAAAAATTAGCCAGGCATGGTGGCAGACGCCTGTAGTCCCAGCTACTTGGGAGGCTGAGGCAGGAGAATTGCTTGAACCCGGGACGCAGAGGTTGCAGTGAGCTGAGATCACATGCCATGCCACTGTACTCCAGCGTGGGTGACAGAGCAAGTATTGGATTCTCAGTTAATCTCTTCAGGATGGGGATGGCCTGCCAGGGGAAAGATCTACTTATTTCAATAGAGATTCTATTTATGTATTTATTTATTTATGAGATGGAGTCTCACTCTATCACCCAGGCTAAAGTGCAGTGGTGCCATCTCGGCTCAGTGCAACCTCTGCCTCCTGGGTTCACGTAATTCTCCTGCCTCAGCCTCCCAAGTAGCTGGGATTATAGGCATGCGCCACCATGCCCAGCTAATTTTTGTATTTTTAATAGAGAAAGGGTTTCACCGTGTTGACCAGGCTGGTCTGGAACTCTAGACCTCAGGTGATCTGCCCGCCTCGGACTCCCAAAGTGCTGGGATTACAGATGTGAGCCACCGGCCAGCTTCTTTACAGATGTAGATTTCCCCCCATAAGAGACGGTTTTGAAGGACCATTTCAAAATATAACAAAGAAACATATTTTGGGAAAAAATATTTTTATTTCCTTCTTTATCTGTCAATGTTATGCCAGTCAAGTTGGAAAGTAAGCTGGGTTATATAGGCTTAAACAAAACCCATCTGATGAGATTTTTATGACTTGTAGGACATGACTCCCCAAGTTCTATAGATAGGAATTTGGACAAGAAAGAAAAAAGGTCAGAGTTTAGTCCTCACTCACTAGGCCTCATTCTAAGATTTGGCAGCTAGGCGCAGTGGCTCATGCCTGTTAATTCCAGCACTTTGGGAGTCCAAGGCAGGAGGATTACTTGAGACCAGGAATTCCAGGCTAGCCTGGTATTCTCCCGCCTCAGCCTCCTGAGTAGCTGGGATTACAGGCATCCGCCACCACACCTGACAAATTTTTGTATTTTTAGTAGAGACAGGGTTTCACCATGTTGGCCAGGCTGGTCTGGGGCTCCTGACCTCAAGTGATCTGCCCGCCTTGGCCTCCCAAAGTGTTGGGGTTACAGACGTGAGCCACCATGCCCAGCCCAATCTTTTGAAGGTTTTTTGTTATAGAGAGAAGGTCTCACTATATTGCCCAGGCTGGTCTGGAACTCCTGGGCTCAAGTGATCCTCCCACCTTGGCCTCCCAAAGTGCTGAGATCACAAGTGTGAGCCACTGCCTCCAGATTGCTTCTACAATTTACTCCCTTAATTAATACTTCTTTTTTTTTTTTTTTTTGAGATGGAGTCTCACTCTGCCACCCAGACCAGAGCGCAGTGGCATGATCTTGGCTCACTGCAACCTCTGCTTCCTGGGTTCAAGCGATTCTTCTGCCTCAGCCTCCTGAGTAGGCTGGGATTACAGGCCTGTGCCACTACAACTCGGCTAATTTTTTTTTCTTTTTTTTGTATTTTTAGTAGAAACGGGGTTTCACCATGTTGGCCAGGCTGGAAACTCCTGACCTCAAGTGATCCACCCACCTTGGCCTCCCAAAGTGCTGGGATTATAGGCAACTAATACTTAATGTTGCTTTGTGCCAGGCACTGCTCTAAGCTTTTCATAAATGTTAACTGTTTAATCTTCATAGCAAACCTAACACTATTCCTGTTTTACTGATGAAAAAAAATGAGGCATAGAGAAATTAAGTAACTTGCTCAAGGTCACACAGTAAGTGGCAGAGTCAGATTAGAAACCAGAGTCTGAGCCCTTACCCATCATGCTATGCTTCCTCCCAGTTGACCTGCTTTTAGTCACATGCCCACCACTAGGCTAAGGGAAAGCAAAAACCTTGACCACTATACCCACTGAGACCTTCAAAATAAGCATGAATGAATCATGGGAGACCAAAAGACAACAAATGTTCACTATACCAGAGGGAAAAAAAATCATGAAGTCAAGATTATACAGCCCAATTTTTATTGTAAGTATTTCAGCAATTAAACTTTAAATAATTATATTAAATGATATATGACACAGAACTAGGATCTCTTACAAAAGTTTAGATGAGAGTGTCATTGCAATTAAGACCAATATAGCCAAAAAACTAGATTAACACTCTTCAAAGTCACGGGAATAAAAACAGGAAGTTTAATGTAATGCAAATTGCATATTCAACCTAAAGGGGTATTTTATTGTTGTTAGTTATTCAACATTTTGCCCTGAGAGGACAGGGTCATTAGCATGTGAATGATTTGATCCGTTCTCCTCTTCCAAAGCTATAATATCTGGAATCTCATCCGTCTCAGATGTCAAGTCTATGGTGGTGAAATCAAGTACCTGTAAAAGAAGAATCTTGGATATTGAAACAAACACTGATGAAGCAGAGTTGTCAGGTCCATCTGAGCTCATGGAGACTTTAGTGCATGTAGGTGAGCCTTGCTTTGTCCATAGCTGTGTTTTTGAAAAGATGTTTGTGGTCTTATTCATGCAATTCCCTCATACTATAAAAGCACTAAGGAAAACTTTTAAAAAGGAAACTAACTAGTGGTGGAGGCTAGTCAATGAAGGCTTTTTTAAAAATACCAGATATATAGCATTTCTTGTTATTTCTCGTTATTCTCGTTATTCAACTATTAATCTATTACTTTCTTAAAATCCATAATACTTTTCCATAAGCAAGTGTCTAGGGAAATGTCTAGCAACTGAGGAAACAAAAGTTCTTTTTATGGTTGAAACAGCCATCACAAAACCCCACCTCTTCCCTACACAGGAAAGCCTTTAGGGACAAAAAACTCTATCAAATTTTATTTTATGTACAATTTTGATAAGCTAGGTAATGTTTCTTAGCAAACAACAGATTAAAACAAGAAAATTAAGGCCGGCCGTAGTGGTTCACGCCTGTAATCCCAGCACTTTGGGAGGCCGAGGTGGGCGGATCATGAGGTCAGGAGATCAAGACCATTCTGGCTAACACAGTGGAACGCTGTCTCTACGAAAAATACAAAAAATTAGCTGGGCGTGGTGGCATGCACCTGTAGTCCCAGCTACTCAGGAGGCTGAGGCAGGAGAATCACTTGAACCTGGGAGCAGTGAGCCAAGATCGTGCCATTGCACTCCAGCCTGGGCGACAGAGTGAGACTCTCTCAAAAAAAAAAAAAAAAGAAAAGAAAAGAAAAATTAACAACATATAACATATTACTAAAGGCTAGAATCTTGATAGTGGAGGGAAAAAACACAGCTGATTACCTAACAGGAAAAAGAGCTAACAGCAACTAAAATCCCTCAAAAAAACTGGGCGTGGTGGCTCACGCCTGTAATCCCAACACTTTGGCAGGTGGATCAGGAGGTCAGGAGTTCAAGACCAGCCTGGCCAAAATGGTGAAACCCTGTCTCTACTAAAAATACAAAAATTAGTCGGGTATAGTGGCAGATGCCTGTAATCCCAGCTTCTCGGGAGGCTGAGGCAGGAAAATCACTTGAACCCAGGAGGCAGAGGTTGCAGTGAGCCAAGATTGCACCACTGCACTCTAGCCTGGGTGACAGAGCAAGACTCTGTCTCTGAAAAAAAAAAAAAAAAAAATCCCTCAAAAAATAAAGGAAAGAGGGAAATTGGGGAGTCATTGTGGGGCTTGTTTTGTTTTGTTTTGTTTTAAACGGAGTTTCACTCTGTCCCCCAGGTTGGAGTGCAGTGGCGTGATCTCAGCTGACTGAAACCTCAGCCTCCCAGGTTCAAACCGATTCTCCTGCCTCAGTTTCCCGAGTAACTGGGATTACAAGCGTGTGCTGCGACCATGCCCAGCTAATTCTTGTGTGTGTATATATATATATATATTTTTTTTTTTTTTTGAGACGGAGTCTTGCTCTGTTGCCCAGGCTGGACTGCAGTGGCCGGATCTCAGCTCACTGCAAGCTCCGCCTCCCGGGTTTATGCCATTCTCCTGCCTCAGCCTCCCGAGTAGCTGGGACTACAGGCGCCCGCCACCTCGCCCGGCTAGATTTTTGTATTTTTTAGTAGAGACGGGGTTTCACCGTGTTAGCCAGGATGGTCTCGATCTCCTGACCTCGTGATCCGCCCGTCTCGGCCTCCCAAAGTGCTAGGATTACAGGCTTGAGCCACCGCGCCCGGCCCAATTCTTATATTTTTTAGTAGAGATGGGGTTTCACCATATTGGCCAGGCTGGTCTCGAACTCCTGACCTCAAGTGATCCACCCTTCTTGGCTTCCCAAAATGCTGGGATTGCAGGCGTGAGCCACCGCACCTGGCCTGGAGTTATTGTTTAATGGGTACAGAATTTGTGCTTAAGATGAATATAACAGCGATGGTTGTATAACATTGTGAATGTGCTTAATGCTACAGAATTATACATTTAAAAATTGAAAAAATGGAAAATTTGACACTGGATTTCGGTTTTGTTTGTTTTGAGATGGAGTCTCATTGTCACCCAGGCTGGAGTGCAGTGGGGCAAACTCGGTTCACTACAACCTCCACCTCCCAGGTTCAAGTGATTCTCCTGCCTCAGCCACCCAAGTACCTGGTATTACAGGTGTGTGCCACCACACCCGGCTAATTTTTGTATTTTCAGTAGAGATGGGATTTCACCATGTTGGCAAGGCTGGTCTTGAACTCCGGACCTCAGGTGCTTCATTCACCTTGGCTTCCCAAAGTGCTGGGATTACAGGCATGAGCTCCTGTGCCCCACCAGCTCTACTATCTTTTATATGACACTCTCAAATGGCACTTTCATAAAATCCATACCAGCTAAAAACCTAGAAAGCATATTCTGTATCAAGACTCCCTTGTGAGATTCAAAACCTTTCATTATATTATATTTCATATCATATCTCTAATCTGCAGGCCCAGTTTAAGCAAGTAAAACCTGAGAAGAATCCCAGGCAATTCTCTCTACCTCCCATTGCAAACATTTTCCTTTTGACTGCCTGCCTATCGCTTCACTTAGTCATCTTACTGACAATCTTAACAATTTTTTTTTTTTTTGAGATGGAGTCTCGCTGTCACCCAGGCTGGAGTGCAGTGGTGCCATCTTGGCTCACTGCAACCTTCGCCTCCCAGGTTCAAGCAATTCTCATGCCTCAGTAGCTTGAATTACAGGAGCAAGCCACAATGCCCAGCTAATTTTTGTATCTTTCGTAAAGACGAGGTTTCACCTTGTTGGCCAGGCTGCCCTTGAACTCCTGGCCTCAAGTGATTGGCTGACTCGGCCTCCCAAAGTGCTAGGATTACAGGCATGAGCCACCGCACCTGGGCAATCTTAACAATTAAAGATGTACTGTGTTAATCAGCAGTTTCATCTGTCAAACTCAACGAAGTGCTCCCTCTCACCACCAATTGAGAGTATAATTTCCTGATTCAGTCTTTTCCTTCCGAGCATTCTATTCCTGACTCTCAGCTTAGGATGGTTAGTTAGAGGTCCTTAACCCTCACCAGTCCTAAAAATATGACCTGGGTCTAGCCCAGTGAGGGTCAAATTAATACACTTTTTTTTTTCAGGAGTTGATAATTTCTAAAACTAAAGTTTTATAAGTTCAGTTCTAAAGTTCATTTTGGGGTGGAAGGAGCAGGGTAGCATCAGAATCTCAAAAGGTAACCAAGAAAGATACCATAAAACAAGTCTTTGGCTTAAGTTGACCTTGAGCCCTGTATCTTATGTAAACCAAATTTTAGTTTTTTCCTTTTCATTTCATTAGTTGTTTCTTTCCTGCAGCCTTAAACTCCTGGGCTCAAGCAATCTTCCTGTCCCAGCTACCTGAGAAACTGAGACTATAGGTACATACTACTAGGCCCAGTTTCATTAGTTCTTTAATACCTATAAACTGCCTTTTCAAAGTGGATATATTTTCCTAACCATGAGCTGGTATTATATACTCACACCTGAACTGCCAAGTTAAAGATACTACATGTCACTGTCCCACAGATGATGTCCCCATGCTTCTAGTGCAAATTAAAAAAACACATCCCCATCCTCAACACTCACTTCCATCTGTTGAGGCAACATTAACTTAATAGATGAGAAAACTAAGGCTCAGTGATTAATGGCCAATGCATCATGTTCCTTTGCATTTTTGCATAGGACAAACTAGAAAGACTATGTTATTATTACAGGCAAAGGAAAAAATGTTCTTGAACCCTCCCTGAGGCACATCATGCCAGGTTTCATGCAGTCATATGTTTACGAACCTGCCATGGTTACATACTGTGTCAGCCTTAGTATTTTCCCTCAAAAGAACTGTTTTCTGGAGGAAAACAAGTCTGTAAAACCAAAATTTTCTGCCAGGTTATGCAACAATGAAGCTGCAAGATGTGAGAACACAGACCAGGTTCAGTAGCTCATGCCTGGAATCCCAGCACTTTGGCAGGCCAAGGTGAGTGGATCATTTGAGCTCAAGAGTATGAGACCAGCCTGGGCAACATGGTGAAACCCCACCTTTACAAAAATACAAAAATTAGCCAGGTGTGATTGTGCATGCCTATGGTCCCAGATACTCAGGACACTGAGGAAGGAGAATCGATTAAGCCTGGGAGGCGAAGGTTGCAGTGAGCCAATCTCACTATAGCACTATTGCCTGAGCAATAGAGCAAGAGCCCATCTAAAAAAAAAAAAAATTCCAGAACACCACAAATCCTGAGACATGTTGACAAATGAATGAAATACATATAGACACAAACTTGAAACACAAAGACAGACAGCAAAACCATGACCAATGTGCACAGCTCACGGCAAAAAGCAAGGGCTGCTGGTGCTCTTCTAGAAGCTAAGAATGGTCTACATTTTATCCTGCCCCTGCTCAGGAAGAAGAGCTTTGAGACCGCTCTTCTTTTCATAAGCTATTCAAGTAAGCACTACAATTCTTTTTTTTTTTTTCTAATTTGTACTAACTTAAGTAACACACTGTAACTCTTATTAATAGGGAAACACAAAGGTGTATATTCAAGATAAGAAAGCATGTGTAGTCAGGCGTGGTGGCTCACGCCTGTAATCCCAGCATTTTGGGAGGCCAAGGCGGGTGGATTACCTGAGGTCAGGAGTTTGAGACCAGCCTGTCCAACATGGTGAAACCCCATCTCTATTAAAAAGACAAAAAATAGCCAGGAGTGGTGGCACACGCCTGTATTTGGGAGGCTGAGGGCAGAAGAATAGCTTGAACCTGGGAGGCGGAGGTTGCAGTGAGCTGAGACCACACCGTTGCACTCCAGCCTGGGCAACAGAGCAAGATTCTGAATCAAAAAAAAAAAAAAAATTAAGAGCCAGAGGCCTAGAAAATGCCAGTCACTGGGAACAGGGAGGCAAGTGAGTGAATAGGCTCTATCCTGGAAACCCATACATCACAAAAGTTCATCCTTCCCAGAAACCAGAAGCTCCTTATCTGCAAAACAAATCCTAGGGACTTCCTACCTACCCTCCAACTCAACTCACCTGTTTATTAATTTCTAGAGTTACACTGAGGAGAAAAAATTTGTAACTTGATAAAAAGCTTTTTTTTTTTTTTTTTGAGACAGGGTCTCACTGTTGCCCAGGCAGGAGTGCAGTGGCAAGATTTCAGCTCACTGAAACCTCCACCTGCCTGGTTCAGGGGATTCTTGTGCCTCAGCCCCCGAGTAGCTGACATTACAAGTGCATACAGCCATGCCCGGCTAATTTTTGTGGGTTTTTTTGTTTTTTTGTTTTTTTGTTTTGAGATGGAGTCTCACCCTGTCGCCGGACAGGGTGGAGTGCAATGGCGCAATCTCGGCTCACTGTAACCTCCACTTCCCAGGTTCAAAAGATTCTCCTGGCCGGGCGTGGTGGCTCAAGCCTGTAATCCCAGCACTTTGGGAGGCCGAGACGGGCGGATCACGAGGTCAGGAGATCGAGACCATCCTGGCTAACACAGTGAAACCCCGTCTCTACTAAAAATACAAAAAATTAGCCGGGCGAGGTGGCGGGCGCCTGTAGTCCCAGCTACTCGGGAGGCTGAGGCAGGAGAATGGCGTGAACCCGGGAGGTGGAGCTTGCAGTGAGCTGAGATCGCGCCACTACACTCCAGCCTGGGCGACGGAGCGAGACTCTGTCTTAAAAAAAAAAAAAAAAAAAAAAAAAAAAAAGATTCTCCTGCCTCAGCCTCCCGAGGAGCTGGGATTACAGGTGCACGTCACCATGGCCAGCTAATTTTTGTATTTTTAGTAGAGATGAGGTTTACCATGTTGGCCAGGCTGGCCACTGTTGGCCACTCCTAACCTCGTGATCTGCCCACGTTGGCCTCCCAACATGCTGGGATTACAGGCGTGAGCCACCACGCCCGGCCTAATTTTTGTGTTTTTAGTAGAGACTGGGTTTCACCCTGTTGGCTAGGCTGGTCTCAAACTCCTGATCTCAAGGGATCCATCCATCTCGGCCTCCCAAAGTGCTGGGATTACAGGCATGAGCCACCGTGCCTGGTCCATAAAAAAGTTTAATAGACTCATTCATACCAAAGGAGCATGTAAAGTTATGTGCTGCTTCCTCGTTTTCATGGAGATAAAGGGGTGAACCAGGATAGAAAGAGACGAATTTGAGTTAGACTTCAGTTCTGCTGAGGGCAGCCCTGCTTACCTTTTAGCAGGGACAGCCAGAAGGACAGCCAGAAGCATGTCTGTCGCCCGGGCTCTATTTCACAAGCTCCGCCCCCCGGGTTTTGTTCTTTTTTTTTTTTGAGACAGTCTCACTCTGTTGCTCAGGTTGGAGTGCAATGGCAAGATCTTGGCTCACTGCAGCCTCCACCTCCCAGACGCAGGGGATTCTCCTTCCCCAGCCTCCCAAGTAGCTGGGATTATAGGCACACACCACCAGGCCAGGCTAATTTTTGTATTTTTTGTAGAGACAGAGTTTCACGTTGTTGGTCAGGCTGGTGTTAAACCCCTAACCTCAGGTGATCTGCCTGTCTCGGCCTCCCAAAGTGCTGGGATTACAGGTGTGAGCCACAGTGCCGGGCCTATTTCACAAGTTCTGAGACTCACTTTTAAAAACTAGTTTGACATATTGCATATGCATGATAAGGAGATTCAGGATAGTTCCTAAATAACCAATGTTGAATGGACTAGAAGTCTGGATACTATAGGCAGGAGGTAAGAAGAACCTTTGTTGGCCGGGCGCAGTGGCTCACGCCTGTCTCAAAAAAAAAAAAAAAAAAAAAAAAAAAGAACCTTTGTCTACAGGGGGCTTAAAGTCTTTTTACTTCTAATTAGTCTCACATGGTCTTCTATATGTACCTCCCCAACAACAACTGAGGTTAGTGACTTTCTCCCAAAATAACAACACAGTAAGTAAAGTCCAGCTGAGGCTGGACACTGAAGAATCTCTCTCTTTAGGACTCACACTTTAACTGGTTCCCTGGCAAGAAATGCCCAGTGACTTTACATGACACTGATTTAAATAATCACTTGCTTCCTTTCAGCTCTGATTCCTTTTCAGTAAGGTAGTCAGACATGATTAGGACATTTTACTGGTTTAAAAACAGGCCAGGCGCGGTGGCTCAAGCCTGTAATCCCAGCACTTTGGGAGGCCGAGGCGGGCGGATCACGAGGTCAGGAGATCGTGGACCATCCTGGCTAACATGGTGAAACCCCGTCTCTACTAAAAAATACAAAAAACTAGCCGGGCGAGGTGGCGGGCGCCTGTAGTCCCAGCTACTCAGGAGGCTGAGGCAGGAGAATGGCGTAAACCCGGGAGGCGGAGCTTGCAGTGAGCCGAGATCCGGCCACCGCACACCAGCCTGGGCAACAGAGCGAGACTCCGTCTCAAAAACAAACAAACAAACAAACCCACTCACAGGGGTCCAGTAAGTTGGCAAACAAAGAGGGCCAACTGTCACCTAGTAAAATTTGAGTATGCACATCAGCTTTTAGTTTTTTTTTAATCTGTTATCAAGCATCCCATTTTTAACATTAGCCTTCCAATGTTCTCACTCTGCCAAATTCCCCAACAGGCCAACCGAAATTCATGTATGTATAATAACTCTGTCATGCAGGTTAAGCAGCTCTACGAAAGCAACACACAAAGCATATGGAACAAACAGCATGTAACTTGTCTATCCTGCAGTGAATTTTATTGAATTCAAACGTAGTATTATTCCTATTTGAGAAATAAAAAGCTAAAATCAAGTTTTACAAGTAATCATCATGAGATAAACCAGTGAAGAAGACTTTTCAGATCATACCAGAGCTGACACCAGTTTCTACCCCAGCCCACATGAAGATGTTTTTATTCAATACAAACAGGAACAGAGGCAACACAATGGCCACAGAATGAGAACGTAAGTGCACTTAAATTTTTTCTGAGTTCTGGCTATAGGCTCTGACAAGCCTAGCATTCTTTTCTTACCAGGTGAACAGAATCATCTGCTAATGCCAGAAACTTTAAAGCTCTTAATTCAGCTAGAAACAACTATAATTGAGGGCCTTTTTACTAGCTTCTTGCTTCCCAATTTAGGGTTGCCTAGCAAGTTAATTTCAACATAACAGGTCATCTGCCTGGCCACATCATGCACTAGTGACAGGGGCAGGTTTAATGAGTTTTGTGCTCAGATCGCTGGGTCTCCTGGCTGCTCTTGTCCATCTCTGCACCTTGGTCCTGAGCATTCTGAGACTCAGTCAGCTGAGGATAAAAGGGACCTACCAGCCAGTTGAGGGGCGTGTTGTTAACAAGATAATCCATCACATCATCTAAAGATTCCTTCATTTTCTGCAGCTGCCCCTTGCTAGAAGCGAGGAGGCTGTCAGACACTTCCTTAAAGGAGGCAGCACTGTGGAACACTGAGTAGATGTCGCCTGCCATCACCCCCATGTGCTTGGCCTGATCTTGGATGTTCTGCGGTACACCTTGGATGTTGGACAGCAGGTTGTGGCACGTGGTCTGGAGCTGCTGAGTCAGGTTGCGGGCAATTTCAAGAGTACGTGACTCAATGTGCTAAAAATAAAACTTAAAATTAGCAGTGGATCCAGTAGTGCTATGTTAAGTTAGTTCAATGACAGTAAGCTGGTTATGTGTCCACCACATATATGGATTCTTCGGCTTTTAAAAATCCTCATTACAATGCCGAGTGCAGCAGTATTATTCACATTTCATAGATGTGGATATAAGCTTAGAGTTTAAGTAGATGGCTTCAGTTAACAACTGGAAAACAGCTGGGTAGGGATTTGAACTAGTGCCTGAGTCTCCAAAGTTCATCATCTTAAACTGAAGAAACATATTAGGTAGGGGAGACCCAAAAGAATGGAAATGTACTTCATTCTAGTAATGTAATATATATATTCCCTCCTCAAATAAGATGACAAGACATGCTCCTTGCAGGAGATGGAGACCATCCTGGCCAAAATGGTGAAACACTGTTTACTGACTTCAGAGCTTTTGGGAAGCAAAGAACCACTTTCTAGGACATTTCCTAGAATATCCTAGAGGATATTTCTTTCTATTTTTGTTTTTTTTTTTTTCTTTTTTTCTTTTTGAGACAGGGTCTCAGTCTGTCTCCCAGGCTGGAAGGCAGTGGCACAATCATGGCTCACTGCAGCCCTGACCTCTTGGCTTAGGTGATCCACCCACCTCAGCCTCCCAAGCAACTAGGACTACAGGTGCACACCACCACGCCCTGCTAATTTTTGCATTTTTTGTAGAGATGGGGGTTTCACAGTTGCCCAGGCTGGTCCTGAATTCCTGGGCTCAAGTGATCTGCCTGCCTTGGCCTCCCAAAGTGCTGAGATTACAGGTGTGAGCCATTGCACCCAGCCAAGATGCTATGTCTTCTCTCCAGAACCTTAGTCACCTTATTGCCCTTTCACTTAGTTTATTCACCCATTAGTTCTCAGTTTACCATTCATCTCTTCCAGGAAGCAATGTGACTCACCTACCCCTACTCCAAGGCTGCCTGAGATAGTCTTCCCATATATTTTCTTTTGTTTTTTGAGACAGAGTCTTGCTCTGTTGCCCAGGCTGGAGGGCAGTGGTGTGATCTCGGCTCACTGCAACGTCTGACTCCTGGGTTCAAGCGATTATCCTGCCTCAGCCGCCCGAGTAGCTGGGACTACAGGCACGTGCCACCATGCCTGGCTCATTTTTTGTATTTTTAGTAGAGACAGGGTTTCACCATGTTGGCCAGGATGGTCTCGATTTCCTGACCTCATGATCTGCCCACCTCGGCCTCCCAAAGCGTTGGGATTACAGGCGTGAGCCACCACGCGCGGCCAATAGTGCCTGTATTGATGCTGTTAAAAAACAACCGGACTTGGCTACTCTGAGCGTACTGCCTATGGGATAGCCCTCTTCTGCAAGGAGCATTGGGAAAAAAAAAAAAAAGGCACAATAGGACAGCATGGCTGGCTGTATCCCCTGTTATTCTGTACCCATTATGAGGGCAAGGCCTATGTTTCTCATTTAGTTGTATCTCACTTGGGGCATATGTATACTCATAGGTTGTTAGATAAAATTATTCCCTGCCTAGTTTTGCTTTTCTGCCACATAACTAGCCACCTATGCACATGGTATCGTTCAACCTTTTGATACAGAAGAGTATTCTAAGACATAGTATGGAAGAATTGAAATGAAAAGTCTGACAAGAACTTCTTCAGAAATCAGCGAATGACTGTCCCAGTCATCTTACCTCAGCACAGTGGGACTCATCAGTATCATCGTATCCAATGCTCCTTTTCCACTCCACCCATGAGAGGTAGAGCTTATCCTGAGCATCCTGAATTTTCTGATTGGCACTATGCACATTCTTCCTGGCAAATTCAATCTAGACACATTGAAACAAGACAAAGGAACACGCAAGTCAGATATTCATGTTAGCCCATTTGCAGATGTATGATGTAAATCAGGCAATATAAAAACTAAGAATTGGCCGGGCGCGGTGGCTCAAGCCTGTAATCCCAGCACTTTGGGAGGCCGAGGCGGGCGGATCACGAGGTCAGGAGATCGAGACCATCCTGACTAACACGGTGAAACCCTGTCTCTACTTAAAAAAAAATACAAAAAACTAGCCAGGCGAGGTGGCAGGCGCCTGTAGTCCCAGCTACTCGGGGGGCTGAGGCAGGAGAATGGCATAAACCCGGGAGGCGGAGCTTGCAGTAAGCTGAGATCTGGCCACTGCGCTCCAGCCTGGGCGATAGAGTGAGACTCCGTCTCAAAAAAAAAAAAAAAAAAAAAAAAACTAAGAATTTCCTGGAGTTGAATGAGATCTATTCCTGCTATCATTGTTATTTATTATCAGTATGTGTAAATTAACCAAGCAGTAATAGCTCTTTACTGCCTCTAACTGTTAAATCACTGACTCCAAATTTACCTCCAGTTTAGCACAGGTAAAGTAACGAAAAAAAAAATTTTTTTTTTTTTTTTTGAAAGAGTCTCACTCCATCACCCAGACTATAGTGCAGTGGCGTGATCACAGCTCCCTGAACCTCCGTCTCCTGGGTTCAAGCAATTGTCCTGCCTCAGCCTCCTGAGTAGCTGGGATTACAGGCATATGCCACCATGCCCACCTAATTTTTGTATTTTTAGTAGAGATAGGGTTTCACCATGTTGGCCAGGCTGGTCTCGAACTCCTGACCTCAAGTGATCTGCCTACCTTGCCCTCCTAAAGTGCTGGGATTATAGGCATGAGCCACCACGCCCAGCCAGCAACTAAAATTTAATGTGCACATGAGTAAAGGATGTTAGAATTACAAAACAGAAAGGAATTTGACCTTCCTCTTCCCTGTTGCCAACCACCTATTTCCCCTTCAAGGAAGAAATGGTTTTCTTATGGCAGTACAGAATGGTACATACTGTTCTCTAACTTGGCAACCTTTAATGGCTACAGTAGTCTATTGTGATATATCAATTTAATTAGTCCTGTTAGTGGATGTCCATTGTTATAGTCTCTTGCAACTTTAAACAAATAAACACATCCGAAAGATAAAAAGTAAAACTGCTCGAAGAGTGGGTATGTTTGTAACTTTCCTAAAACTGTCTCTTGAATCAGTCCCTTAGAGCAAGAGCTGTATAAGTGTGGTTCTTTTTCTACACCGTTGCCAACAGCCACATTTCCTGTGTGGCAGGACAAGAGAGATGTTGGTACTTGACCCCTCAGAGCGAGATTAGCATTACTTCATATATTTCAGCTATTTATACTTCCTTTTTCTGTGAGCTGTCTTCATATTCTTTGTCCAGTTTTCTATTGGGTTGTTCAAGTAACAGTGAAATTCTTGGATTTTGTGATTACATTAATTCTTGGTCCTAGAGATAAATGAACCCACTTCAGATACCTTAAAATAAAGTTTTACTCACCAGGTGAACAGTAGAATGGAGCTGAGAAATGGTCTCTTGGCTTTTTTGCTTAGCTTCTTTAACCCTGCTGAGAGCCTGCTGGTAGGCACGGGAGCGAAGCTTGGTAGATAGGGATCCCAGTCTAACATAATAACTTGGCTTCTGAACGACATCAAATCCTTCAACTTTTTTTGCTTCTTTTTCTGAAGTTAGAAATAAGAGATAAAAAAACTTAAGGGATCACAGCGACAACTGATATGGCCTGGACTCTAACCTGGGTCTTGACTTTCTTACTTCTACCCAATCACTTAGCAATCATGTAGTCATTTTTCCAAGACTGCTCATGTCTGCTGCTGGACTTGACTACCCTGAACATATTACTGTATCTGCTACACACTGCATGCATCTACACGTATTTTCCACTAGAGTAAACTGCCTTTTTTTTTTGGAAACAGCGTCTTGCTCTGTTGCCCAGCCTGGAGTACAGTGGCGCAATCTTGGCTCACTGCAGCCTCAACCTCCCAGGCTCAACTGATCCTCTCACCTCAGCCTCCCGAGTAGCTGGGAATATAGGAACAAGCCACCATGCCCAGCTAATTTTTGTGTTTTTTAGGGTTTCTTCATGTTGCCCAGGCTAATCTCAAATTCCTGAACTCAAGTGATCTGCCTGTCTCAGCCTCCCAAAGTGCTGGGATTATAGGCATGCACCATTGTGCCCAGCCTACAGTGAACTTGAGCGGCATGATACCTGGCACACATTACCTAATGATGATTCTTTGTAATGAGGATTTTATAAAGCAATCCATTTACAGAAAATATTTTTCAAGGCCAATTTTTGCTAAAGTTTGAAAACTTACTATGTACAATTCAATGTGAACTTTATGATTGCTTTAGGAAGGAAAATCTATAAAGGCAAAAAGATTAGTGGTTGCTCACATCTGTAATCCCAACACTTTGGGAAGTCAAGGCAGGTGGATCATTTGAACCCAGGAGTTCGAGATCAGCCTGTGTAACATAGTGAGATTCCATCTCTATAAAATTAAATTAAATTAAAAAGGATTGACTGCAAACAGGCATGAGGATCTTTTGGGGTAGCAGAAGTATTCTAAAACTGTATTGCGGTGATGCTTGCACAACTGTGTAAATTTAGACTAAAGATAGGAGTGTATGTCAATGAAGCTGTTTAAAAAAGATTTAATATAAAACAGTATTTGAAGATAAAATTCCAGTTACCTAGTTCTTCCTCAGTGAGAGGGAGGTACTGTTCTACCAACAGCTCTGATTTGGTGAGTGCATTTTCTACGCCACTGTTCACGAGCTGCATCATCCGACTCCCCAATACTGTGTTAATGCTGCCACTGACCACAGACTTGGTCTTCTCCACACTGCCAGTCACTGCCCCTTTGGTCTTGTCCATCACCCCTGTGATCGTGCTGGCCACAGAATCCTTGGCCCCAGTCACGGTAGTCGTCACAGCATCTTTTGCCCCAGTCACAGCACCTTTGGCATTGGCAACAATCTATAAGTTGAAAAGCAGATCCCTTGGCTGGTGAGAAACATGAGCACAAGGACATACTCAAGGTCTTAGCTAAGGCAGCACAGGTGAAGAGTTAAAGGAATCTAGTCCTCTCATTCTAGCTTTAGGTCTTGGGCAAGTCACTAAGAGTTGATGAGCCTGAATTTCCCTATCAAGTGTATCTGCCCTACCTGCCAATCCTTGGGAATTGCTGGAGGAGCAAATGAAGTAAACAGATATGAAATCTGTCTGTTTGCCAAGGCTGCAGTGAGCCGTGATTGTGCCACTGCACTCAGCCTGGGTGACAGAGCAAGACCCTGTCTCAAAAAAAAAAAAAAAAAAAAAAAAAGAAGAAGAAAAAAAGAAAGAAGAGAAAAGAAAAGGTAAGTTATATAGCTTATTTCAAAGTCACATAATTTCAGAAAGGAAACTGAAGATCAAACTAAACCTGGCCCTCAGGGTGTTATTAGTATGCAGTTATTATACATGGCCAGCATGGTGGCTCACGCCGGTAATCCCAGCACTTTGGAAAGCTGAGGCAGTTGGATCACCTGAGGTCAGGAGTTCAAGACCAGCCTGACCAACATGGTGAAACCCTGTCTTTACTAAATACAAAAAATTAGTCGGGCGTGGTGGCACATGCCTGTAACCCCAGCTACTTGGGAGACTGAGGCAGAAGAATCGCTTGAACCCATGAGGTGGAGGTTGCAGTGAGCCAAAATTGCACCATTGCACTACAGCCTGGGCAACAAGAGTGAAACTCCATCTCAAAAACAAACAAACAATAAAAAAAAAATAGCTGGGTGTAGCGGGGCGTGCCTGTGAACCCAGCTACTAGGGATGCTGAAGCAGGACAATTGCTTGAAGCCAGGAGGAAGAGGCTGCAGTGAGCCAAACTTGTGTTGGTAACACAAGTCACCAACATTTAAAGAAAATATTCAAAATGGAAAATAGCTCTCACCATTAGCATAGTCTCAAGCAATGTAAGTGAAAAATTTAAAAGATTTGCACAAGCATTCTAAAGGCTATACACTAAACTTATCTATAGTTGTGAACCACATAACATTTTGGTCAGCGATGGACCACATATTCGATGATAGTCCCAAAAGATTATAATGGACTGCCCTATAACAGGTATACCTTTTTTTTTTTCACTGTACCTTTTCTACGTTTAGATACACAAATACTTATCATTGTGTTATAGTAGTCAATGTAGTCATGCTGTGCAGGTTTGTAGCCTAGAAGCAAGCAACAGGCTATATACCATACAGCCTAGGTATATAGCAGGTTATACCATGAGTCCCTAACCCCCGGGCCATGGACCATTACCAGTCCATTACCAGTCAGAGGCGGTATTAGATTCTCATAGGAGACCTAACCCTAACCCTGTGAACTGTGCATGCGCATGCGTGCAGTGTCTGCTCCTTATGAGAATCTAATGATAAATATAGTACACTTGAATCATCCCAAAAACACCACCCGCCCCCTGCCGATCCATGGAAAAACTGTCTTCCACGGAACCAGTTCCTGGTGCCAAAAAGCTTGGGGACCACTGGGCTCTACCATTTAGGTTAGTGTGAGTATACTCTGTGATGTTTACACAATGGTAAAATCACCTAATGATGCATTTCTCAAAACATATTCCCATCACTAACTGACAGATAACTGCATTTAGATTATGAAAAGACACAGAGCTATATTTTTCCCTAACTGGTATCCTTTTGTGCCATTCTGTATTCTTAATTTGAAACAAAATTTTAGGACATTATCTGAATCAAAGGATCACCAGGACAGATGAGCCTATCATTTTTGTCAACACTGGCTAGCTATCCCATGTGGATGGTAGTTCCTGGCAGCATTGTACAAGCCAGGTGAGAAAAGTTTATATATATATCAACTCTGCATTTATTTAATACCACAAGAGTATCAGTTACTCTGCATTTATTTAATACCACAAGAGAATCAGTTACTTGAGACAGCAATTTCATCTACAGGAGCAAAGACACAAATTGATAGACACCACACTAAAAGTTTTCTAATCCAAAGGAGGTTAGTTCTTCTCTGCTTCATAGATACAACTTGACAACAGTTCAGGAAGTAAGGAAGCGGCTATTATTTTTCAAACACACATCCAGATCCTGGTTGGGAAAACAAGTTAAGTATTTGCCTATTTGTGGTATGTACAGCTTGTGCTAACAGATAGAACATGAAAACATGTGAAGTGTCAAGCCTCAGCACTTTTGTCCCAAGCTCACCTGAGTTGATGGCTGATTCAGAATAGGCAGTCTCTCCTCAATCCTGTCTAGCCCCTTACAGGCATAGATATTGGCAACTGCAACTAGAATCACAAATGGGAAAATGTTAATGTAGTACTGTAGGTGTAGAATGAACACACATTACCATACCTTATACTTTTAGCCTTATTTAAAAAATGGTAAGAATGGGCCAGGAGCAGTGGCTCACACCTGTAATACCAGCACTTTGGGAGGCTGAGGCGGGCGGATCACAAGGTCAAGAGATCGAGACCATCCTGGCCAATGTGGTGAAACCCCGTCTCCACTAAAAATACAAAAATTAGCTGGGCGTGGTGGCGTGCGCCTGTAGTCCCAGCTACTCGGGAGGCTGAGGCAAGAGAATTGCTTGAACCCGGGAGGCAGAGGTTCCAGTGAGCCGAGATCGTGCCATTGCACTCCAGCCTGGGTGACAAAGCGAGACTCCATCTCAAAAAAAAAAAAAAAGGCAAGAATGTTAATCTTATACAACAGAATGCATTGCCTGGTTTCTCTAGCTCTGACAGAAAGAGGCCTGGCAAGTTGCTGGCAACTCTCTTCTACAGAAAAGGAAATATGGGGGTATGAGGGAGGAGCAGGCAGAGGCAGTGACAGGACAAACAGGAAGCTGGCTCTGAAGCTTCTTCCTCATCAACTGGCCCCTAATGTTAATGCCAAGAGTATCCAGGCTTTCCCTGAACTCTCATTCAGAGAATAAGGTATCTGGAAACTCTCTTAAAGTTGGTATTCCCGAGCCAGTTTAATCCCTACCTACACTTACTTCAGCACATGTCAGTGTATTTGGGGTTCTCACTAGGAAAGAGTATGCTAAGACCACCCTGGATCTCCCTAACAAGGGAGATTTTAGTGTGAGCTTCCCACTAAGAATACCAAGCCAAGTACAAGCACCAAATTCATTTAGGAAGTAGCAGAGTTGGAATGGCTGGTCTCTAAAGGCTCCTTATAATCCTACAAGTCCCTGGCTTAACCATTTGAAAGAATGATTTAAATCTTTATGCAAAAGCAGTTCACGATGTGGAGACACTGGAGCCTCCATACAGTGCTGGTGGGAATGTAAAATGGTACAGCTGATTTGGAAACAGTCTGGCAGCTCCTCAAAAGCTTAAATACTTATTATATAACTCAGCAATTCCACTCCTAGGTATATGCCAAAAAAACCTGAAAACATATGTCCACACAAAAACTTGTACACAAATGTTCCTAGAAGCATTATACATAATCTCCAAAAGTAGAATGAACCCAAACATCCATCAGTTGAAGAATGAATAAAATATTGTCTGTCTAGACAGTGAATTACTATTCCACAATAAAAAGAGATGAAGTACTGATATGATGTGACAAGATAGATTAACTCTGAAAACATTATGCTCAATGAAAAAAGCCAATCACAAAGATGAAGGGGTGGCCTGCCCCTCCACACCTGTGGGCGTTTCTCGTCAGGTGGAACAAGAGACTTGAGAAAAGAAAGAGACACAGAAACATAGAGACATAGAGAAAGGAAAGTGGGCCCAGGGGACCGGAGCTCAGCATACAGAGGACCCACACCAGCACCGGTCTCTGAGTTCCCTCAGTATTTATTGATAATTATCTTTACCATCTCAGAGAGGGGGAAGTGGCAGGACAATAGGGTCACAGCAGGAAGAAGGTCAGCAGAAAGACATGAATAAAGATCTCTGTGACCTGAGTAAGTTTAAGGAAAAGTGCTGTGCTTTGATGTGCATATATGCAAACATCTCCATAAACATTTTCAGTGCATAAAGAGCAGCATTGCCTGCTAGCACGTCTCACCTCCAGCCCTAAGGTGGATTTTTCTCCTATCTCTTTTCTCCTATCTCAGTAAATAGAACATATAATTGGGTTTCATTCCATTGCCTAGGGATGGGCAGGAGACAGATGCCTTTCTCTACCTCAACTGCCAAGAGGCCTTCTTTCCTCTTGTACTAGTCCTCCTCAGCACAGACCCTTTACGGGTGTCGGGGCTGGGGGACGATCAGGTCTTTCCCATCCCATGAGGCCATATTTCAGACTATCACATGGGGAGAAACCTTGGACAATAACTAGCTTTCCTAGGCAGAGGTCCCTGTGTGTAGTGTTTGTGTCCCTGGGGACTTGACATTAAGAGAATGGTGATGACTTTTAACAAACATACTGCCTTTGGGCACTTGTTTAACAAAGCACATCCTGCGCAGCCCCAAATCCACTAAACCTTGAGTCACCACAGCACATGTCTCTGCAAGGACAGGGTTGGGGGTAGGGTTACAGATTAACAGCATCTCAATGGCAGAAGAATTTTTTTTTCTTTCTTTTTTTTTTTTTGAGACGGAGTCTCGCTCTGTCGCCCAGGCTGGAGTGCAGTGGCGCGATCTCGGCTCACTGCAAGCTCCGCCTCCCGGGTTTACGCCATTCTCCTGCCTCAGCCTCCCGAGTAGCTGGGACTACAGGCGCCTGCCACCACGCCCAGCTAATTTTTTTTGTATTTTAGTAGAGACGGGGTTTCACCATGTTAGCCAGGATGGAAGAATTTTTCTTAGTACAGAACAAAAATGGAGTCTCTTATGTCTACTTCTTTCTATATAGACACAGTAACAGTCTGATCTCTCTTTCTTTTCCCCACAAAAAAGCCCACACATTTTATGATTTCATTTATAAGAAATATCCAGCATAGGCAAATCTATAAAGACAAAGTAGATTAGTAGCTGCCTCAGGGCGGTTGGAAGGAAATGGGGAGTGACTATTAAGTATGACAGTATGAGATTTCTCATGGAGTATGAGATTTCTATTTTTTATTTTGGTAAAATATACATAACAAACTTCACCATTTCAACCATTTTTAACCGTGCAATTCAGTGGCATTAAGTCCATTTACAACATTATACAACCATCACCACTATCCATTTCTAAAACTCATTCACAGCAGGGCATGGTGGCTCACACCTGTAGTCCCAGCACTTTGGGAGGCCGAGCCGGGCAGATCACCTGAGGTCAGGAGTTCCAGACCAGCCTGGCCAACATGGCGAAACTCTATCTCTACTAAAAATACAAAATTAACTGGGCATGGTGGTGTATGCCTGTAATCCCAACTACTTGGGGAGCTGAGGCAGAAGAATCGCCTGAGTCCTGGAGGCAGAAACTGCAATAAGCAGTCTCAAATTCCAGGCATCAAGCGATCCTCCCATCTAGGCCGCCCAAAGTGCTAGGATTACAGGTGTAAGCCACCATACCCGTCCTCTGGGGGATTTTTAATTAAAGGATCATAAACATCTGCCAATGCTATGAAACAGGCCTTCTATGGACAGGCACGGTGGCTCATGCCTGTAATCCCAGCACTTTGGGAGGCCAAGGTAGGTGAATCACAAAGTCAGGAGTTAAGCCTGGCCAATATTGTGAAACCACGTCTCTACTAAAAATACAAAAATTAGCTGGGTGTGGTGGCAGAAGCCTGTAGTCCCAACTACTCAGGAGGCTGAGGCAGGAGAATCGCTTGAACCCAGCAGGCAGAGGTTGCGGTGAGCTGAGATCGCGCCACTGTGCTACAGCCTGGGCAATAGACCGAGACTCCATCTCAAAAAAAAAAAAAAAGAAAAGAAAAAGAAACGGGCCTTTTATGGTAATGAGGGTCACCTGAAAGTTTCTAGGTAAAGGCAGAGTATACCCCAGGAAAGGCTAAGGAGTTCTGGATGTTACTGCTGTGAGCTCAGGGGCTCACCACTGACCAGTCCCTTGACTGCATCTTGAAAAATCAGAACTCACTTTGCGGCTCTAGCTTCTGGATGATGGGCAGAGCACTGGTCATGGCCACGGAGGTGATGGTCTTCACGCCCTTCTCTGCCATCTCACACACAGACTTCAGGTAGGGATATTGGTCCTTTGTACTGAGATAGGCTGAGGACATGAGGTCATACGTGGAGCTCACCAAGGGCAGGTTGATCACCCGAGTCACCACACTCTGCAATCAAAGTAGGGAGGGTGTGCTTATTAATGTCTCAAAACACAAGAGGAGAGAAAGTAGGCAAAGGCTACTAGAAATTCATACCGGTTGTGGATCAACTGCAACGGATGCCATTTTTCTTCCTGGAGAAAGAAATCTGCGGAAAAGAGACTTATTTCAGAACACTGGGATGACTCTCCCAAATTCATTCCCCAACCCAGGCAAATGCTGATTTCAAGTAGAGAAAAATTCAGGGTGAGTTCCCTGTAGTCTTCTGTACTTCTTTCCTCTCTCCAGCTCTCAGAGTCCTCCTCCTGAAGGACCCACACCCACACAACCCCACTCCCTTCTTTGAGGCAAGGTTTCAGAGCTTATGTGTGAACTTGCAATACTCAGGAGGGAGAAGCAAAGTTGTTGACAAACTTGTTTTGTTTCTCTGTCAAGATAGAGAGATGCCTTTTGAAGGGCAGTATCTGTTGACAAAAATGCTAGCCAAGTTAAAACCCAGGTTCAGACTAAGAGATTTCAGGCAGAAGACATCTTGGTCAGCCGGGATTCTTGTGGGGATCAAGTGGGAACGCTTTGCAGGGACGTAATAAAACTTCCTTGTGAAAGGACGGAAGCTAGCCGGGCGCGGTGGCTCAAGCCTGTAATCCCAGCACTTTGGGAGGCCGAGACGGGCGGATCACGAGGCCAGGAGATCGAGACCATCCTGGCTAACACGGTGAAACCCCGTCTCTACTAAAAAATACAAAAAACTAGCCGGGCGCGGTGGCAGGCGCCTGTAGTCCCAACTACTCGGGAGGCTGAGGCCGGAGAATGGCGTGAACCCGGGAGGCGGAGCTTGCAGTGAGCTGAGATCCGGCCACTGCACTCCAGCCTGGGCGGCAGAGCGAGACTCCGTCTCAAAAAAAAAAAAAAAAAGAAAGGACGGAAGCTAGTTTAGGGGAGACTACGCAGAAAGAGAAGCACTTCACGACGCCTTTAAACGTCATCTTAGCATCCCCAAAGCCCATCCCCACACAAAGCCGACTGCGGCAGGAGCTGGGAGGGAAAGAACCTGCTTGCTGTCGTCCGTGCCTGAGCCGGCCAGCTCACCCTCCCTTCGCCAAGAACGGAGCCGCCACTACTCTGAAGGCGGAAGACGCGCCAGTGTCGGTATCCCACTCCCATTGTGTATTCATAAAATGTGTACCCATAAAATGCGGTTTTCGGGCTGGGAGCAGTGGCTCACGCCTGTAATCCCAGCATTTTGGGAGGCCAAGGCAGGTGGACTGCTTGAGGTCAGGAGTTCAAGACCAGGCTAACCAACGTGGTGAAACCCCGTCTCTACTAAAAATACAAAAATGAGCCAGGCGTGGTGGCGGGCGCCTGTAATACCAGCTGCTCTGGAGGCTGAGGCAGAAGAATCGCTTGAACCCGGGAGGCGGAGTCATTGCACTCCAGCCTGGGCGACAGAGGGAGACTCCGTCAAAAAAAAAAAAAAATGCGGTTTTCTAACGCGTTTCCCTTTCGATAATGTCCCTTCGACAAATGTTAATTGTTTCCCCACAACCGCCCAGGCAGGCCAAGGGACACTTGATAGCAATCGCCCTAAATCTGTTGGCAGGAAAGAAGCCTCAACTCACAAAGGCAAGGGTCGAAAGCGCGGGTTCAGGAGACCGCCCCTACCCGGTCAGGATCTGGAAACCGCGAGGGGAGCGGAGAGTCTCGGACCACCACCCCCGCGTCCCGTCCACCTTAGAGCCCCGTGGGGAGCAAGCAGCGGCCCCGAGGCCTCGGGGAGCCCCCCACCCCAACTGGGCGCCGCTGGGGACCTCGGGCCGGCTCGCTGGGGCGCCGAGTGGGCGCGCACTCACCGACGGACTGCAGCGAAAGGCAGGGAGCAGGCGCGTCCCGAAGGCGACTCCGGCTGCTACCACCCGGTCAAAGCGTGGGGCCCGCGGGCGCCCGGGCTATAAACCCCGCCTCGCCGCCCCTCCCCGAGCCTCCGCAGCACGTGACCCGCGGCAGCACGCCCTGTCCTACCCCGAGTGTCACCCTAGGGCACGTCCCGGCGCCCTCCCCCAATGCCTGCCCTCCTAGAGGGGTGGGAGCCCGGTCGGGGTGAGAGGGTGTGTTGCCTGGGTGAGGGGCCCCGCCGCGGGGAGAAGAGCCTGTCGGGAGCGGGGCGGGGGGAGGCCCAGCCTGGGGAGGCTGGGATTTGGAGGTAGCCCTGCCTGGAGTCGGGGCGCTGCCTGTGGTCGGGGTACTGACAGGCCCGGGGCAAATGGGGATGGCACCCAGGCTGGCTTTGGGGTTTTGAAAAATGCAAACAAATTAACACCGACTTGTTGAATGGCGTTAGTCCTCAGAATAGAACTCTTTAAAAATGGAAGCGGTGGCTCACGACTGTAATCACAACACTTTATGAGGCTGAGGCGAGAGGATCTGTCGAGCCCAGGAGTTCCAGACCAGCATGTCGAAATTATTATTATTTTTTTTTAATTTTAAAAAATAGCCCAGCGTGGTGTCGCGCGCCTGTGTCCCCCAGCTACCTGCGAGGCTAAGATGGGAGGATCGCTTGAACCTGGGAGGTCCAGGCTGCAGTGAGCCGAGATCGCGTGGCGCTGCACAGTGGCTTCTACGCTGTTATTTTTAGCGAACTAATAACCTTTAAAAGTTTTGTGGAGGCTGGGCACGGTGGCTCACGCCTGTAATCCTAGCACTTTGGGAGGACGAGGCGGGCGAATCACCTGAGGTCAGGAGTTCGAGCCCAGCCTGGCCAACATGGCGAAACCCCGTCTCTCCCAAAATACAAAGAAAGGAGCCCGGCGTGGTGGCGCGCGCCTCTAGTCCCAGCTAGTCCCGGCTGTTTGGCGGGGTTGGGGGCGGGGGATGGGTGGCTGAGGTGAATCATTTGAGCCCAGGTGGTCGAGGCTGCAATGAGTCGAGATCGCGCCACTGCACTCCAGCCTGAGTGACAGAGTGAGACCCTGTCTAAAAAAAAAAAGAAAAGAAAAAGAAAAGACTTAACTCCAGATCACTCCAGAATGATAGCTTCGTAGGCTTATGTGAGATAGGCAACTTTGTATGTGCAGGGTTATGCACTGTTTTCCAAAGACAACTTAAATCGTCTTCTGAGTCCCAGTTGTGCTTTTTGTTTGTTTGTTTTGTTTTTTTCTCGTGTAAAATGCACGGATTTGGAACCAGATTATTTGAGCAGACAAGTTGTGCCACCGCCTGAGGCCAGGTAGGGCTCGTGGGACTTCCTCCCCCGTGAGTGACCAGGGATCTCCAGATGAAGCTGTCTGGCTTCGCCCCACCCCCCCATCCCCCGCACGCGGCTCGCAGGGAGGGTACAGCAGAAGGGAGGGTTGGGAGGTGGGAGGCGAGCAGGCGCTGGCGCCGCGAGTCCGCCCCCTGAGGAGCCCACAGCGCTGGAGTCCCAGGGAATGGCTTTGTGAAGCTTTGGAGTTGCAACTGTAGGAAACTCTCAGAGGCTTTTACCCCAATTTGTTTTCTGTTTGTTTGTTTTGTTTTTTTTTGTTTGTTTTTGTTTTTGAGATGGAGTCTCGCTCTGTCACCAGGCTGGAGTGCAGTGGCCCGATCTCGGCTCACTGCAACCCCAGCCTCCCGGGTTCAAGTGATTTTCGTGCCTCAGCCTCCCGAGTAGCTGGGACTACAAGCGTGGGCCACCACGCCCAGCTGATTTTTGTATTTTCAGTAGAGAGGGGGTTTCACCATGTTGACCAGCATGGTCTCGATCTCTTGACCTCGTAATCCGCCCACCTCGGCCTTGGGAAGTGCTGGATTACAGGCATGAGCCACTGCACCCGGTCTACCCCAATTTTTTTTTTTTTTTTTTTTTTTTTTTTTGAGACGGAGTCTCACTCTGTAGCCCAGGCTGGAGTGCAGTGGCCGGATCTCAGCTCACTGCAAGCTCCGCCTCCCGGGTTCACGCCATTCTCCGGCCTCAGCCTCCCGAGTAGCTGGGACTACAGGCGCCCGCCACCTCGCCCGGCTAGTTTTTTGTATTTCTTAGTAGAGACGGGGTTTCACCGTGTTATCCAGGATGGTCTCGATCTCCTGACCTCGTGATCCACCCGTCTCGGCCTCCCAAAGTGCTGGGATTACAGGCTTGAGCCACCGCGCCCGGCCGCATACCCCAATTTCTTAACCAAACTTGCATGCACACAGATACTGTTGATCATATCTAAAGCTCCAAACAGACCCATTAAAATGATATCCCTTATACCATTATACCTGAATATATAATGGTCCTTACTTGGCAAGAAAAAATACAGTATTTTTCCCCCACCTCCGCACATGTAATTCAAAATAAAATATAAAACTAAGCCATAAATACTAAACCATAAAATAAGTGTTACGAAATCCAAAAAAGTTCTCGTTTGGGTTTTTTCCTATGTTGCCATCTTCAGTGTTTTAAGCAATCAAATTATTACATTTTTCTTTTCTTTTTCGTGTTCCGGGGCTGTTTGTTCCCTAAGCAAATGTTTGCTCTGCTTATTGGTAATCCATCCCTGCTCTAATGACCTCTTATTTTGCATCAGAAGACTCTCGCCCTTTCACCTACAAAATGCCTCTATCTTTTCCTTTTTTGTTTTAAACCTGTGAGTCATTTCCTCACTTAAGGCTAAGCAAGCTTCTTTTTGCTTTTATTTGCCTGTGAAGCAGAGGGACTAATTTTGGGAACAAGAGACTCTTCAAGCCCACAAAGGATGAAGCACACCAAATTCTGCACCCCCAACTCTTTTTCAGCTTCATGAGTCTGAGAACATGAAACCAGTGGCAAGAATAACACCCAAGGTGAGATGCATAGTGAAGCAAACAAAAAAGTTTTACCCTAGACTATACTTCTTTCACATATTTTGAGATGGCTGTTCAGAGGACCTGCAAGCGGAAGTAGTCCTATGAAGCTGTTTTTGTTTTTTTTGTTTGTTTTTTGTTTTTTTGTGGGAGAGGCTTGCAATATACAGAGAAAATCTGCACTGATGCAGCCAGGTGCTCTCTGAGGCTTTCCCTTGTCCAGATATAGGAAAGGTTAGTGGAGAGTCTGACACCTTTAAAGGTCTGAAAGAAACATTAACCATCTATTCTCTCCAATGGCTACTACCTGTGAGGTTTCATCTACATAAGTGGTCCCCAACCTTTTTGGCACCAGGGATAGGTTTCATGGAAGACAATTTTTCCATGGACCAGGGCAGGGGGATGGTTTTCAGGATGAAACTGTTCCACCTTAAATCATCAGGCATTAGATTCTCATGAGGAGCCGCAACCTAGATCCCTTGCATGTGCAGTTCACAATGGGGTTCTTGCTCCTAAGAGAACCTAGTAACAGCTGCTGACCTGACAGGAGGCAGAGCTCAGGCGGTATTGCTCACTCACTCGCCACTCACCTCTTGCTGTGCGTCCCTATTCCTAACAGGAATGTAAATGGCCACAATGTAAATGGCCCAAAGTTTGGGGACCCCTAATCTACATAATGAGATGACTTTTGCTAGCCAAGTTTCCATTTCTGTCTTGCCACTAAATCCTGATTTACCACCATTACCTGTTTTGGGGCATTCTCTGAGCCCCCAAAATTTGTGTAACCTCAGGAGTGGTATATAAGCTTCTGAACCCACTGAGAGGTGGAGTAATTACTCTGTGGTTCCCCCACATGCCCAATAATACATTTACGTCTTTTTATAATAATACATTTACATCTTTTTATAATAATACATATACATCTTTTCTCCTGTTAGTGTGCTTTTTGCCAGCTGATTTTTCAGTGAACCTCCAGAGGACAAAGGGGACGTTTTTCCTTGGCCCCTGCGGTAGGTTGCCATTAGATAAGGTGTGTGCAGTGTGGCAGTCCTGGGGAGTGGCAGGACATTACCATGGATTTGGCGAACTTGAGATTCTTGGAGGTTTTCAGGGCTTTGTTTGGTTCCCTCCAGGATTCAATTTACCGTCATTCAGGATCTGGCTCCTGTCTCTTTCTCACCAGCTTCTTCTCTGGACTTTACCTATGTGAAAGAAAAATAAATCTTGGGACCCCCAAATCACTAAGCCAAAGGGAAAAGTCAAGCTGGGGATGTGTCACACAAACCTGCCTCCTATTCAAAGATAAGCTACATAAGCCAGGAGCAGTGGCTCATGCCTGTAATCCCAGTCCTTTGGGAGGCTGACGCAGGCGATCACTTGAACCCAGGAGTTTGAGACCAGCCTGGGCAACATGGTGAAATCCTGTCTCTACAAAAGATACAAAAATTAGCCGGGTGTGGTCGCATGTGCCTGTAGTCCTAGCTACTTGGTGGGCTGAGGTGGGAGGATCGTTTGAGCCTGGGTGGTCAAGGCTGCAGTTGGGGACTGCTATAATGGAGACACTGCACTCCAGCCTGGGTAATAGCGTGAGACCCTGTCTCAAAAGAAAACAAAACAAAAAAGCTACATACCGCCCTCATAATTTGCCCACTAGGAAATTCCTTGTGGGCCCTAAGATCTTTACCCTAAAACATTTCTGTTGAATTTCATCCTCACACTGTAAATTGATAGCTTATATTCACAGGGGTGAGACATAGGACAGAACTCAACATCATCCCTCAGCTCACCTGAGACAAATTAAAATCTAATTGCTTCCTCTGGCCTATGTTTATTTTATCGTATGTAAAAATGCAGATTCACTGAGCTAGATGAATGCATGACTATTCCTCTACCCCCCATCTCACATGTCAATGGCTAACCAAAGACTCAAAGGAATGCAACCATTTGCCTCTTATCGGCCCACACCTCTTAAAAATTTCTCCTCTCCCCAATATCCACTCCTTTACCCTTTAGATATTGAAACCCTCAAAATCATCTTTGGAGAAAGGCACAGACCTGTCTCCCATGTGTGTGTCCTTAGCCTTTGCAAAATAAACTTCTAAATTGATTGAGTCCTGTCTCAGATACTTTGGCGTTGCACCTGTCTTAAACTTTAAGCTCTAGTCACACAGATTTACTTATAGTCCTTTGAACACATCCTAGTATAGGATTCCTGTGTGTCATCGCTCCTACTGTCTCGACCTTGTTCACTGGGAATTTATCCCTCAAATGCAGCTGATCTCGGCTCACTGCAAGGTTCACGCCATTCTCCTACCTCAGCCTCCCGAGTAGCTGGGATTACAGGCGCCCGCCACCTCGCCCGGCTAGTTTTTTTTTTTTTTTTTTTTTTTTTTTTGTATTTTTTAGTAGAGACGGGGTTTCACCGTGTTAGCCAGGATGGTCTCGATCTCCTGACCTCATGATCAATAGAACGAGATATCCTCTCAAAAAAAAAAAAAAAAAAAAAAGAACAACTCCCTCAACACTCACAGACATACACACACTTCTTCCCCCACACACTACTGAAGCGGCCATTGCAAAATTGTAACTGAGACAGTGAAAGAGATCTGACCTAATCAACTCCATCTTGCTTCTCACCTCCAAGCTGTCCTTGTTCACTCCTGGGTGTAGGCTGAACTAACTTTGGGAGGAACTTAGTTTATAGTTTAGAGGTTTTTTTGTTTTGTTTTATTTTGTTTTTTTGATACGTTGTTTTGCTCCTGTTGCCCAGGCTGGAGTGCAGTGGTGCAATCTCGGCTCACGGCAGCCTCCACCTCCTCGGTTCAAGCGATTCTCCTGCCTCAACCTCCGGAGTAGTTGGGATTACAGACATGTACCACCACGCCCTGCTAATTTTGTATTTTTAGTAGAGATGGGGTTTCTCTGTGTTGGTCAGGCTGTTGGCAAACTCCTGACCTCAGGTCATCCACCTGCCTTGGCATCCCAAAGCGCTGGGATTACAGGCGTGAGCCACCATGCCCGGCTACAGTTTAGAGTTTAAAGCAAAGATGATAACACCCCTTTCCCAAAACAAACCCCCTTCTTGCCTAGGGATTAGACTGCCTTTATAGAACTCTCAAATTAGCCGCAAGATTACAAATTATGGTTTAGGGCCGGGTGCGGTGGCTCATGCCTGTAATCCCAGCACTTTGGGAGGCAAAGGCAGGTGGATCATGAGGTCAGGAGTTCAAGACCAGCCTGGCCAAAACAGTGAAACCCCATCTGTACTAAAAATACGAAAATCAGCCGGGCATGGTGGCGGGTGCCTGTGATCCCAGGTACTCAGGAGGCAGAGGCAGAGAATCGGCTGAACCCGGGAGGCGGAGGTTGCAATGAGCCGAGGTTGTGCCACTGAACTCCATCCTGGGCAACAGAGCAAGACTCTGTCTCAAAAAAAAAAAAAAAAAAAATTATGGTTTAGGAGTCATGAAACTGGAGCCTACATGACTCTGACCCTCTTCAAATTGCTCCTGGGAATAACATCATCTAAATTTTAGGTTTAATGTAAAACCTAAAACCAGTGCTTAAGGTATTTTGCAGATCCTGCACTTGATGGATCAGCTGGCACAACCTAGATCGATAAACTAGCTCATTTGATCTTATAGCCCTCCCACCCCGGAACTGACTCAGTGCAAGAACATAGCTTCGACCCCTATGATTTCATCTCTGACCTGACCAGTCAGCACCTCCAGATCACTGGCTTCCCCTACCCACCAAATTGTCCTTAAAAACCCTGATACCTGGGGGCCCAGGCACGGTGGCTCATGCCTGTAATCCCAGCACTTTGAGAGGCCGAGGCGGGCAATCACCTGAGGTCGGGAGTTCGAGACCAGCCTGACCAATATGGAGAAACCCTGTCTCTACTAAAAATACAAGAATTAGCTGGGCATGGTGGCGTATGCCTGTAATCCCAGCTATTCAGGAGGCTGAGGCAGGAGGTTTGCTTGGACCTGGAAGGCGGAGGTTGCAGTGAGCCGAGATCACACCATTGTACTCTGGGATAGCTGCCTCTGCAGTTTTGTTGGAGGCAAGTGCTGTTGCTAGCCACGTTTGGGAAAAAAAACAAAAAACAAAAAACAATAACCCTGAAACCATTTTTTTTTTTTTTTTTTGCTTAGTATTTTTTTTTTTTTTTTTTTTAGAGGCAAAGTTTCACTGTGTTGTCCAGGCTGGCCTCAAACTCTTGGGCTCAAGCCATCCTTCTGCCTCAGCCTCCCAAATAGTTAGGATTACAGGTGCAGACTTGAAAAGCCATGGACAGCTCAGGCTTGGCTTCCTTCATTTTTGTGAAGATGCCTGATCCTTTCATTTCTGAGTCCTATTTTTTGAGAGCCAGTAGGAAGTAGGAGTAGGAGAAAAGGAGTGAATTTTAATATATTAGTATGTTAATTTTGTAAAGAGAACTGAGATAGGCCGGGCGCGGTGGCTCAAGCCTGTAATCCCAGCACTTTGGGAGGCCGAGACGGGCGGATCACAAGGTCAGGAGATCGAGACCATCCTGGCTAACATGGTGAAACCCCGTCTCTACTAAAAATACAAAAAACTAGCCGGGCGAGGTGGCGGGCGCCTGTAGTCCCAGCTACTCGGGAGGCTGAGGCAGGAGAATGGCGTAAACCCGGGAGGCGGAGCTTGCAGTGAGCTGAGATCCGGCCACTGCACTCCAGCCTGGGCGACAGAGAGAGACTCCGTCTCAAAAAAAAAAAAAAAAAAAAAAAAAAAGAGAACTGAGCTAAAATTTCAGGAATAACTTAACTATTATATTCACTGTCTACCTCAACATCCCAGCTCTGGAATTGCATTTGGCAAATATTCTTTTCTTAGGCTGGCTTCTGACAGGGCTAATATTAGTAGTTCTTAATGACTCAAAAACAACTGAGGGAGTTAGGGGAACTCTGACTTTACCAATCAATGCCAGTGTATCTCACTCTCTGAGTTGGCAGAGTGAAATCCTCAAGGTCAGGATTAATTTTTGTCATCCCTGGATGAGTCATTTCTTTTATCTGGGCCAATTACTCAAAGTTCCACATTCAATTTAATATTTCATTAAAGAAAAATCCAAAAGGCTTCACTATGTGAAGGCAGAGGGTTGGTTGCATCATGATTTCCAAAGTTTAGCAAACATGTGATTACCACACTACTTATAAATGTTATGAAATCCATCAAGAATTCAGAATTTGTCTTCTAAAATGTAAGGCTGTATTGATGTCAAGTTAGCCTGATGTAATTTTAACAGATCTCTAAAACAAACACAAAATCATCTGATTGAGGCATGCAAAGAGGCAGAGAAAAATAAAAGAAGAAACAAAAAACAAATCAATGGCGGGTCTGGTGGCTGACGCCTGTAATCCCAGCACTTTGAGAGGCTGAGATGGGCAGATCACTTGAGAGGTCAGGAGTTTGAGACCAGCCTGGCCAATGTGGTGAAACCCCATCTCTACTAAAAATACAGAAATTAGCCAGGTATGGGCTCTCATGTCTGTAGTCCCAGCTACTGGGGAGGCGGAGGCAGGAGAATTGCTTCAAACTGGGAAGCAGAGGTTGCAGTGAGCTGAGATCATACCACTGCACTCCAGCCTGGGCGACAGAGCAAGACTCTGTCTCAAAAAACAAAAACGAAAACAAATCAATCTGTCTTTGAAGTTAGAGCACTGCAATGAAAAAATAAAAAAGGTTTGCGATACAAAGTTATGCTGTAAGAATGGCATCTACCATAGCAACATCACTTTTCTTTTTCTTTTTTTTTTTTTTTTTGAGATGGTGTTTCACTCTGCTGCCCAGGCTGGAGTGCAGTGGCACGATCTCGGCTCACTGCAGCCTCTGCCTCCTGGGTTCAAGCAATTCTTCTGCCTCAGCCTCCCGAGTAGCTGGGATTACAGGTGCCTGCCACCACGCCCCGGCTAAATTTTTGTGTTTTTAATAGAGATGGGGTTTCACCATGTTGACCAGGCTGGTCTCGAACTCCTACCTCAGATGTTCCACCACCACCCCCCCCACTCCTCCCAAAGTGCTGGGATTACAGGCATGAGCCATCACATCCAGCTGTCACTTTTCTTTTTTCTCTTCTTTTCTTTTCTTTTTTTTTTTTTTTTTTTTTGAGACAGAGTCTTGCTCTTTTGCCCAGGTTAGAGTGCAATGGTACAATCTCAGCTCACTGCAACCTCCACCTCCCGGGTTCAAGCAATTCTCCTGCCTCAGCCTCACCAGTAGCTGCTACTATAGGCGTGTGCCACCACATCGGCTAATTTTTTGTATTTTTAGTAGAGACGGGATTTCACCGTGTTAACCAGGATGGTCTCGATCTCCTGACTTCATGATCTGCCTGCTTTGGCCTCCCAAAGTGCTGGGATTACAGGCGTGAGCCACCGTGCTCAGCCTGAAACATCACTTTTCTAAGCTTCCAGAAATGTTCATGCTTGGGCTTTAGCAAATGAAATCACTCTAGTCTACTGTCAGAGGAGAAGAAACAGTCTATTGTTCTGAAACTGAAATACAGATCAGCCATGAATCTGCCCTCACTGACATTCATCACTCAGATTCTGATTAGATATAACTAACGGAAATGGAATACGAACTCAGAAACACTCTGCCACCCCTCCACTCCCGATATTAACACATCTCAGGCTGGCTTTATAGGTCTACAGATGTAACCCTGGAAATGTAGAATAGCTAAATCCAAATGTCTCTAGTTAACCAAGAGCTCTTGATTTTTTTTATTTAAAACAGAGTCTCACTCTGTCACCCAGGCTGGAGTGCAGTGACACAATGTCGGCTCACTGCAATCTCCACCTCCTGGGTTAAAGTGATTCTCCTGCCTCAGCCTCCTGAGTAGCTGGGATCACCAGCGCCTGCCACCATGACTGGCTAATTGTTTTTTGTTTTTGTTTTTGTTTTTGTTTTTGAGACAAGGTTTCACTCCGTCGCCCAGGCTGGAGTGCAGTGGCGTGATCTCGGCTCACCGCAACCTCCACCTCTTGGGTTTAAGCGGTTCTCCTGCCTCCCGAGTAGCTAGGACTACAGGCATCTGCCACGGTACCCGGCTAATTTTTGTAATTTTAGTAGAGTTAGGGTTTCGCCATGTCGGCCAGGCTCACCATGTTCTTGACAGCTCTCCACCAGGTGAGCATATGAGGCTCATAACCAGTTCTTATTTATTTAATGGAGGGCGGGGGAGATTCTGATTGGGGTAGTCTCAGACTGAACTAAATTTTAATATATTCATGTTAGATAAATGATCTGGCTACCTAATAACACAATTTCCTATGAAAGATAAAAATCAAGAACTGCAGACTATTTCCCAGAAAAGGAATAGCAGTGATTTTATTACATTTATTCTTTCTCTCTTCCTCTTGTACCCACACATACACACAGATTGGGACATACACTCCAAACTGCCAAGGAATCTGTTTGTGGTGCAATTTTTGGAAGTCAAAGATATTGCACATTTTAAGTCACAACCTGGCTGGGCACAATGGCTTGTAATCCCAGCACTTTGGGAAGCCGAGGCAGGTGGACGACTTGAGCTCAGGAGTTGGAGACCAGCCTGGGCAACATGTTGAAACTCTGGCTCTACAAAATATACAAAATCAACTGGGTGTGGTGGCATGCACCTGTTTTCCCAGCTACTCAGGAGGTTGAGGTGACAGAATGGATTGAGCCTGGGAGGTGGAGGCTGCAATGAACCAAGACTGCACCACTGCACTCCCTCCTGGGTGTCAAAACCGTATCCTGTCTCAAAACAAAACAAAACAAAACCGACACAATCTGCTTCAAAATCAGAAAGCATGCCATCTCAAGAGATATACCAAATAATTGGCAATGGTGATCTGGGATAGATGGGCAGGGATCGTAAAAAAAAACTTTCACACTTTTCATATTATGTATCTCTTATAATGTTGGAAAATGTTTAGTGAGCCTATATTTCTCCTTTTGTAAGCAGAAAGTATAACACAGAGAATTTTTAAAAACAAAAGCAGCACGTCACATCTCTTAGCAGTGGACCACATACTACCATCATTCACTTCATGCCGGACTTCTTGTGATAGTTGTGCCTGTTCATGAGAATCCCTGATTCATAATCTCCAAGCAGCTGTGAGGGTCCCTGAAAAGATTTGGCAGCTCCTTACCAGTCCTCTGAATGGGCAGAAAATCATGCATGCAGTCCAGGCATGGTGGCTCACAGCTGTAATCCCAGCACTATGGGAGGCTGAGGCGGGTGGACCACAAGATCAGGAATTTGAGACCAGCCTGGCCAACATGGTGAAACCCTGTCTGTACTAAAAAAAACACAAAAATTAGCCGAGTGTGGTAGTTTGTGCCTGTAATCCCAGCTACTTGCGAGGCTGAGGCAGGAGAATCGCTTGAACCCGGAAGGCTGGGGGTTGCAGTGAGCCGAGATCGCACCATTGCACTCCAGCCTGGGTGACAGGGCAGGACTCGTCTCAAAAAAAGAAACAAAACAAAACAAAACCAAAAAAATCACACATGCAGATACAAATCTGGGACAAAGTAGAAGCCCTTGGGCTTCCTTTCCTTGTAACCTTTTCCCTCAGGTCTGTCAGGACTGTCTTCACCATCAGAATGAGCAATTTCCCTGTAAGTCCTCACCTATCTTCTCACCCCCATGTGCCTTTTGTTTATGGTTGATTTCCCAGGTCTCTCTGCAAATGGCTAAGGGACACACAGGTTTAATCTGGTATTGACTGTCAGCACTAACAAACCTCATGCTTAGTGAAAGATGTGCTTAGAACTGAACTGCTAGGTAGAGCCCTAAAAATATGTGGAGGAAGAATGTTGAAGATGAGGTGGGGAACTTTCGCGCTTTTGGGCATGGAAACCATTTAGCATAGTGCACATTGGCAGGATGTCAAGAACCTGTTTTCCAAGATGCCCAAAAGAATAATATACTGTATTCGAGGAGGCCCTGGCAAGTGTGCAGCCCTGTATTGGGTAACATTAGGGGATCAATAGAGGTAAAATTCATGACCCCTCAGCCGGGTGCAGTGGCTCATGCCGGTAATCCCAGCACTTTGGGAGGCCAAGGCAGATGGATCATGAGGTCAGGAGTTCAAGACCAGCCTGGCCAACATGGTGAAACCCCGTCTCTACTAAAAAATACAAAAATAGCCAGGCGTGGTGGCATGCGCCTGTAATCCCAGCTACTAGGGAGGCTGAGGCAGGAGAATCTCTTGAACCCAGGAGGTAGAGGTTGCAGTGAGCTGAGATCACACCACTGCACTCTAGCCTGGGCAACAGAGCAAGACTCTGTCTCACAAAAAAAAAAAAAAAAAAAATCATGACCCCTGCTCTTGAAGAGTCCAGAATATATAGTTAGTAACTGAGATATCTGTTGTAAAGAGGCAAGGCAATACTGTTCTCTCTCTTTCTCTCTCTCTCTCTCTCGTGTGTGTGCGTGTGCATGTGTGTAAAGTACTGATTCCTTACTACGCCGACTCAACAAGACCAGCTCATCACCAGTTTGCTACATAGACAAGTTCCTTGAAGACATTCTTCATGTCTTCACCAAGTCACTTACTGCTGCCCAAGCCTTCCCTTTCCTGTGGCCCTCTGGCTTTGGCACACTCTTCCTCGTCTCTAGCCACGCTTGCTGTCTCTGTGGGGACGCACGAGCAGAAGGGCTGCTTTCACATACCTCAGCTTACCCCAGTTGCTTCAAACTACTCTCCACCTCCCTTGCCTCCATGCATCACTTCAGTGTCAGCCACTGCTAGATTATTAGCCCTTGAGGGCTCCTGCTTTCTTTTCCAGCCAAGCACACTTTAGAAAGAAAGCCCTAATTGTTCTGACAAAACGTTCTGTTCAACCAGAATGAACTCATAGTGGAATCCTGGGAACTCAGGCAAACAACTATTGCCAATCAGGTTGCTGCCAGCCAACTCCAAGAACAGTCTAGAAGTAAGAGCCTGCTGATTGCTCTGCCCCCTCCCACCCTATGTCAAATGATGTCCTGCTCACAGCTGACAATGTCTCCATTCTCCTGGTGACACCTTTGACCAGCATGTGCGGGTTGATGACATTCCTTGCCGAGCCACAAGGGCCACCTGCAAATGGTAATTCTCCTGGCCTGAGTAAGTTCCCAGAACCCCTAGGTTGGCCATATAATTACAAACTCCAGAGCGTTAATAAAGAAAAGGAAAAGTGAAGTGGCTCGTGCCTGTAATCTCAGCACTTTGGGAGGCTGACACATGAGGACTGCTTTAGCCCAGGAGTTCCAGACCAGCCTGGGCAACATAGTGAAACCTCATCTGTATAAAAAAATTCAATAATTAACCAGGCATGGTGGTGTGTGCCTGTAGCCTGTATTCCCAGCTACTAAAGAGGCTGAGGTGGAAAGATCGCTTGAGCCTGGTTGCAGTGAGCCAAGATCGGGCAACTGCACTCTAGCCTGGGTGACAGAGCAAGACTCTGTCTCAAAAAAAAAAAAAAAAGAAGAAAAAAGAAAAGTGGAGTGGACAATGTGGCAGGACACATTATTTTACAAAGAACAACAACAACAAAAATACCTTGAAGTCTTCATAAACACTAAATAGCCAGGTTTGGGCCGGGCATGGTGGCTCACACCTGTAATTCCAGCACTTTGGGAGTCTGAGGTGGATGGGTCACTTGAGGTCAGGAGTATGAGACCAGTCTGGCCAACATGGTAAAACCCTGTCTCTACTAAAAATACAAAAACTAGGGTCCGTCACAATGGCTTACACCTGTAATCCCAGCACTTTGGGAGACTGAGGCATTTAGACTACCTGAGGTCAGGAGTTCCAGATCAGCCTAGCTAACATGGTGAAACCCTGTCTCTACTGAATATACAAAATTAGCTGGGTGTAGTGGTGCATGCCTATAATCCCAGCTACTTGGGAGGCTGAGGCAGGAGAATTGCTTGAGCCCGGGAGGCGGAGTTTGCAGTGAGCCAGGATTGCACCACTGCACTCCAGCCTGGGCGACAGTGAGACCTCATTAAAAAAAATAATGATAATACAAAAACTAGCTGGGCATGGTGGTGCACACCTGTAATCCCAGGGCTCGGGAGGCTGAGGCAGGAGCATTGCATGAACCCGGGAGGCAGAGATTGCAGTGAGCTGAGATTGCCCCACTGCACTCCAGCATGGGCAACAGAGTGAGACTCCATCTCAATAATAATAATAAATAGCCAGGCATGGTGGCATGTGCCTGTTGTCCCAGCTACTCATGAGGCTGAGGCAGGAGAATTGCTTGAGACCAGGAGTTTAAGAGTGATCATAGGCGATCACAGTGCTGTCATGCACTATGATCACACCTGTAAACAGCTACTGCATTTTGGCCTGGGCAACACAGTGAGAACCTGTCTTTCTCTTTTTTCTTTTTTTTGCAGGGCAGACAGGGCCTCACTCTGTCACCCAGGCTGGAGTGCAGTGGTATGATCTCAGCTCACTACAACCTCTACCTCCCAGGTTCAAGCGATTCCTCTGCCTCAGCCTCCCAAGTATCTGGAAGTACAGGCATGCACCACCATCCCCAGCTAATTTTTTGTATTTTTAGTAGAGACAGGGTTTTACCATGTTGGCCAAGCTGGTCTTGAACTCCTGGCCTCAAATGATCCATCTGCCTTGGTTTCCCAAAGTGCTGGGATTACAGGTGTGAGTCAGTGTGCCTAGTCAATTGTTATTTCTATGCCTATGTAATATGCCACACAGAATCACATGTATATGTAAATATTTTTAATAAAGTATGCAAAATGATAAACTGGTAGAAAAAAAGATTTGCCTATCTAATGACTCAAGTTGAAATTAATTTCTGAAGACAAAGACAATATATTGCAGCGATTACAAGCATACCTAGAATCACCCAGATCTATGTTTAATGCCAACATAGTATTCAACTTGCAGGAAATGCCTCTAAGAGAAAATGGGAAGGAGCCAGGAGAGGCTGGCAGGCCCATCAGACTGCGATACAGACCTCAACCCAAGTGAAGAAGAGAGGAAAGGAGGGAAAGGTGGGTAGAAGCACGTTACGTTACAGTGTATTCTAAGGAAAGTTCAGCGAGGCTGCGGGAGCATTGCAGTCATCAGAGGAGTCCCGTATCTCCAAAGTATCAGCCTGCCTTAACATCCCTGCCACACTTTGTCACTGGCTGGAAGTAGCCCATGGGTGCGTGGCCTCGCTCACACGTGGTGATGGAGTTCAGAAGGCAGCAGGGGCCCTCAGTCAATTGCTCCCTGCAGTTGGAAGGATATCTGAGCGGTGTGTCTCATGGTCACCACACTCAGTTTTCCTCTTTAGTAAGACAGGACAAAATCCTTGCCCACTTGCCATCCAGAGAAATTGGATGACTCAGAGAAGGCAATGTCTATAAATACTTTGTAAACTTTAAGTATGGAACATGTAAAATATTCCTGACACAGGACTATGCCCCAGTTGTGACGTGTAGCTCTTCACTCCCTATCTTTGTCTACATCCTTTAACATACACCTACTAGACCTCCAGTCTGCCTCTGGCTATACAACCTAGATACTTCGTGAGCTCAGCCTGACTGGAATGCAGGAATGGAAAATGCAGTCCTTTGGCTCATAACTAAAAATGTCCTCAAATAGATCGAGTCAGCTGGCTGTGCACAGGTCAATTCAGCCTCATTATGTACCACTTCAATGAAGCTGGACATTGACCTCTTTGATAACCAAGGGTCATGCACAGCAAATTCTGCAACTTAATGATTAAACTGCTTGGAAGAGAGGCAAACTATTAGACTTTGAGACCTCTACGTTTTGATTTTGATTTTATTTATTTTGAGATGAAGTCTATCTCTGTCACCCAGGCTGGAGTGCAGTGGCGTGATCCTGGCTCACTGCAACCTCTGCCTCCCAGGTTCAAGCAATTCTCCCGCCTCAGCCTTTCAAGTAGGTGGGATTACAGGCACCTGCCACCACACCTGGCTAATTTTTGTATTTTTAGTAGAAATGGGGTTTCCCCATATTGGCCAGGCTGGTCTCAAACTCGTGACCTCAAGTGATCTGCCTGCCTTGGCCTCCCAAAGTGCTGGGATTACAGGTGTGAGCCACCATGCCTGGCTATAATTTTATTTATTTTTGAATAGGTAATAACACATGATCTGACATGCAAAACTTACAAAAAAGAATATAGTGAAAAGCCTCCCTTCCATTCTGTCGTCTACTCACAAAGTTCTCCCTCCCTGGAGGCAATCACTGCTATCTTTTCTTTTCTCTTTGAGACGGAGTCTCTTTCTGTTGCCCAGGCTGGAGTGCAGTGGCGATATCTCGGCTCACTGCAACCTCTGCCCCCCAGGTTCAAGCAATTCTCCTGCCTCAGCCTCCCGAGTAGCTGGGATTACAGTTGCCCGCCACCACACCTGGCTAATTTTTGTATTTTTAGTAGAGACAGGGTTTCACAATGGTGGCCAGGCTGGTCTTGAACTCTTGACCTCAGGTGATCTGCCCGCCTCGGCCTCCCAAAGTGCTGGGATTACAGGCGTGAGCCACCATGCCTGGCCCTCAGAAATATTTTACGTGTATTTCTGCCTCTGAAATAATTTATAAAACTGCTAAAAGAATGTCCCTTAGAGAGTAACTACTGTTCAGGCTGGGCTAATGTTATTTACATTCCTCTATTTTACTCTAATTTGTCTAATTTCAACCTTATTTGGAAGCATATTTTTTTCAACATTTCACTATGAAGATTTTTCAAACATACAGGAAAGTTGAAAGAATTGTTCAATGGGGCCGGGTGCGGTAGCTCATGCCTCTAATCCCAGCACTTTGGGAGACCAAGGTGAGTAGATCACTTGAGATCAGGAGTTTGAGACCAGCCTGGCCAACATGGAGAAACCCCGTCTCGACCAAAACTACAAAAATTAGCTGGGTGTGGTGGCAGGCACCTGTAATCCCAGCTACTCGGGAGGCTGAGGCCGGAGAATCGCTTGAATCCCAGAGGCAGAGGCTGCAGTGAGCTGAGATCACACCACTGTACTCCATCCTGGGAGACAGAGTGAGACTCCATCTCAAAAAAAAAAGAAAGAATTGTTCAGTGAACACTCCCACTCCCACCACCTAGATTCTGCAATGACTAATTTGCTACATTTGCTTTAGGTATTGTTATTATTATTCTCATTTTACCGCTGATGAAACTGTGTCTTGTTGCAAAAGCTCTAATGCTATCTTGCTTAATCTTTTTTTTTTTTTTTTTAATTATTCCAGCATCTAAACCAAGGTCCAAAGAGATTAACGTTCCCTGAGAAGAATTTAAATCCAGTTTCTGTGTCGGAATATGGTCTGTAGATAAGCCCCAAAGAACACAAGTTCTCTTTTTCACTTGTAATTTCTCTATCCTTTGGCCCTTATCATTCCACGTGGTGCTATTCTCCCTAACAGTTTAACCTCCCTCAGCTGACCTCCTTCTTCTTGAAAGTGTGGTAGTTTTTAGACATGTGCGGGAAGCCGACCAGGCATCCCAGCCGACTCATCTGTTCTTATCTCAACGGCCTACGTGGACGACCACTTTTCTACTCACAGTGTGGTTCACAGATCAGCAGAATTACCTCATAAATGCATAGTATCAGGCTCACACAGACCTATGGAATGAGAATCTGACATTTCACAAGATTCCCAAATGATTCCTATGCACATGCCACATCATTACAGTCTCACTTCAGCCACAGTTAAAAGGAGCCCAATGTGATTTGCTGGTCATACATGGGGGGGAAAAAAAAAAGGCAGTAGTTCATGACATTTATCTTGGCCAGGCGTGGTGACTCATGCCTGTAATCCTAACACTTTGGGAGGCCAAAGTGGGATGATCACTTGAGGCCAGGAGTTCGAGTCCAGCCTGGGCAACAAAGCAAGACTATAAAGAAAAATAAAGACATTTATCTTAAAAACAACCCTTTCCTTCTTTGTGTTTTTCACATCTCATTTGCCTCTTTACTCCCTTTCTTCACAACCTGTAATTCCACTTATTGAGCCCCTGCTCTGTATGCTATGTATGAGGAACATTATTCCTAACCCTCAGAGCATTACAGAAGATATTTTATTCCTAATTTACAGACGAGGCTCAGAGGATTAGAAATCCACCTAATGTTAAACAGTTGTAAATATTAAGCATGTTCTTTTCCAAGACCTGCTGCTCTCTTTCTGCTGTAAAACCATGTCTTTCCAAACTCTGGCAATTGCCTCAGCCTAGACCTTGCCCACTTGGGCCAGAGAGCTTATGTCTGCCTGTCATACAAGGCTTGTGGACTTGTCTCTCAAGCCTCTTTCTCATGTCTTGTTCACTGCTAGTTGATCTGGATCTTGTTCTTTTAGCTCCCAGGCATCAACCAGGTGTTCTTATAATCTAAGAACTTAGGTAACACTTGTGCATTGTAAAGATAGCCTCCCACAGACAGTGAGAGGAGGTGGGAGTGAGAAGATGACAGACAGGTGAAGAAATATTTAGTGAGGTAGGATGCACTCTGCCAGGGCATGCCCCATTTCAACCTAAATAAACAGCTCAAATAGCTGCTGTGGATATGGTATCATGCTAACGCCTGTTCTGGGTACAGAGATCTACAAAATGTGATTCCTGCCCTTAATAGGGATAATTAATCCAGCTGGGGAGTTAGAACATACACACATAAAAGCCCCATGAACAAAGTACAGCAGGAACATAGAAGAGTGGGTGGTGAAATAGATGATTCTGCGTGGTGAAATAGATGATTATAAAGAGCGTGGGATGGGAGGCAGAGAGCCTCCCCAGGCAAGGGGAGAATGTGCAGAAAGAGAAGGAAGGAAAAGCACCTTTGGGGAGTCTCCTGCACAGAGCCCTGGGTGGCTGATGCAGAAGGTATGTTAGATTAAGGAGGATGCTTGGGATTGGCTCACAGGGAGTCAGTGAAGATTGATAAGTAATGTGATCAGAAGTGGACAGTTCGGTTACTACTTTGGCAGAGAATGTGGATCAAAGCAGACAGTGACTAGATTGAGGGAGGTGACAGATTCATACCTAGAATGAAACTCAGAGAACTGGTAGACAAGCAGCTTTCAAACTTTTTGGCCCTGAAACCCTTTGTGCAAATGAAACCTTAGCCATTGTAAACAAATAGATTAAAGCTAAATTGCTCTGGTTGGAATAAATGGGAGGGAAGAACTGAGCTCTCTCCTCCCTCTCATTTATTTCTTTCTCTCCTAGTGGATTTTGAAGGGGTTTCTTGTATGAAAATCAATGATCAAAGGACTTAGCAAACAGCAACCAGCTCCTGCCTGCCACCTGTTTTTGCAAATAGAAATCTATGGGGATACAGCCATGCCTCTTTGATTTCATATTGTCTCTGCCTGCTTTCATGTTACAATGACCAAGCTGAATAATCAGGACAGGGAAACCCCATGGTCCACAAAATTGAAAGTATTTGCTATCTGGCCCTTTAAAAACAAGGTTTGCCAACCTCCCATATAGGGCTTTGTTACAATGCACAGGTGTTACCTATGTTCTTGGTCTGTGGTCTAAGTGTCATCCTTAGACACCAGCACATAGTGTCCCTCTGTGCACAGATAGCTCAGGGTGGTGAAGGTTGATTTAGGAGTCATTTCATTGGAGTTAGCAGTTAGGAGTTGTGTGAGATGGCTTATGGTCAAGGGAGAGGGTCCAGAAAGAAAAGAAAGGAGGTTCTGAGAAAACCTTAAGTAATGGCTAGATTTAGAGAACAGGCTGAGAGAATCACAGGAGAAACCACTGGGAAAAGTACCAATTCTCATTGATGCCAGAAAATTATGACAACTTGAAAGCCTTTTCTTTCTCCTTCTCCTTCCTCTTTCTCCTCCTCCTCTTCCTCTTCTTCTCTCTTCCTCTTCTTCTTTTTCGAACAGGATCTCTCTCTGTTGTCCAGGCAAAAGTGCAATGGCATGATCATGGCTTACTGCAGACTTGACTTCCTGGGTTAATCCTCCCACCTCAGCCCTCAAGTAGTTGGGACCACAGGCGCACACCACCACACTTGACTAATTTTGTTTGTTTGTTTGTTTGTTTGTTTGAGATGGAGTTTTGCTCTTGTTGCCCAGGCTGGAATGCAATGGTGCGATCTCAGCTCGCTGCAACCCCAGCTCCCCCGGTTCACGAGATTCTCCTGCCTCAACCTCCCCAGTAGCTGGGATTACAGGCATGTGCCACCACGCCTGGCTAATTTTGTATTTTTAGTAGAGAGGGGGCTTTTCCATGTTGGACAGGCTGATCTCGAACTCCCAACCTCAGGTGATCCGCCCACCTTGGCATCCCAAAGTGCTGGGACTTTTTTTTTTTTGAGACGGAGTCTCGCTCTGTTGCCCAGTGTGGAGTGCAGTGGTGTGATCTCGGCTCACTGCAACCTCTGCCTCCTGGGTTCAAGCAATTCTCCTGCCTCAACCTCCTGAGTAGCTGGGACTACAGGCACAAGCCACTGTGCCCGGCTAGCTTTTGTATTTTTAGTACAGATGGGGTTTGTTGGCCAGGCTGGTTTTGAATTCCTGACCTCTGGTGATCCACTCACATTGGCCTCCCAAAGTGTTGGGATTCTTGACATTGGCCGGAGTCTCGCTCCAAAGTGTTGGGATTACAGGCTTGAGCCACTGTGGCCGGACATCTGACTTTTTTTTTTTTTTTTTTAACTTGACATAAATGTCAGGAAAGTTACTACGCAAACTTGAAAAATGAATGCACACCCTTTCATAATCCCAACCTTTATGTGCCTGATTTTTACTCTGTATATCTTGCAAAAGGCCTACCGAAATATGCTTTCACGATTGTTAATTACTTTTAAGATACAACATTCTGATTACTGAGGTTTCCTCAAAGCAATTTTTTTTTTTTTTTTTTTTTTTTTGAGACATACTTTCGCTCTTATCACCCAGGCTAGAGTGCAGTGTTGCAATGTCAGCTCACTGCAACCTCCGCCTCTGGGTTTCAAGTGATTATCCTGCCTCAGCCTCCTGAGTAGCTGGGATTACAAGTGCCCCCCACTACACCTGGCTAATTTTTGTACTTTTAATACAGACAGGGTTTCAACATGTTGGCCAGGCTGGTCTCAAACTCCTGACCTCAGGTGATCTTCCCACCTCGGCCTCCCAAAGTGCTGGGATTATAGGTGTGAGACACTGCGCCCAGGCGCAATTTTCTACCATGGTTGTTTTACTAATGGCTTCTTTTTTTTCTTTTTCTTCTTTTTTTTTTTTTTTTTTTTTGAGACGGAGTCTCGCTCTGTCGCCCAGGCTGGAGTGCAGTGGCCAGATCTCAGCTCACTGCAAGCTCCGCCTCCTGGGTTTACGCCATTCTCCTGCCTCAGCCTCCCAAGTAGCTGGGACTACAGGCACTCGCCACCTCGCCTGGCTAGTTTTTTGTATTTTTTTTTTAGTAGAGATGGGGTTTCACCGTGTTAGCCAGGATGGTCTCAATCTCCTGACCTCATGATCCGCCCATCTTGGCCTCCCAATAAAGTGCTGGGATTACAGGCTTGAGCCACCGTGCCCGGACTTCTTTTTCTTCTTTCTCTACTGTAAGTGTGAGTCATTTACCAAGTGTTGAATATTCCAAAGGTAAATCATTAACAAGATGATGTTATGATCGATGTTACCCTCATGTGCTCCCAAGAACAGTTTTTTCTTTTATTTATTTATTTGAGAGACAGTCTAACCTTGTCATCCAGGCTGCAGTGCAGTGGTGCCATCATAGCTCACTGGAGCCTTGACCTACTGGGCTCAAGTGATTCTCCTGCCTCAGCATCCTGAGTATCTGGGACTACAGAGGCAAGCCACCATGCCTGGCCAATTTTTCATTTTTTGTAGAGATGGAGTCTCACTATGTTGCTTAGGCTGCTCTTGAACTCCTGCCCTCAAGTGATCCTTTTGCCTTGGCCTCCCAAAGTGCTGGGATTACAGGCATAAGCCACTGCCCCCACCCTCCCAGAACAGTTTCTTAATGGTATACAAACTGTAACTCCAGGCTGGGCGCAGGGGCTCATGCCTGTAATCCCAGCACTTTGGGTGGCCGAGGCGGGCGGATCACGAGGTCCGGAGATTGAGACCACCCTGGCTAACAGGGCGAAACCCTGTCTCTACTAAAAATACAAAAAGTTCACCGGGCGTGGTGGCACTCGCATATAGTCCCAGCTACTCGGGAGGGTGAGGCAGGAGAATCCCTTGAACCCGGGAGGCTGAGGTTGCAGTGAGCCAAGATCTCACTCCAGTCTGGGCAACACGGCAAGACTTCATCTCAAAAAGAAAAAACAAAACAAAACAAAAAAAACAAACAAACTGTAGCTCCACTGATTTGTACCAATGATCTTTCCAGATTAGTACTGTCTGGTTGAACTTTCTACAGTGATGGAAATGCCCTGTATCTGTGTTGCTCATATACTAGCTGCCAGCCAGATACAGCAATTGAGCACTTGAAATGTGAATAATGTGGCCAGGCGTGGTGGCTCACGCCTGTAAACCCAGCACTTTGGGAGGCCAAGGCGGGAGGATCACCTGAGGTCGGGAGTTTGAAACCAGCCATATCCAACATGGCGAAACCCCGTCTCTACTACAAATACAAAAATTAGCTGGGTGTGCTGTAATCCCAGCTACTCAGAAGTTGAGGCAGGAGAATTGCTTGAACCCACGAGGTGGAGGTTGCAGAAACCTAAGTAGAACATGCAAAGGGATATAGAAATGAAATAGTGTCAGTTCTCAATCTCAAGGAGCCTACATTCTACAACAGATTATAAACAGCAAAATGTACTACATGGGGGATAGAATGTGACCTACAGAGAGAATCAGATATACCATGCCTTGAGGACACAGCTGAAGGAGCAGCTCATTTACAGTCAGAGTGGCAGGAGGAATGAGGTCAGTGTTGCAAGGAAGCTCTCACAAAGCGGGTGGATTTGGAGCAAGGTCTTTAACCTCAGCTTCTTGGGAGGCCGTCGTATGTAGATCGCTTGAGCCCAGGAGATCCAGTCCAGCCTGGGCAACATAGCAATACTGTCTCTTAAAAAAAAAAAAAAAAAAAAAAAGGCCAGGCGCAGTGGCTCAACTCCTGTAATCCAAGCACTTTGGGAGGCCGAGACGGGTGGATCACCTCACGAGGTCAGGAGATCAAGACCATCCTGGCTAACACGGTGAAACCCCGTCTCTACTAAAAAATGCAAAAAACTAGCCTGGACATGGTGGTGGCAGGTGCCTGTAATCCCAGCTACTCATGGAGGCTGAGGCAGGAGAATGGCATTAAACTCGGGAGGTGGAGGTTGCAGTGAGCTGAGATCGTGCCACTGCACTCCTGGCCTGGGCGACAGAGCGAGACGCCGTCTCCAAAAAAAAAAAAAAAAAAAATGTAAAATTTTTCAGGGTGTAGTGGCTTTTTCCTATAAGCCCAGGAGTCTTGCTTGGGAGGCCAAGATGGGTTGATCAGTGACATCAGGAGTTCAAGCCAGCTGGCCCAACGGGTTCCCCCTTCTCTACTAAAAATACAAAAGCCTTAGCTGGACATGGTGGTGGGTGCCTGTAATCCCAGCTACATGGAAGGCTGAGGCAGGAGAATTTTTTTGATTTTTAGGGAGTGGGGTTGCATTGTGTTAGCCAAGATCGTGCCATGCACTCTGGCCTGGGCGATACAGTGAAACGCTCGGTCTCCAAAGTGCTATTACAGGCTTTATTATTTTTAAATGTAATTTAATTTTTTTGAGATGATTTCTTGTTCTGTCTCCCAGGCTGAACTGCAGTGGTGTGATGTCAGCTCATTGCAACCTCTGCCTCCTGGACTTTTTTTTTTTTTTTTTTTGAGGCAGAGTGCACCAGGCTGGAGTGCAGTGGCGCGATCTTGGCTCACTGCAAGCTCCGCCTCCCAGGTTCGCGCCATTCTCCCGCCTCAGCCTCCCGAGTAGCTGGGACTACAGGCACCCGCCACCGCGCCCAGCTAATTTTTTTTTTTGTATTTTAGTAGAGACGGGGTTTCACCGTGTTAGCCAGGATGGTCTCGATCTCCTAACCTCGTGATCCGCCCGCCTCGGCCTCCCAAAGTGCAGGGATTACAGGCGTGAGCCACCGCGCCCGGCCACCTCCTGGACTTAAGGGATTCTCTTGCCCCAGCCTCCTGAGTAGCTGGGATTATAGGCGTGCGCCACCATACCTGGCTAATTTTTTTATTTTTAGTAAAGACGGGATTTTGTAACGTTGGCCAGGCTGGTCTCAAACTCTGGACCTCAAATGATCTGCCCACCTCTGCCTCCCAAAGTGCTGGGATTACAGACATGAGCCACCATGTCCAGCCAAAAAAAAATTTTTTTAATAAAAAAATGAAATGGAGATAATAACAATAGAGCCCACCTCGTGAGAGTATTATCTAAAGGGCTTAGAACAATACCTAGCATGTGGTAAGGACTCTACCAATATTATTATTGCTGTTTCCACAAGATGAAAATTATAGACCATTGCTGTATTTTATGGGTGAGATAGAAAAAGGAGTTTTGGCCAGTTGTAGTGACTCACACCTGGAATCCCAGAGTAGTGGGAGGCCGACGTGGGTGGATCATTTGAGGTCAGGAGTTTGAGACCAGCCTGGTCAACATGGCTGAAACCTCATCTCTATTAAAAAATACAAAAAATTAGCTGGGCATGGTAGCGTGCGCCTGTAATTCCAGCTACTTGGGAGCCTGAGGCACAAGATTCGCTTGAACCTGGGAGGCAGAGGTTGCAGTGAGTAGAGACTGATCCACTGCACTCCAGCCTGGGTGACAGAGCAAGACTCTGTCTCGAAAGAAAGAAAAGAAAGAAAGAGAGAGAGAGAGAGAGAGAGAGAGAGAGAAAGAAAGAAAGAAAGAAAGAAAGAAAGGAGTTTTAACTTACACGTATTTGCTAATGTCTATGAAGTGTTTAGATATCTCAAAATCAATGAAGTAAAGAGGATTATTAGGCCCACCTGCAGTACTGTTAATAATTTCAGGGAATCAGCTATCTAGGTGAAAGTTCACAGGGGAGTACATGTCATTGTAACGCAAATTAGACCAAAGTTCAGGAAGTGACAGTTACTGAGTCATTTATCTATCTTAAGACCAGTAAGCCTCTTAGCACCACAAAGTAGATGTAACATTTTAACAGGAAATGACTCCAATCTAGAGCAAAGTTAGTCCCATGCACAGTGAAAGGTTGTGCAAGACAAAAATGATCTGTGCTACGTGTCACACATGATCAGGTGGCATATTGCTCAAGATGCTGACATGCAATCCGTCTTTGCAAGAGTCAGATCATTGTCTCACCTTAGGAAAGGCTTTCCATGTGCCCTACACAGACACTTTCCCCTTCTGGGATGCTTCTTAAAGTACATTCACCTTAACTTATAAGCAAAGGAAATCTTTCTCAGGTGGTCTGAGTTTATTATTTCCTTTTCTAGACTCTGTGATCAGGGTTATCTGTGTGTGGATGAGGTTCCCAGAGAGGATTGCTGGAGGACATTGAATGTTTATGAATTTCACAGGTATTCAAGAGTGGTTGCACCTGGAGCTGGGAGCTGAGCATCAGGAATATTAAAACATAAAGTATGCTCATAAAATTGAGACGAGTGGGCCAGGCGCAGTGGCTCACACCTGTAATCCCAGCACTTTGGGAGGCCAAGGTGGGCGAATCACCTGAGGTCAGGAGTTCGAGACCAGCCTGACCAACATGGAGACACCCCATCTCTACTAAAAATACAAAATTAGTGCAGCATGGTGGCACATGCCTGTAATCCCAGCTACTCGGGATACTGAGGCAGGAGAGTCGCTTGAACCCAGGAGGCGGAGGTCGAGGTGAGCCAAGATATCACCACTGCACTCCAGCCTGGGCAACAAGAGTGAAATTCCGTCTCAGAAAGAAAAAAAAAAAAAAATGAGAGTAGTTAGGAAGAATCATCTTCTCAAGTCAATTAACAACATATTGGGAGGCAGTGTGGTGCCACAGTTTAGTGGCTTTACACTCAGATTTGGTTTATAATACCAGCTTTCACCTTTGCAAAATGCCATATGTACAAGGTAATTCACAGCGGCATTGTTTACAATAAAAAATGACTGGAAAGGCCGGGCGCGGTGGCTCAAGCCTGTAATCCCAGCACTTTGGGAGGCCGAGACGGGTGGATCACGAGGTCAGGAGATCGAGGCCATCCTGGCTAACACGGTGAAACCCCGTTTACTAAAAAATACAAAAAATGACTGTAGTCCCAAGATACAGGAAATGTAAACCCGGAGGCGGAGCTTGCAGTGAGCAGATCCGGCCACTGCACTCATACTAAATGTCCATCAGTAGGGAACTAATTAAATAAATTATGGGTATAACAATGTGGAAAGCTGTCCAAATGGAAAAGCAAGATACAGAGCAGGGTATAAATTGTTACCCTTTGTAAAAAAATAAAACGGGGGCAGGGGAATTTTTTTTTTTTTTTTTTTGAGACAGGGTCTTGCTCAGTTGCCCAGGGTGGAGTGCAGTGGCATGGTCACAGCTCACTGCAATCTCTGCCTCCTGGGTTCAAGCAATCCTCCCCACTCAGTCTCCCAAGTAGGCTATACCAGCAGGTACCATCATGCCCAGCAAATTTCTTTCATTTTTAGTAGAGATACGGTCTCACTATGTTGTTCAAGCTGGTCTCAAACTTCTCAGCTCAAGTGATGCTCCCACTTTGACTTCCCAAAGTGTGGAAATACTTACTTCATAGCTGCTTGTTTAGGAAGTAAAGTATCTCTGGAAGGGTATTGAAGAAGTTAGCAATGCCGATTGCAGTGGCTCACGCCCATAATCCCAACACTTTGGGAGGTTGTGGCAGGAGGATCACTTGAGGCCAGGAGTTCAAGACAAGCCTGGCCAAAAAGATGAAACCGGTCTCTGATAAAAATACAAAATTGGCCGGGCACGGTGGCTCACTTCTGTAATCCCAGCACTTTGGGAAGCCAAGGTGGGCAGATCACAAGGTCAGCAGTTCGAGACCAGCCAGACCAACATGGTGAAACCCTGTCTCTACTCAAAATACAAAAATTAGCCGGGCGTGGTGGCACACACCTGTAATCCCAGTTACTTAGGAGGCTGAGGCAGGGGAATCACTTGAACTTGGGAGGTGGAGGTTGCAGTGAACTGAGATGGTGTCATTGCACTCTAGCCCGGGTGACAGAGCGAGACTCCGTCTAAAAAAAAAAAAAATACAAAATTAGCCAGATGTGGTGGCACATGGATGAGGCAGGGAATCGCTTGAACATGGGAGGCGAAGGTTGTAGTGTGAGCCGAGATCTGGCCACTGCACTCCAGCCTGGGCAACAGAGTGAGACTCTGTCTCAAAAAACAAAAAAAGATTAAAAGAGAAGCTTCATGTATTTTTCAAATTTGAACTATGACTGTCACCTGCTCAAAAATTTAAAAACAACCATTTTTAAAGAAAAGGTAAGGAGCATCTGGTAACAACTTACAAAAAGAAAAAAAAGAATCCCAGCTTTCTGGCTGGGCACAGTGGCTCATGCCTGTAATCCCAGCACTTTGGGAGGCTGAGGCGGGCTGATCACTTGAGATCAGGAATTTGAGACAAGCCTGGCCAACATGGTGAAACCCCATCTCTACTAAAAATATAGAAACTAGCCTGGTGTTGTGGCATGTGCCTGTAGTCCCAGCTACTCTGGGGGCTGAGGTGGGAGGATCGCTTGAACTCAGGAGGTCAAGGCTGCAGTAAGTTATGAATGTGCCACTGTACTCCAGCCTGAGCAACAGAATGAGATGCTGTCAAAAAAACAAAAAAAGAATCTCAGCCTTCCTTTTTACTAGCTTTGCATTCATGGACAAGTTATTTAACGTCCACAGGACTCAGTATCCCGTTGTATTAATGTGCCTATCACCTAGGTTTGAATGAGGATTAACTACTAATGTGCATTAAAACATTCAGTATTATATAGCCAGGCGTGGTGGCTCATGCCTGTAATCCCAGCACTTTGGGAGGCTGAGGCAGGTGGATCACCTGAGGTCAGGAGTTTGAGACCAGCCTGGCCAACATGATGAAACCCGGTCTCTACTAAAAATACAAAACTTAGCTGGGCGTGGTGGCGTGCACTTGTAGTCCCGGGGCAGAAGAACTGCTTGAACCTGGGAGGCAGAGGTTGCAGTGAGCCGAGATTGTGCTATTGCACTCCAGCCTGGGTGACAGAGTAAGACTCCGTCTCAAAAACAAACAAACAAAACTTTAGTATTAGTATTATATTTACATTAGTGATATCATACCTCACTCACAAATAATAAATATATATTAGCTACAAACAATACATTTTTAAGATTCTGGGGCCGGGCACGGTGTCCCATGCCTGTAATCCCAGCACTTTGGTAGGCCGAGGAGAGCGGATCACCTGAGGTCAGGAGTTTGAGACCAGCCTGACCAACATGGTGAAACCCCAACTCTGCTAAAAATACAAAATTAGCCGGGCTTGGTGGCACATGCCTGTAATCCCGGCTACTCAGGAAGCTGAGGCAGTAGAATCACTAGAACCCTGGAGGCAGAGATTACAGGGAGCCAATATAGCCCCATTGCACTCCAGCCTGGGCAACAAGAGCAAAACTCTGTCTCAAAAAACAAACAAACAAACAAACAAAAAAGAAACAAAAAAAATCATTATGGTCATGAAGGCACTATTGAGAGGTGACAAAGATATATGCATATATGGAAGATACGTACATAACATAAATCCCCACTGTAGTTATCAGTAACTCCACTCTTGTTTCTCTTTTTCTTCTTTTTTTTTTTTTTTTTTTTGAGATGGGTTCTTACTCTGCCACCCAGGCTGGAGTGCAGTGGTACAGTGATGCAATTGTGGCTCACTGTAACCTCTGCCTCCCGGGCTCAAGCGATCCTCCCACCTCAGCCTCCCAAGTAGCCGGGACTATAGGTCCATGACACCATGCCCAGCTAATTTTTGTATTTTTTGTAGAGACGGGGTTTTGCCATGTTGCCCAGGCTGGTCTCAAACTCCTGGCTTCAAGCGTTTCTCCTGCCTTGGTCTCCCAAAGTGCTGAGATTACAGGTGTGAGCACCGTGCCCAGCCACTAACTCCACCCTTCCAACAGTTCAAGCCAAAAATCTTGGCATCATCTCTGAATCCTCTCTTTCTCTCATACCCCACATTAAAGTATCAACAAGATGTTGATATTATTTTTAAAATATTTCCAGAATCCAAACCCTTCTCACCACTTCCTTCTATACCACCCTGGTCCAAAACATCATCCTTTTTTTTTTTTTTTTTTTTTTGAGACAAAATCTTGCTCTGTCACCCAGGGTGGAGTGCAGTGGTGTGATCTTGGCTCACTGCAACCTCTGCTTCCCAAGTTCAAGCGATTCTCCTGCCTCAGCCTCCAGAGTAGCTGGGATTACACCACGCCTGGCTAATTTTTGTATTTTTAGTAGAGAGAGGGTTTCACCATGTTGGTCAGGCTGGTCTTGAGCTCCTGACCTCAAGTGATTCACCCACCTCAGCCTCCCAACATGCTGGGATTACAGGCATGAGCCATTGCACCTGGCCTAAAGCATCATCTTCTCTTGCCTGATCTTCTACAATAGTCTCTTAATTATAGAACCCCCATCTGCCACCTGGCCCCCTGTGGAAAAATTCATCTTTTTTCCCATACTTGTATATAATTGATATTGTTTGGGTATATGTCCCCACCCAAATCTCACATTGAATTGTAATCCTCACTCTTGGAGGAGGGACTAGGTGGGAAGTGATTAGATCATGGGGGTGGATTTTCCCTTTGTTATTTTTGTGATACTGAGTTCTCATGAGATCTGTTTTTTGTGTTTTTGTTTATTTTTTGTTATTATTTTTTGAGACGCATCCTTGTTCTGTCACCACGCTGGAGTGCAGTGATGTGATCTCAGCTCACTGCAACCTCCGCCTCTGGGGTTCAAGCAATTCTCTGCCTCAGTCTCCCGAGGAGCTGGGATTACAGGCATCTGCCACCATGCCCGGCTAGTTTTTGTATTTTTCGTAGAGGCAGGGTTTCACCATCTTGGCCAGGCTGGTCTTGAACTCCTGACCTTGTGATCCACCTGCCTTGGCCTCCCAAAGTGCTGGGATTACAGGTGTGAGCCACCACACCCAGCCGAGATCTGGTTGTTTACAAGTGCATAGCACCTCCCGCTTTGCTCTCTTTTCCTCTGCTCTGGCCATGTAAGACATGCCTCCTTCCTCTTCACCCTCCACCATGATTGTAAGTTTCTTGAGGCCTCCCCAGTCATGCTTCCTGTACAGCCTGCAGAACAGGAAGCTAATTAAATTTCTTTTCTTTATAAATTACCCAGTCTCAGGTAGTTCTCTATAGCAGTGTGAGAACAGACTAATACAATAGTTTTGTTTTTCTTATTTTTAAAAATTTCAACTTTCATTTTAGATTTAGGGGGTACACGTGCAGGTTTGTTACATGGGTATATTGTGTGATGCGAAAGGTTTGGGGTGCTATTGAACCTGTCACCCAAGTAGTGAGCATAGTATCCAATAGGTAGTTTTTTTTCACTCCCTCCTCTCTCGTAGTCCCCAGCATCTATTGTTTCATCTTTATGTCCATGTGTAACCAATGTTCAGCTCCCACTTATAAGTGAGAATATGTGGTACTTGGTTTTCTGTTTCTGCATTAATTTGCTTAGGATAATGGCCTCCAGCTGTATGCATGTTGCTACAAAGAACATGGTTTCATTCTTTTTATGGCTGCATAGTATTCCAAGGTGTGTGTGTGTGTGTGTGTGTGTGTGTGTGTATATTTCTTTTTTTTTTTTTTTGAGACGGAGTCTCGTTCTATGGCCCAAGCTGGAGTGCAGTGGCACGATCTCGGCTCACTGCAACCTCCACCTCCTGGGTTCAAACAATTCTCCCTGCCTCAGCCTCCCGAGTAGCTGGGACTATGGGCGCATGACACCACACCCGGCTAATTTTTGTATTTTTAGTAGAGATGGGTTTCACCAAATGGCCAGGCTGGTCTCGAACTCCTGACCTCGTGACCCGCCCACTTCAGCCTCCCAAAGTGTTGGGATTACAGGCGTGAGCCACTGCGCCCGGCCTTCCATGGTGTATATATTTCATCTTTTCTTTATCCAGTCCACTACTGATGGGCACCTTTTGCCAGAATCTTTAAGGGTTTTCTAGGTATAGAATCATATTGTCAGTGAAGAGAGATAATTTGACTTATTTTCCTACTTGGATGCATTTTATTTCTTTCTTTGGCCTGGTTGCTCTGGCTAGGACTTCCAGCACTATGCAGAATAGGAGTGGTGAGAGAGGACATCCTTGTCTTGTTTCAGCTCTCAAGGGGTATGCTTCCAGCTCTGGCCCGTTCAATATAATGTTGGCTGTGGGTTTGTTATAGGTGGCTCTTATTATCTTCAGGTATCGAAATTCTATTCTTTAAACGGCATCACTGAATCCTTTGTTCAAAAAACCCTTCAGAAATGACTCAGCTCACTCACAGAAAAATCCAAGGCTTTACAACATGATCCCGCACCACTTGCTTCTTTGATTTGAACTCCTACTCTTCTTCCCTTTACTAACTCCAGTTGAATCTCGTATGGGCCTCCTTGCCATCTCATGAGCATGCCAAGGTAGGAGATGGTAACACATATCTCAAAAAAGGAGAGCTCAAGCCAAAAAAAGATTTATGAAGAATATGAAGATTTGTGCAACACAATTAAAACAGCTCCTCAAATGACCTACATAGAACTATGAAACCAAATATTAGAGAAAAAACATACTTTTCAAGCACAAAGGATTATTTAACAAAACTGACAAGGTACTAAGCCAAAAGAGAGGTCTCCTGAAATTAAAAAGTCAATATTATGTAGACCAGATCCTCAGATCAGAATACAATAAAGTAAAACACTGATAACAAAAAGATAATTTAAAAATGAACTAGAAAAGAATAATAGTTCAAAAAATAGCAAACCACCCATATTTATGCAGTCTTTGACTTTCAAAAGGGCACCAAAGCAATCCAATGAGTAAATGAAAGTAATTCAATAAATTATGCTGCATATCCTTATGGAAAAAATAAATCCCTTCCACCAGCTCATAACACAAAAAAGTCATTTTGAGATAGATCATAAACCTAAATGTAAAGCTAAAACCATAAAGCTTTTAGAGGAAACATGTGAAAATAACATCTTGACTTGTGAATAGGGGAAGGTTTGAGAAAGTAGTAGACTTCGTCAAAAAGAAATACTTTTGGTTACCAAAAGCCACCATTGGCTAGGCATGGAAGGCTGGGGTAGGAGGATCACTCGAGTTCAGCCTAGCTTGGGCAACATAGGGAGACCCCATCTCCACAAAAAACAAAATAAAATTAGTGTGGCATGGTGGCACGTGCCTATAGTCCCAGCTACTTGGGAGGCTGAGGTGGGAGCATCTCTTGAGCTCCGGAATTTGAGGCTGCAGTGAGCTGTGGTTGCTTCACTGTACTCATCCTGACCGACAGAGCGAGACCCTGTCTCAAAAAACCAAAACCCAAACAAAACAGGCTGAACACAGTGGCTCATGCCTGTAATCCCAGCACTTTGGGAGGCCAAGGCAGGCGGATCATTTGAGGTCAGGAGTTTGAGACCAGCCTGGCCAACATGGTGAAACCTCCTCTCCACTAAAACTACATTAATTAGCCGGGTGTGGTGGCGAGGCTCTAGTGCCAGCTACTTGGGAGGCTGAGGCAGGAGAATTGCTTGAAGCTGGGAGGCAGAGACTGTAGTGATCCGAGATCATGCCACTGCACTCTAGCCTGGGTGACAGAGTGAGACTGTCTCAAAACAACAATAAGCCATCTTTTTTTTTTTTTTTTTGAGATGGCGTCTTGCTCTGTTGCCTAGGCTGGAGTGCAGTGGTGAGATCTCAGCTCACTGCAACATTCACCTCCCAGGTTCAAGTGATTCTCCTGCGTCAGCCTCCCGAGTAGCTGGGATTACAGGCATCCACCACCACACCTGGCTAATTTTTATATTTGCAGTAGAGATGGGGTTTCACCATCTTGGCCAGGCTGGTCTTGAACTCCTGACCTTGTGATCCACTAGCCTCGGCTCTCAAAGTGCTGGGATTACAGGTGTGAGCCACTATACCTGGCCATTTATTTTTTATTTTTTATTTTTTTTGAGACAGCGTCTCACTCTGATGCCCAAGATGAAGTGCAATGGCTCGATCTCGACTCACTGCAACCTCCACCTTGCAGGTTCAAGTGATTCTCCTGCCTCAGCCTCCTGAGTAGCTGGAATTACAGGCACATGCCACCACGTCTGGCTAATTTTTGTATTTTTAGTAGAGACGGGGTTTCACCATGTTGGTCAGGCAGTCTCGAACTTCAGATCTCGTGATCCGCCCACCATGGCCTCCCAAAGTGCTGGGATTACAGGCATGAGCCACTGTGTCCAGCCCAACAAGCCACCATTAGGAAACAGATGCAAGCCACACACTGGGGAAAAATTATTAACAAAATATATATCAGATAAGGTTCCAGTATCCAGGATATATAAGGAATTCCTACAACTGAATAATAAAAAGACAACTCATTTTTTTGAAAGGGAAAAATATTTGAACAGATACTTCACCAAAGTAGGTATGTGGCTGGCCGTGGTGGCTCACGCCTCTAATCCCAGCACTTTGGGAGGCCGAAGCAGACAGATCACCTGAGGTCAGGAGTTCGTGACCAGCCTGGCCAACATGGCAAAACTCTGTCTCTACTAAAAATACAAAAATTAGCCAGGCACGGTGGCACACACCTGTAATCCCAGCTACTTGGGAGGCTGAGGCAGGAGAATCCCTTGAACCCAGGAGGCGGAGGTTGCAGTGAGCCGAGATTGTGACACTGCACTCCAGCCTGGGTGACACACACACACACACACACAAATAATAATCATAATCAAAAGAAGATATGTGAGTGTCCAGTAGCACATGAGAAGATGGTCAACATCATTAGTGTTCAGGGAAATGCAAAGTAAAAACTGAATGACATACTACTACACACCCACCAGGATGGCAAACTTTTTTTTTTTTTTCAGATGGAGTCTCACTCTGTCGCCCAGGCTGGAGTGCACTGGTGTGATCTCGGCTCACTGCAAGCTCCACCTCCCGGGTTCACGCCATTCTCCTGCCTCAGCCTCCTGAGTAGCTGTGACTACAGGCACCCACCACCACGCCTGGCTAATTTTTTGTATTTTTAGTAGAGATGGGGTTTCACCGTGTTAGCCAGGATGGTCTCGATCTCCTGACCTTGTGATCCGCCCACCTCGGCCTCCCAAAATTCTGGGATTACAGGCGTGAGTCATCATGCTTGGCCTCAAACATTTTTTAAATAGTGAAGATGTGGAGCACCAAAAGCTCATAGACTCATTAGTGGTCATTAAAACTTAAAAGTATTTTAAGAAAAACTATTTGTGACTTTCCTCTGAATTTTCTTCATGTCTATCAACATACACTACAGGCAGGCAAAGAGGAAAAGGATGGGGGCAGCGGGAAATGTGAATCACAGGAAAAATGGAAAAAGTTTTCCAAGGATAGAGGTGAAACAGAGAGAAAAATAATGAGAGGAAAGTAAATAATAGAGACAAGAGGTAAAAAGTAGGAGGCAGAGGCAAACTGTGAGCTACAGAAGGAAGAGGCAGTTAGGAAGAGAATAGACATGTGAAGCCAAAGAGTAAAAATGAGATGATATATAAAGCGCCTAAAATAGTGCCTGGCATATAGGATTACATAATATTCAAATACAGTTATTAACTAGAAATCAGAGGGAAAAGTAAAATAAATGCCAAGTATTCGATAACTGCTTTTTTTTTTTTGAGACAGAGTCTCACTCTGTAGTCCAGACTGGAGTACAGTGGTGCAATCTTGGCTTACTGCAACCTCTGCCTCCCAAGTTCAAGTGATTCTCCTGCCTCAACCTCCCAAGTAGCTGGAATTACAGGTGTGGTCCACCATGCCCAGCTAATATTTGTATTTTTAGTAAAGACTGGGTTTCACCATGTTGGCCAGGCTGGTCTTGAACTCCTGACCTCAGGTGATCTACCCACCTCGGCCTCCCAAAGTGCGGAGATTACAGGTGTGAGCCACTGCGCCCAGCCGATAGCTGCTTATTGAATAAATGTTTAGATGCCCCAGTGATGCATAAAGTACATTGGTTATATAAGTGTTCTGTGCTATATTAGCATTGTAATATTGCTAACGTTAGTTTCCCTCAATCCCATAGTTCTATTTCTATCTTAATTTGAGCCCATTATTGTTTTAGGTCTATTGTTGAGGCAGCAAGGAGTATTCAGGATGTAATATGGTTTCTCATTTCCTGGCAACAATCACGTGAGAGGCAAATGAGAGCCTTTTGCTGAAAGGCTTTTTAAATCTGTAGTAATGAGAACAAATATTAAGTAATCCACTTGTGGATAAATAAAAGTTGCAATGCTATAATTCAATCTTCATTTGATGAAACCAAAGTTCATTATGAAACCATAATTACACTCAAGATTCTGTACTGAGGCAGTGCTTGGTGACTGATGCCTGTAATCTCAGCACTTTGGGAGGCCGAGGCAGGAGGATCCCTTGAGCCCAGGAGTTTGAGACCAGCCTGGGCAACATAGGGAGACCCTGTCTCTATCTTAACAACAGCAAAAAAAAAGATTCTGTACTGAAAAGTGGTGTAAGGTTGGAACACTTCCTGCATGGGAAAGTTGCAGGTGATGCCTGAGTTTCCCTGTGCAGGTTGTGAAACATACAACCAATTAAAAATTGCTTTATGGCCAGGCGCGGTGGCTCACACCTGTAATCCCAGCACTTTGAGAGGCCGAGGCAGGCGGATCACGAGGTCAGGAGATCGAGACCATCCTGGCTAACACAGTGAAACCCCATCTCTACTAAAAATACAAAAAATTAGCCAGGTGTGGCACGCTCTTTTAGTCCCAGCTACCTGGGAGCCTGAAGCAGGAGAATCGCTTAAACCCAGGGGGCAGAGGTTGCAGTGAGCCAAGATTGTGCCACTGCACTCCAGCCTGGGCAACAAAGCGAGACTCAGTCTCAAAAAAAAATTACTTTAAAGCACTCCTCAAGTATAAATAAATATCAGCATTCTTTTTTCTTTCTTTTTTTTTTTTTTTTGAGACGGAAATCTCGCTCTATCACCCAGGCTGGAGTGCAGTGGAGTAATTTCAGCTCACTGCAACCTCTGCTTCCCGGGTTCAAGCAGTTCTCCTGCCTCAGCCTCCTGAGTAGCTGGGATTACAGGTACGCGCCACTATGCCTGGTTAATTTTTGTATGTTTAGTAGAGTCGGGGTTTCACCATGTTGGTCAGGCTGGTCTCAAACTCCCGACCTCGTGATCCACCCGCCTCAGCCTCCCAAAGTGCTGGGATTACAGGCGTGAGCCACTGTGCCCAGCCAATATCAGCATTCTGAAAAATGAAGAGGACTGAAGGTGGTGAGTGCCAGGACATTTTTCTTCTCTGAGACGAAAGAGAGATACAGCAAAGGATGCCAATTTAACGATAAGATGCCTAGTGTGGTAGGTTTAGGACTACCCACAGGTGTTTGGCAGTGTACGTCAGACTTTAATCACCCACCTGCCAGTTGTCATACTTCACATCACCCCTCCAGGTCAACATTTCCCTTCCCTGACTCGAGTCTGCCAAAAATGCATTCGTGCTACTTTTGTTATCCTTCTCATGCCAAATCTTATCAGTTTATTAGCCTAGGACCTAGAGCGGGGAGCAGTAAGTTTGGAGGATCACTTGAGCCCAGGAGGTCAAGGCTGAAGTGAGCCATGATAGTGCCACCACACTCCCGCCTGGGTGACAGAGTGAGACTGTGTCTCACAAAAAAAAAAAAAAAAAAAAAAGAGAGATCTCTAAACTGTCTTCTATTAACAGTAATCATAAACCAGTGTACACTCCCACTAAAAATATATGAGAATGCCTATTATTCTAAACCAAATATCTTATCAGAACTGTTGATATTTACCATCTAAGTTAAAATAACATCTTTTGTAGTTTAGTGTGTATTTCTTTTATTATGAAGGAGATTGGGAATCTTTTCCAGAATTTGGGGAGGTAGGTGTGTAAACCAACACAATACAAAAGTACTGTGACAAAGAGTTTTCTATAGCGCTTTCGGTTAGGAAGGGCAGATAAGGTCCCACAGAGGAGGTAGCATTTGATCTAAGTCCTGAAGGATGAGGGGGAATTCCGCCAGGGAGCTTATTGATCCTGGTATGTAGTCAGCCAAAATCTTCAACAACTATATGTTGACTTAAGTGATAAAATTAGCCAGGTGCAGTGTTCCACGCCTGTAATCCCAATCCCAGCACTTTGGGAAGCTGAGGTAGGAGGACCCCTTGACTACAGGTGTTCAAGACCAGCCTAGACAACCCAGGGAGACCTCATCTCTCCAAAAGACACAAAAATTAGCCGGGTGTGGTGGCGCGCGCCTGTTAAGTCCCAGCCGCTCTGAAGGCTGAGGCAAGAGGATGACTTGAGCCAGGAGCTTGAGGCAGCAGTGAGCTGTGATTGTGTCGATGCACTCCAGTATGGGGAACAGAGACTCTGTCTGAAAAAAATAAAAAGAAGTGATAAAATTGAGATGTTTGGGTTGAGGTGGGAGGATTGCTTGAGTACAGGAGTTCAAGGTTGCAGTGAGCTATAATTGCACCACTTCATTCTAACCTGGGCTACAGAGCAAGACCCTGTTCTCCTTAAATAAATAAATACATAAATAAGACGTACAGGCAACAAGTTTTCTGGATGGCTAAGGGGATTGTTTTGCTATATGTGGCAAGACACCGACACATAAATACCAGTACATGATTAAGCAAACCACCTAGTGCGACTGGGTCAGCCCTCGGGGACCCGGGCAGGAGATTTATAGTGTACATCCGGTTTCTTCCACTTTTTGGATGTTGAGCGACATCTAACGGCCAAATAGGAAAAAGTCTATGTATTCAGTTTTTCTTTCTCTTTTCTTTCTTTCTTTTTCTTTTTTCTTCTTCTTCTTTCTCTTTTCCTTCCTTCGTCTTTCTTTCTCTCTCTTCCTTCCTTCTTTCCTTTCTCCTTCCTTCCTTCATCCTTCCTTCCTTCTTTGATTCTTTCTCCTTCCCTTCTCTTTCTTTTCTTTCTTTTCTCTTTCTTTCTCTCTCTCTTTCCCTCTTTCTCTTCCTTCCTTCCTTGCTCTCATTTTTTCCTTCCTTCCTCTCCTTCCTTTCTTCTTTTTCTTCTCTGTCTCTTTCTCCCTCCCTTCCTTTTCTTTCTTTCTTTTTCTTTCTTAATCTTCTTTCTTTCTTAATCTTCTTTCTTTCCTTTCTTTCTTTTCTTTCCTTCCTTCCTTCCTTCCTTCCCTTCCTCCCTCCCTTCCTCCCTCCCTCCCTCCCTCCCTCCTTTCTTCCTTCCTTCCTTCCTTCCTTCCTTCCTTCCTTCTTCCTTCCTTCCTTCCTTTCTTTCTTTCCTTCTTTCTTTCTCTTTCTTTCTTTTCCTTCCTTTTCTTTTCTTTCTTTCTTTTTCTTTCTTTCTTTCTTTCACAAGGTCTCACTCTGTTGCACAGACTGGAGTGCAGTAGCACAGTCACGGCTCACTGCAGCCTTGATGTCCTGGGTTCAAATGATCCCCCCACCTCAGCCTCCTGAGTAGCTGGGACTATAGGCAAGTGCCACCACTCCTGGCTAATTTTTCCTTTTTTTTTGGCTGCCCAGGCTGGTCCAGTATTTTATTTTCAAAGAAAATTCTCTTGTAGGAACACATACGCAACCTAAAAAAAAGTTTACCTCCAGATTTAAGGAAAACTTGTCTTATTTTTCCCTGTGAACACAGAAGATAACTGAATAAATTAGAGGTAAGCTAATTTTTTTTTTTTTTTTTTGAGATAGTTTCTCTCTTGTTGCCCAGCCTGGTGTGCAATGGTGTGATCTCAGCTCACTGCAACCTCGCCTCCCGGGTTCAGGCGATTCTCCTGCCTCAGCCTCCCGAGTAGCTGAGATTACAGGCATGCACCACCACGCCTGGCTAATTTTTGCATTTTTAGTAAAGACGGGGTTTGACCATGTTGGTCAGGCTGGTCTCAAACTCCTGATCTCAGGTGATCCACCTGCCCTGGCCTGCCGAAGTGCTGGGATTACAGACGTGAGTCACCGCACTCAGCCAGAAGTAAGTTAATTTGTGTGGTAATTTTCTTTCCTTTTTCCTTTTTCTTTTTTTTGAGACGGAGTCTACGGAGTCTTGCTCTATCACCCAGACTGGAGTGCAGAGGCACGATCTCAGCTCACTGCAACCTCTCTCCCCCGGGTTCAAGCAATTCTCCTACCTCAGCCTCCCAAGTAGCTGGGATTACAGGCGCCTGCCATCATGCCTGGCTAATTTTTGTATTTTTAGTAGAGACGGGGTTTCAGCGTCTTGGCTAGGCTGGTCTTGAACTCCTGACCTCGTGATCCACCCGCCTCAGCCTCCCAAAATGCTGGGATTACAGGTATGAGCCATCGCTCCCGGCCTTGTGTGGTAATTTTCATTGAATGAAATAGAAAAAAAAAAAAAAAGATGTTAGAATTGGAAGAGACCTTACATCCAATTTCCTCATTTTGTCAATAAGGAAATTAATGTCTGGAGAGAAATGATTTGCCCAAAGCCACATAGCTAGAGAGTTATTAATGCTCTAACACAGTTATGATTTTGCTACAATGAAGAGAGGAACAGTGAATATTTACCCATCCATCTGCAAAGCAAAAAAAAAAAAAAAAAAAAAAAAGCAAATACTTTCTGATTACTTTAAAACCTACTCATGTATGATATTGGCCACGCATGGAATTTAATATCTATAATGCTCGATAATACAGTAGTTACTGGCAATCAGGCTCTTGGCATAGGGTATTTGATTTTTCAGGCCAATAGTGGACAAAAGCAGACAAATTCCTATGAATGCCAGACTGTATTTCAAAAGACCCAAGTAAGGTTTTGACCTCTGTAAGCTTAGAGTTGCTTCCCTAATATTTCTCTTTGACTCTTATCTGACAATAGGCAAAGTTGAGGTAGGAGATGAGTATCAAACCACATCATTTAATCAACCAACCCCTAAACATGTATCTATCCCCTTTTGTATGTTTAGCATCACAGGGATTGTGGGGACACAACTATACACATAACGCAGAACAAGTCATGGTGAACTCACTTCTCCAACCTGTTGATAGGAGTTACATCAAAAGCAGCTTTGAAGTAGAAGGGAAGTTACAACAATACTATAACTACTCTTGGAGATATAGTTATTAACTCATTGATAAGCATTTGTTGAGTATCTACTATATACCAGTGCTAGGGATATAGCAGAGATCCAGACTCAAACTCTCAATGAAGCTTATAACCTGGTAACTATACGCCAACAATTGTGATAAATGCTACAAAAAGAAAGTACTGGCCGGGCGCAGTGGCTCATGCCTAGAATCCTAGCACTTTGGGAGGCCGAGGCAGGTGGATCACCTGATGTCAGGAGTTCAAGGTCAGCCTGGCCAATATGGTGAAACCCCATCTCTACTAAAAATACAAAAAATAGGCCGGGCGCAGTGGCTCACGCCTGTAATCCCAGTACTTTGGGAGGCCAAGGCGGGCGGATCACGAGGTCAGGAGACCGAGACCATCCTGGCTAATAGGGTGAAACCCTGTCTCTACTAAAAATAATAATAATAATAAAAAATTAGCCAGGCATGGTGGCAGGTGCCTGTAGTCCCAGCTACTTGGGAGGCTGAGGCAGGAGAATGGTGTGAACCTGGGAGGCAGAGGCTGCAGTGAACCGAGATCGTGCCACTGCACTCTAACCTGGGCAACAGAGCGAGACTCCGCCTCAAAAAAAAAAAAAAAAAAAAAAAAACAAAAACCAAAAACCAAAAAAACAAATTAGCCAAGCGTGGTGGCACATGCCTGTAATTCCAGCTACTTGGGAGACTGAGGCAAAAAAATCACTTGAACCCCGGCGGGTGGAGGTTACAGTGAGCCGAGATTGTACCACTGCACTCCAGCCTGGGCAAAAGAGTGAAACTCCATCTCAAAAAAAAAAAAAAAAAAAAAAAAAAAAAGAAGATGACACTTTGGACCAGGGTGGTATAGAATGAAGTGGTGAGAAGGGTTTAGATTCTGGAAATATTTTTAAAATAATATCAACAGGGCCGGGCACGGTGGCTCAAGCCTGTAATCCCAGCACTTTGGGAGGCCGAGACGGGCGGATCACGAGGTCAGGAGATTGAGACCATACTGGCTAACACGGTGAAACCCTGTCTCTACTAAAAAAAAAATACAAAAAGCTAGCCGGGCGAGGTGGCGGGTGCCTGTAGTCCCAGCTACTTCGGAGGCTGAGGCAGGAGAATGGCGTAAACCCGGGCGCAGAGCTTGCAGTGAGCTGAGATCCGGCCACTGCACTCCAGCCCGGGCGACAGAGCAAGACTCCGTGTCAAAAAAAAAAAAAAAAAAAAAAAAAAAAAATATATATATATATATATATCAACAGATATTGTTAATACTTTAATGTGGGGTATGAGAGAAAGAGAGGATTCAGGGATGATGCCAAGATTTTTGGCTTGAACTACTGGAAGGGTGGAGTTGGTGGCTGGGCACGGTGCTCACACCTGTAATCTCAGCACTTTGGGAGGCCAAGGCGGGAGAAATGCTTGAAGCCAGGAGTTTGAGACCAGCCTGGGCAACATGGCAAATCCCCATCTCTACAAAAAAAATACAAAAATTATCTCAGTGTGGTGTGGTGCGCCTATAGTCCCAGCTACTTGGGAGGCTGAGATAGGAGGATTGCTTGAGCCTGGGAGGCAGAGGTTACAATGAGCCAAGATTACATCACTGTACCACTGCACTCCAGCCTGGGTGACAGAGTGAGACCCCATCTCAAAAAAGAAAAAGAAAAAAAAGTGGAGTTACTGATATCTACAGTGGGGATTTATGTTATGTACATATCTTCCATATACGCATATATCTTTGTCACCTCTCAATAGTACCTTCATGACCAGAATCTTTTTTTTTTTAGACAGAATTTTGCTCTTGCTGCCCAGACTGGAATGCAATGGCACGATCTCAGCTCACTATAACCTCCACCTCCTGGGTTCAAGCGATTCTCCTGCCTCAGCATACTAAGTAGCTAGGATTACAGGCATGCACCACCAAGGCCAGCTAATTTTGTATTTTTAGTAGAGACAGGGTTTCACCATGTTGGTCAGGCTGGTCTCGAACTCCTGACCTCAGGTGATCCACCCGCCTTGGCCTCCCAAAGTGCTGGGATTACAAGTGTGAGCCACTGCACCCGGTCCCAGAATCTTAAAAATACATTGTTCATAGCTAATATATATTTATTATTTATATGTGAGACATGATATCACTAATGTAAATATAAAATTAAACGCTTTTTTTGTTTGTTTTTGAGATGGAGTCTTACTCTGTCACCCAGGCTGGAGTGCAATGGCACAATCTCAGCTCACCGCAACTTCCACCTCCCAGGTTCAAGCGATTCTCCTGCCTCAGCCTTCCACGTAGCTGGGTTTATAGGCACCTGGCTAATTTTTGTATATTTTTTAGAGATGGGGTTTCACCATGTTGGCCAAGTTAGTCTCAAACTCCTGGCCTCAAGTGATCTGCCTGCCTCAGCTTCCAAAAGTTCTGGGATTACAGTCATGAGCCACCATGCCCGGTCCCGGCCATGAAGTTTTCTTTTTTTTTTTTTTGAGACAGAGTCTTGCTCTGTTGGCCAGGCTGGAGTGCAGTGGCGTGATCTTGGTTCACTGCAGCCTCTGTCTCCCGGGTTCCAGGGATTCTCCTGCCTCAGCCTCCTGGGTAGCTGGGATTACAGGCACACGACACCACACCCGGCTAATTTTTTTTGTATTTTTAGTAGAGACAGGGTTTCGTCACGTTGGCCAGGCTGGTCTTGAACTCCTGATTTCAGGTGGTCCGCCCGCCTCGGCCTCCCAAAGTGCTGGGATTACAGGTGGGAGCCACCGTGCCCAGCCACCCCTGAAGTATTTTTAATTGGACAGATTTTCTTAATTTTGTAGAATCAAATTATTTAGGATCTGGAGATCCACTTCATTCTTTCTAATTGGTATGGTATATCACAGGATGTACCATAATTTAACCATTATCCTGTTTGATAGACATTTAGATTGCTTCCAACATTTTTCCTACAACTAAAATATCTTTACCACATATTTTCATGCATATGCATAAAGACTTAAATAGGAGAAATCCTTTAAAATACTTTTGTTTTGTTTTTGTTAGTTGGTTTTGAGACAGGGTCTCACTCTGTCACCCAGGCGGGAGTGCAGTAGTGCGATCATGGCTCACTGCAGCCTCGACCTCCCAGGCTAAAGCATCCTCTCACCTCAGCCTCTGAGTAGTTAGGACTAGAGGCCCTTGCCACAACACCCAGCTATTTAAAAGCAATCTTTAGTAGAGATGGGGTCTCACCATATTGCCCAGGAAAGTCTAGAGCTCCTGAGCTTAAGCAATCTGCCTGCCTCCAACTTCCCAAAATGCTGGGATTACCAGCATGAGCCACTGAGCCCATTCTTCTGTAAAATACTAAATACTTTCCAAAAGCAGGAGACTGAGGCAGGAGAATCACTTAAACACGGAAGGCAGAGGTTGCAATGAGCTGAAACTGCACCATTGCATTCCAGCCTGGGCAACAAGAGCGAAACTCTGTCTGAAAAAATAAATAAATAGGCTGGGCATGGTGGCTCACCCCTGTAATCCCAGCACTTCAGGAGGCCGAGGTGGGCGGATCACCTGAGGTCAGGAGTCTGAGACCAGCCTGGCCAACATAGTGAAACCTCATCTCTACTGAAAATACAAAAAATTAGCTGGGCTGGTGGTGGGTGCCTGTAATCCCAGCTACTCGGTAGGCTGAGGCAGGAGAATCACTTGAACCCAGCAGGTGGAGGTTGCATTGAGCTGAGATCGTGCCATTGCACTCCAGCCTGGGCAACAAGAGCAAAACTCTATCTCAAAAAATAAATAAATAAAAATAAAAATAAAAAATAAAATAATCAATTTGGCTGGGGACTGTGGCTCATGTCTTTAATCCCAGCACTTTGAGAGGCCGAGATGGCGGATCACCTGAGGTCAGGAGTTTGAGACCAGTCTGGCCATCACGGTGAAACCCTGACACTACTAAAAATACCAAAAAACAAAAACAAACAAACAAAAACAATTAGCCAGGCATGGTGGGGGGCACCTGTAGTCCCAGCTACTTGGGAGGCTGAGGCAGGAGAATTGCTTGAACCTGGGAGGTGGAGGTTGCAGTAAGCCAAGATTGAGCCAAAGCACTCCAGCCTGGGTGACAGAGTCTCAAAACAAAACAAAACAAAACAAAACAAAACAGTGAGGCTGGCAGGGTGGACTGAGGCCAAGTGTTATAAAGTTATATGGCCTCAAACACTAGCCGATGGAATTTAATAAGTAGGCAGTGAAGTCTCATTGAAGTTTTTGAACAAAGGAGTGACAGAGTGACATACTGAAAGCAATGTTAGGAAAAACCATTAAGGAGAAATTTCCAAAACTTGACAAGCCACCATGATTTTTTTTTTTTCTTTTGAGACAAGAGTTTTGCTCTGTTACCCAAGCTAGAATGCAATGGCACAATCTCGGCTCACTGCAATCTCTGCCTTCCAGCTTCGAGTGATTCTCATGCCTCAGCCTCCCAAGTAGTTGGGATTACAGGTGTGTGCCACCACACCCAGCTAATTTTTTTTTTTTTTTTAAAACGAAGTTTTGCTCTTCTTACCCAGGCTGAAATATAGTGGTGCGGTCTTGGCTCACCGCAACCTCCGCCTCCTGGGTTCAAGCAATTCTCCTGCTTCAGCTTCCTGAGTAGCTGGGATTACAGGCACATGCCACCATGCTCTGGCTAATTTGTTGTATTTTTAGTAGAGACAGGGTTTCACCATGTTGGCCAGGCTGGTCTTGAACTTCTCACCTCAGGTGACCCACCTGTCTTGGCCTCCCAAAGTGCTGTGATTACAGGCATGAACCACAACGCCCAGCCAAAGTTTATATTTTTTAATGGAATATATTAAAGTATTGTTCCCATCAGGTGGCTCATTTATTTGTAGAGATGTTAGTATTTTTTTTTTTTTTTTTTTGCGATGGAATCTCGCTCTGTTGCCCAGGCTGGAGTGCAGTGGCGCCATCTCAACTCACTGCAACCTCTGCCTCCTGGGTTCCAGCAATTCTCCTGCCTCAGCTTCCTGAGTAGCTGGGATTACAGGCAGGCACCACCATGCCTGGCTAATTTTTTTTTTTTTTTCTAGTAGAGACTAGAAAAAATGTTTGGCCATGTTGGCCAGGCTGGTCTCAAACTCCTGACCTCAGGTGATTCACCCGTCTCAGCCTCCCAAGGTACTGGGATTACATGTGTGAGCCACCATGCCCGGCCCCAGTATTTCTTTTAAATACAAAATATACATTATCCTTTTCTTTTTTGCTGCTCTAGGGGAAAATGTACATACTATCTTAAGACAAACACGGAATATACTAAAACTAAATGCTGGCTATTTATGAGATAGGAATTTGGCAGGACTTGTTTCACAAGATGTAGGTCACAAAGACCCTGCTTATAAAACAGGGTGCAGTAAAGAACCCAGCCAAGGGCTGGGTGTGGTGGCTCATGCCTGTAATCTCAGCACTTGGGAAGCCAAGGTGTGAGGATCACTTGAGGCTAGGAGTTCAAGAACAGCCTGGCAACAGAAAAACAAAAACAAAAACAAAAAAACAGCCAACCCCCGCACAAAATCAAAATCAAGATGGCAAAGAAAGTGACCTCTGGAGGATGTGCGTGGTGGCTCACACCTGTAATCCCAGCACTTTGGGAATCCGAGGTAGGTGGATCACGAGGTCAGGAGTTCGAGACGAGCCTGACCAACATGATAAAACCCCATCTTTACTAATAATACAAAAATTAGCTGGGCCTGGTGGCGGGCACCTGTATTCCCAGCTACTCAGAAGGCTGAGGCAGGAGAATCGCTTGAACCTGAGAGGCAGAGATTGCAAGTGAGCTGAGATCTCGCCACTGCACTCCAGCCTGGGTGACAGAGCAAGACTGTATCAAAAAAAAAAAAAAAGAAAGTGACCTCTGGTCATCCTCATTGCTCATTATATGCTAATTCTAATGCATTATCAGCACCCTTAAAGACACTCCCACCAGCACTATGAAAGTTTACAAATGCTATGGCAACGTCCCTAAGTTACCCTATATAGTAGGAGATGGGGAGAACCCTTAGTTCTGGGGAACTCTCCACCCCATTCCAGGAAAACATGAATAATCCACCCCTTTTCAGCATGTAATCAAGAAATAACCATAAGTAGAGTTAATCAAGCAGTCCATGCTGCTACTGTGTCTATGGGGTAGCCACCGTTTCATTCCTTTACTTTTTAATAAACTTGCTTTCACTTTATTCCGTCCACTTGCTCCTGAATTCCGGTTTTGTTTTTTTTTTTTTTTGTGACAGAGTCTTGCTCCGTTGCCCAGGCTAGAGTGCAGTGGCGTGATCTCAGCTCACTGCAACCTCCACCTCCCTGGTTCAAGCAATTCCCCTGCCTCAGCCTCCAAAGTAGCTGGGATTACAGGAGCACGCCACCACACCCGGCTAATTTTTTTGTATTTTTAGTAGAGATGGGGTTAACCATGTTGGCCAGACTGGTCTCGAACTCCTGACCTCGGGCAATCTGTCCGCCTCAGCCTCCCAAAGTGCTGGGATTACAGGCATGAGCCACTGCGGCCTCCTGAATTCTTTCCTGCCAAAAGTCAAGAACCCTCATGGCCTCCTGGGCTGATCCCCAATTTGGGGGCTTCCCCTGTGACAGTTAGAGAACCCACATATATCTTTATATTGTAAAATTACTTTAGGTCTTTGTGCCAACAGTTTGAAGAGCAGCTGTCAAAGGGGACTTCTAGCTCTGGGCTCCAGTACGTTAAACAAGAAATATCCTGATGGACCCCCCAGATCAACCTGCATTAGAATCACTGTAGGTATTTTTACAAATATAGCTTCTCAGACCCCACCCACTTAATTAGAATGGGGAGAAGGGGAGTCTGTGGTTTTACCAAGCTTTGTGAATGATTCGTAAGCATTCTGCTGCATTGCTTTCTAAACTCAGGCCTGTTTCCCACACCAGGATAATCAAGAGGGAATACTGATGTTTCTTCAGTTCCTTCCTGTTTTTTCCTGTTTCCTTCTGCAGTGACCAACACTATCAGAAATGGCATTTTTGCAGGGAGGGGGAGTACAGGAGTGGAAACAGGAAAGGCATAAATAAGACTCCTCCTTTGCCCCAGGACTCTCTCCTGTGGTCACTTTACCAATGAAGGTTCGTGAACTCTGATTGAGCTAAGTTAATTTTGTGCAAAAAAATAAATTTTGGCCGGGTGCAGTGGCTCACGCCTGTAATCCCAGCACTTTGGGTGGCTGAGGTGGGTGGATCACAAGATCAGGAGTTCAAGACCAGCCTGGCCAAGATGGTGAAACCCCGTCTCTACTAAAAGTACACACAAAAAATTAGCCAGGCATAGTGGCGGGCACCTGTAACCCCAGCTACTAGGGAGGCTGGGGCAGGAAAATTGCTTGAACCCAGGAGCCGGAGGTTGCAGTGAGCCGAGATTGCACCACTGCACTCCAGCCTGGGCCACAGAGCGGGGCTCCATCTCAAAAAATACAAAAATTAGCTGGGTGTGGTGGCTATTCAGGAGGCTGAGGCAGATAATTGCTTGAACCTCGGAGGCGGAGGTTGCCAGTGAGCGAGATCGCGCCGTTGTACTCCAGCCTGGGCAACAGAGGGAGACTTAGTCTTGAAAAAAACACAGATTACAAGGTCCTTTGGTAGAGATGATGATACCTTAATCTCGATGATTCAAATGTAGGTAGCCCTCAGAACACATTGGAGAACAATGACTTAAATCCAGTGAAGAAAATCTCCAAGAAACTATGATGTCATGTGTTCTCTTGAAATCTAGAGATTGGCACTGGGTGTGATGACTCACACCTGTAATCCCAGCACTATGGGAGGCGAGGCAGGCGGATCACTTGAGATCAGGAGTTGAGACCAGCCTGGCCAATATGACGAAACCCCATCTCTACAAAAAATACAAAAATTAGCCACGTGTGATGGCACATGCCTGTAATCCCAGCTACTCGGGAGCTGAGGCAGGAGAATCGCTTGAACCCAGGAGTGGGAGGTTGCAGTGAGCAGAGATCGTGCCACTGCACCCCAGCCTGGGCGACAGAGCCAGACTCTGTCTCAGAAAAAAAAAGGGAAAGAAAAGAAAAGAAAGAAGGGAGGAAGGAAAGAAAGAAATCTAGAGATTGGCTACTGAATATTGACAGCTTTATCTTCCCAACTAGCAAAAATGATCCCTGCTAGAAGGAACGGATTCATTTTGGAAAAAGAGTATTCAGTAATCTCTGAAGCACAGAAACATTTTTTTCATTCTTGCTATGCAAACAGATTGTTGGCCTTCTTCAGTGAGGCAGGCCAGGACAAAATCTCAGCAGGCCCTTTCGACAGCATTTCTCCACAAATCAAATTAGGTCAAAGAGAAAATTCAGAGCTGTCTGAGGAAGGAAAAATAAAAGCTCTGAAATGTGATATAAAACTGGTGGTCAGGGGACAGGGGAACATCCCACCTACTTTGTTTGCTCTGGTAAAGGCTGGTGGCTTGTCACATGAACCCCAGGCCTTCCTGTTCTCGGCAGCTGCCTTCTGAGTCACTGTGGGCTGCAGGGGAGGGCCCCCTAACATCAGGGAACATAACAACCATATGACTCTTAGGTGAGGCCACTGTGCCAGGCCAATTCAAAAATTAAACAGTGACTACATTGCCGATTTTCATTTGTTTTAAGAACTTCTTTACTCTGTTTTTGTCTACAACTGCAAATTAGCAGAAGACAAAAAACAAACTAGTAAGTGGAATTCACATCTGGTAAGTGAGAACTGGTGCCAGTCCTATTAGTCATTAAGATCACTTAAGGGTGGAGTGCACTAGCAGGATAAAACATTAAACCAAAAGCAATACTTCCTTGTAACAGCTGGAGTTTCCTAAGACATTTTTAAAATAAAAACCTAGAATGCCTAGCAGGCAAAATACTATAGTTAGAAAAGTCAGTCTTTACTTTTCTCTTTCGATTGTCGTCAGCTGTTGCAGAATTTTTTTTTTTTTTTTTTTTTTTTTTTTGAGACAGTCTTGCTCTGTCGTCCCAGCTGGAGTGCAGTTCACTGCAACCTTCGCCTCCTGGGTTCAAGCGATTCTCCTGCCTCAGCCTCAGGTGGCTGAGACTACAGGCATACGCCACCATGTCAGGCTAATTTTTTTTTTTTTTTGTATTTTTGGTAAAGACAGGGTTTTGCCAAGTTGGTTAGGCTAGTCTCGAACTCCTGAATTTGGATCATCCACCCACCTCAGCCTCCCAAAGTACTGTGATTACAGGCGTGAGCCACCGCACCTGGCCTGTTGCAAAATGTTGTTGGGTATGTTATATTATACTATGTGAATTAAGAATTATCCGTTAAACAGTTTAAAGTTGTAAGAAAGCCTCCTTAAGTTTAAAACTGAGGCATTCAAGAACTACTCCAAGTAAGAGAACCACACTGAGGTGTGATTCATTTGAACTTGAGTCCTGGGTCCTTAACCCAATGTCTGGATGCTAGAGATGTTCAATAAAGACTTAACGACTGCATAACCAACTTATTAGCTGTAGAATAGTTATAATAATCAACTTCCCTGAGCCTTTGTTTTCTCTTCTGTGATCAGGGAAGAAACCTCTTCTGTCTACCTCAGAGAATTTTTGTAAGTATCAAATAAAATAATGTGTGTTGAAGTTCTTTCTTTCCTTCCTTCCTTCCTTCCCTCCCTCCCTCCTTCTCTCCCTCCCTTCGTCCCTCCTTCTCTCCTTTCCTCCTTCCCTCCTTCCTTCTTTCTTTCCTTCCTTCCTTCCCTCCCTCCCTCCCTCCCTCCCTCCCTCCTTCCTTCCTTCCTTCCTTCCTTCCTTCCTTCCTTCCTTCCTTCATTCCTTCTTTCTTTCTTTCTTTATGAGATGGAGTTTCAGTCTTGTCGCCCAGGCTGGAGTGCAATGGTGTGATCTCTACTCATTGCAACCTCTGCCTCTGGGGTTCAAGCTATTCTCCTGCCTCAGCCTCCCAAGTAGCTGGGGTTACAAGTGTCCGCCATCATGCCCGGCTAATTTTTGTATTTTTAGTAGAGACAGGATTTCACCATATTGGCCAGGCTGGTCTTGAACTCCTGACCTCAGGTGATATGCCTGCCTCGGCCTCCCAAAGTGCTGGGATTACATATACAACCTTTTTTTAAAAAAATAATTTTTTTTTTTTTGAGACAGAGTCTTGCTACGTCACCCAGGCTGGAGCACAGTGGGGCAGTCTCGGCTCACTGCAACCTCCGCCTCCCCAGTTCAAGCGATTCTTGTGCCTCAGCCTCCCAAGTAGATGGGATTACAGAAGTGCACCACCACACCAGCTAATTTTTGTCTTTTTAGTAGAGATGGAGTTTTGCTATGTTGGCCAGGCTGGTCTTGAATTCCTGGCTTCATGTGATCCACCCGCCTCAGCCTCCCAAAGTTCTGGGATTACAGGTGTAAGCCACTGCACCCGGCCAGTACAACCTCTTTTTTGATTAGAGCTTTGAAATTGGGGTAGGTTTACTGAAAATAGAACTGTACCAGAGAATTGCATCTGAAATATACAAAGCTCACCTGGATATCTCAATAACATGGCAATAACCACCCTATAACCTTTTTAAAAATAAATCTGAGTGAAAGTGATGCTGAAATCTCTCCTTACGGTCCTCTTTCTCAATCAACTATAATCCAGCAAACATTAAACTTCAGTTACCCAGAAAAGGATTGGGTAATAAATGTGTTAATTGTAGACTGGATCGTAATCAGCACTGTCACCTAAAGAATACTCACTCCGGCCGGGCGCGGTGGCTCAAGCCTGTAATCCCAGCACTTTGGGAGGCCGAGACGGGCGGATCACAAGGTCAGGAGATCGAGACCATCCTGGCTAACACGGTGAAACCCCGTCTCTACTAAAAAAATACAAAAAACTAGCCGGGCAAGGTGGCGGGCACCTGTAGTCCCAGCTACTCGGGAGGCTGAGGCAGGAGAATGGTGTAAACCCGGGAGGCGGAGCTTGCAGTGAGCTGAGATCCGGCCACTGCGCTCCAGCCTGGGCGACAGAGCGAGACTACGTCTCAAAAAAAAAAAAAAAAAAAAAAGAATACTCACTCCTTAAATAATCCAAAAGAAAACTAAGAAGCAAAAATCCAGGGTTTGTTTCCCTATAACCAAAACAGAAGAATGTCCATAGTCATTACTGAGCATTAATCATTTGAAGATCTCCTTCCTTTTAACCTCAAGACATTATATCTTCCTTACTGTCAGGAGACCTAGAGTTCCGTCCTGGCTCTGTGCCTGTAGTCATAAGTTGATCTTATCCTTAAAAATGTAAAAATCTTTGTCTTTATTTTGGCTGGGCATGGTGATGTATGACTGTAATCCCAACACTTTGGGAGGCTAAGGCAGATGGATCATTTGAGGCGAGGAGTTGAGGGCAAATCACTTGAGACCAGCTGGGCCAATGTGGTGAAACCTTGTATCTACTAAAAATACAGAAATTAGCCAAGTGTGGTGGTGCACACCTGCAATCCCAGCTACTTGGGAGGCTGAGGCACGAGAATCGCTTGAACCTGGAAGGCAAAGGTTGCAGTAAGCCGAGATTGCACCACTGCACTCTAGCCTGGGTGATGAGGAGTGAGACTCTGTCTCAAAAATAAAAAAATAAAATCCCTGTCTTTATTTTGAAACCAGAACAAAGGACACAGTGTGATCTTTGCAAAATCATAGAATCTTGAGCTGAAAGAACCTTAAAGTTTATCTTGCTAAGTAGTTACTTTTTTTAAGCACAATTTTTATTTATTTTTATGTTTTTCAGAGATGGGGTTCAAGTTGGTCTCAAACTCCTGGCCTAAAATGATCCTCCCACTGTGGCCTCACAAAATGCTGCAATTACAGGCATGACCCTATGCCCAGCTCAGAACTATTTTATTCAAACAAAAATTTCAGCAGACGAGCCGGGCGCGGTGGCTCAAGCCTGTAATCCCAGCACTTTGGGAGGCCGAGACGGGCGGATCACAAGGTCAGGAGATCGAGACCATCCTGGCTAACATGGTGAAACCCCGTCTCTACTAAAAAAATACAAAAAACTAGCCGGGCGAGGTGGCGGGCGCCTGTAGTCCCAGCTACTTGGGAGGCTGAGGCAGCAGAATGGCGTGAACCCGGGAGGTGGAGCTTGCGGTGAGCTGAGATCCGGCCACTGCACTCCAGCTTGGGTGACAGAGCGAGACTCTGTCTCAAAAAAAAAAAAAAAAAAAAAAAAAATTTCAGAAGACGAAAGCTAAACAGCTTTGGTTGAAGAAAGGTAGGTTATTTGGTGGCTGTCTGCTGGCCTCCCAGCCCCTCTCTGCTGTCCTTCAGGGAAGCCCTAGGACTCCACAGCACAACTTGAACCACTGACTTAGTCTAACCTTCTCATTCATTTCATGGATTGTGAAAACTGAGATCCAGAGATATTTAGGGACTTCCCGAGTTAATTGTAAATAGCAAATTCAGGACTTTTTAGTTGTTGTATCCATGGTCATAACAAACATTTATTGAATGATTACTGCTCTGTTTCACTTGCATTATCTCATTTATATTTTTTCTTTTTTTTTTGACACAGGGTCTTGTTCTGCGGCCCAGGCTGAAGTGCAGAGGTGCGATCTTGGCTCCTGCAATCTCTGCCTCCCAGGCTCAAGCGATCCTCCCACCTCGGCCTCCCAAGTACTTGGGACTTCAGGCACATGCTGTCACAGCTACTTTTTGTATTTTTTGCGGAGATGGGGTTTCGCCATATTGCCCAGGCTGGTCTCAAACTCCTAGGCTCAAGCAATCCTCCCGCCTTGGCCTCCTAAAGTGTTAGGATTACACGTGTGAGTCACTGTGCAGGGCCCTTTTTTTTTCTTTTTAGAGACAGGGTCTCACTCTGTCACCAGGCTAGAGTGCATTGGTTTGTCACTGATTTGTCACTGATTTGTTTGTTTCTGAGATGGAGTCTCTCTCTGTTGCCCAGGTTAGAGTGCAGTGGCACAATCTCAGCTAATTGCAACCTCTGCCTCCTGGGTTCAAGCGATTCTCCTGCCTCAGTCTCCCAAATAGCTGGGATTATAGGCGTGAGCCACCATGACCAGCTAATTTTTGTATTTTTAGTAGAGACAGGGGTTTCACCATGTTGGCCAGGATGGTCTGGAACTGCTGACCTCAAGTGATCTGTCCACCTCAGCCTCCCAAAATGCTGGGATTACAGGCGTGAGCCACCACACCTGGCCCACAGCTCACTGTTGATACAGGAACTAGAAATAAATTATTTAGACAGATAGTGAGGGTTCTTACCAAGCAGCTCCTAAATCATTTCTTTTCTAACAAAGAGTAGCCTGAAAAACCGAGCTGCAGACATAAATAAGCAAGCTGGAAGCTTGCACAAGTAAATGCCAACAGCTGTGCCAATAGGAAAAGGCTACCTGGGGGTGAGGCATGTTCAACATGGAGGCTCCATTTTCCCTTTTCTTTGTCAACCACGTGTACAGTAAAGGAACAGGCAACATGGCTCCAGCCAGGTAGAGGACCCATCTGCATAATAAAATATTAGGGTAGGGCAGCCAGCTTCTTTGCGTGCTATGAAAATGGCACACCTGGTCCATCCAATCTCTTGGGCTCTATGTAACTCAGACATGGCTTCCTCAAGCTCGTCTATAAAACCCCATGTGTTTCACCATGAGACCAAAAGTCCCACTCAGGAGTCCCTCTCTCTCCAAGAGAGAGGTATTCCTTTTTCTCTTCCTTTTGCCTGTTAAACCAATGCTCTTAAACCCACTTCTTATGTGTCCACATTCTCGATTCCCTTGGCATGAGACAAGAAACCTCTGATATTTATCCCAGACAACGACACCACTTTTCTGTGACTTCAAACTCCTGGGCTCAAATGATCCACCGGCCTCAGCCTCCTAAGCACCTAGGACTACAGGCATGCACCACCATGCCCTGCTAATTTTTAACCTTTTCTTTTAGAAACTGGGTCTTGGTATGTTGCCCAGGCTGGTGTCAAACTCCTGGGCTCAATTGTTTCTCCTGCCTTGGCCTCCCAAAGTGCTGGAATTACAAATGTGAACCACTGTGCCCAGCCTTTTATTATTTATTCCTTACAATAACCCTCAAAGGTATAGGAACTGCTGAGATCAATTTGATAAGAAAAGTGAGAAGATAGGTAAATTGCCCAAGGTCACTCAGTCACTGTGTTGTGTTCAGTTGCTTTATCTATAAGAAGGATCTGGACAAGATAATTTCTGAAGTACATGCTAGTGTGCACTGCTAAAATTCTATGGCCATAGGCCGGGCGCGGTGGCTCACGCCTGTAATCCCAGCACTTTGGGAGGCCGAGGCAGGCGGATCACGAGGTCAGGAGATCCAGACCATCCTGGCTAACATGGTGAAACCCCGTCTCTACTAAAAATGCAAAAAATTAGCCGGGCGAGGCGGCGGGCGCCTGTAGTCCCAGCTACTCGGGAGGCTGAGGCAGGAGAATGGCGTGAACCCGGGAGGCGGAGCTTGCAGTGAGCCGAGATCGCGCCATTGCACTCCAGCCTGGGCGACTAAGCGAGACTCTGTCTCAAAAAAAAAAAAAATTCTATGGCCATAATTGCAAGTTGTGAGACTGGTTCTCACAACTAAAAGGAATTGTTACCTTTAGAACCAATTATGCTTTTCTGAGGCTCTTAACTATTTGAGGCCTACAGAGGGACATTTCAAGATGTTTTGTCGGAAACTTGAAAAATGAGTGCCAAAATTTAAAAAAAGAAAACAGAGAGTGAAGATGCATTCATTTCAATTAACCAGTCAGGGGAGTCTAATAGCCTCTACCTGTGAGCAAGTAATATCACGAATCCAGTGTTGGCTGATGCAATAAATGGCATTGCAGTGGATTAGAACATCCTACCCCAAAAATGTCATTTGAATAGGATTATTTTGAGCTGAAGAAGATTGAGAAATGGCTGATGCAAAAGAAGCTCTTGGGGCTCACACCTATAATCCCAGCACTTTGGGAGGCTGAAGAGGGAGGATCACTCAAGCCCAGGAGTTTGAGACCAGCCTGGGCATCATAGTGAGACTCTGTCTCTACAAAAAAATACAAAAATTAGCCTGGCGTGGTGGTACATGCCTATAGTCCCAGCTACTGAGGAGGCTGAGGTGGGAGGATTGCTTGAGCCCAGAAGGTTGAGAGTGCAGTGAACTGTGATTGTGCCCCTGCACTCCAGCCCGGGCAACAGAACAAGACCCTGCCTCCAATTTAAAAAAACAAAAACAAAAACAGAAACAAAAAACAGGCTCTTGGGCTTCTTTCCCCTGTCTGGCTAAGAACAGGACATAAATTGTAAGGGTATTTCCTTCCCCCTCCATGAAAAGGAGAACAACTCAATCATTCCTGACTTTTAGCCCAGACTCTTACCAGGACAGGGATCAGACATAGCACTGAGAAAGGAATCTACGTAAAAAAACTTTATTAAGATAACCTTTGGCCGGGTGCTGTGGCTCAGGCCTGTAATCCCAGCACTTTGGGAGGCCGAGGTGGGTGGATCATTTGAGGGCAGGAGTTTGAGACCAGCCTGGCCAACATGGTGAAACCCCTTCTCTCTCTCTCTCTCTGTTTTTTTTTTTGATGGGGTCTCATTCTGTCACCCAGGCTGGAGTGCAGTGGCACGATCTCAACTCACTGCAACCTCTACCTCCCAGGCTCAAGCAATACTCCCACTTCAGCCTCTCTGAGTAGCTGGGACCACAGGCATGCACCACTATGCCCAGCTAATTGTTTTATATTTTTGGTAGAGATGGGGGTTTCTCCATGTTGCTCAGGTTGGTCTCGAACTTCTGAGCTCAAGGGATCCGCTCACCTCTGCCTCCCAAAGTGCTAGGATTACAGGCGTGAGCCATTGTGCCTGGCCTGAAAACCCATCTCTACTAAAAATACGATAAAATAAAAATACCTGAGTATAGTGGCAGGTGCCTACAATCCCAGCTATTTGGGAAGCCAAGCAAGAGAATCACTTGAAGCTGGGAGGTGGAGGTTGCAGTGGGCCGAGATGGAGCCACTGCACTCCAGCCTGGGCAGTGGAGAGAGACCCTGCCTCAAAAGAAATAAAATAACCTTTATCTTCCAATGGTTTCTCCCCCACATATTTACCTCCCCACAGTTTGCTGCCCCTAAAAGCTGTAACCCCTTTATCTTGTCACTTCTCTACATATATACTGTTCCATGTTAAGATGCTATATAAGCCCCAGATTTTAACCACCCCTTTGAGTTACTCATTACTGAGTTTCTCCTTTGTGTATGTGTGCTGTACATGCTAATAAACTCTGTTTTTCTCTTGTTAATCTATCTTTAATCAGTTTGATTCCCAGGACTCCAGCTGGAGAACCTAGGAGGGTAGAAGAAAAAGGTTCGTGTGTGTTTTTCCATCCCCTACAGTGATGGTGGTACATTATTTTGGTTTTGATCTCTGTGATCAGGGAACAATGAAGCAGGTGATGAGAAGAGATAGGAAGAAAAGACTCCCTTTGCGAAGATTATTTAGCAGTAGAAGTAGCAAAAAGACGAGTTGCAAAAAGTAAGTGGAGTTTAAGAACAGATAAGTGGTAACAACAGCAGGTAATGATTGAGACAATGTGATAATGATAAATTTAGAGAAATTTCTTATTATGTAAATAGATCCATCAGCAATAAGCAAAGTTTTATTTTTTTATCAACTTGACTAAAAAGATAACTTTTGGCCCAGGCGCCGTGGCTCACACCTGTAATCCCAGCATTTTGGGAGGCCAAGGCGGGTGGATCACCTCAGGTCAGGAGTTCGAGACCAGCCTGGCCAACATAGTGAAACCCCGTCTCTACTAAAAATACAAAATTAGCCAGGCATGGAGGCACATCCCTGAGTCCCAGCTACTCAGGAGGCTGAGGCAGGAGAATTGCTTGAATCCGGGAGGCAGAGGTTGTAGTGAGCCGAGATTGTGCCACTGCACTCCAGCCTGTGCATCAGAGTGAGACTCTGTCTCAAAATAAATAAATAAATAAATAAAAAGATAACTTTTTACATGAAAAACAAAATGTTTTGCCCCAATAATTCTGGAGCCATTGTGATGACTTTGCAAAGAAGAGAGCAGTGTTTTTATAAAGATAACCAGTTCTTGAACTTTGACCAGTGTATTATACATAGACATGATTTCACCTGACATCAAAGTAGCAGGACTCTTTAATCTCCCTATTTTATTATTGCAAATAACATTTAAACTCAAGGATAATTCACTACTTCCCTTGGTTTGAGTTTTCTGCATACAGAGTTAAATTTCTTATCTCTCTGTGTATACATGCCAACCTAAAGAATGTGGTTTTTTATTCACTCAAAGAGGAAAATGACTATGATTTTAAAAATTGACATTATAATTCTGTTCTGCTTCTGAGGTTTTCCTCCCAGCCTTGTCCCTTCCCCCATTCACAGTGTATCCTTTGCTCCAGTAATACCCAATTTCCTACTGTTTCCCAATACATTCTGTCCTATCTCTGTAACTTGGCACATGCTGTTCCCTTTAACTTCCCTTCTTACTCTTCCCCACCCTGCAGACCTGGCTAACTCCTATTTACCCTTCACGGCTCAGCTCAATTAAGTATCACTTTCTCTTGTAGATCTTTACTACTACAAAACTGTAATCAGTACCTTTTTTCTTCTTTGTACATATATTTGCATACATTCCTGATTGTGCCCTTAGTGGAAATGATTAGAAGTGGACTTACCGTGACAGAAATTCTCTTAAAATAGTCATGAGTGATAACGTGTTTGTCAAGTCAAACAGTTCCTGACTTGCAAATAACAGCACAAACAAGCAGCCCCTTGTGCTTCACTATTCTTGCTCCTGGGCCCTTCTGCTGCTGATACCTGCTTCCTTTTCATAAATGCCCCAGCTATTATTTCTGGAGGAGGTTTTTTTTTTTTTTTTTTTTTTTTTTTTTGAGATGGAGTCTCGCTCTGTCGCCCAGGTTGGAGTGCAGTGGCACGATCTTGGCTCACTGCAAGCTCCGCCTCCCAGGTTCATGCCATTCTCCTGCCTCAGCCTCCCAAGTAGCTGGGACTACAGGCACCCACCGCCATGCCCGGCTAATTTTTTGTATTTTTGGTAGAGACGGGGTTTCACCGTGTTAGCCAGGATGGTCTCGATCTCCTGACCTGGTGATCCACCCGCCTCGGCCTCCCAAAGTGCTGGGATTACAGGCGTGAGCCACCGTGCCCGGCCTCTGGAGGAGCTTTTAAAGGTCTGGTCCGGCTCCTCTTCTTGTGCGAGAATCTCCTCTGTCTCTGTTGCCCTGGAGCTGTCCACCTGCCTTACCCACATCCTACTACTCATGGCAGACAGGGGCTCCAGGCTACGGAATGTAAGATGAAAAGGAGAGTTGTTTTCGTTTGAGCCCAGGAGGCGGAGGTTGCAGTGAGCTAAGATCGTGCCATTGCACTCCAGCCTGGGTGACAGATGAGACTCTGTCTCACAAATAAATAAATAAATAAATAAATAAAAAGGAGAAGAGTGGTCAGATTTCAGGGACTAGACAAACATAGCTTCAAGGCTTAGAAAAAGTTTTTACGTGACTTATGAATTTGCTAAGTATTGGTGGGGTAGCCTAGGAACCACAATCTCAACTCACCATTACATTTCAACTTCCTTCAGTCTCTTTGGGAAAAGGTATTTATTCATGTATTCCTAAAAGTGACCAATTTGTCTTAGTTTGATTGGGACTTTTCTGGTTTTAGCATAGAAAGCAGTGAGCTGAGATCGTGCCACTGCACTCCAGCCTGGGTGACATAGCAAGACTCTATCTCAAAAGAACAAAACAAAACAAAAGTTCAAATTTCAAATCATCTCTTTGTGACCGTATGTGACTGTATGCTTTCAGAAAAATCCGGATCACCTCTTGAATGTTTTGCTGCTTAGAAATTTCTCCTGCCAGATGCCCTAAATCATCTCTCTCAAGTTCAAAGTTCAACAGATTTCTAGGGCAGGGGCAAAATGCCACCAGTCTTTTTGCTAAAGCATAGCAAGAGTGACCTTTGCTCCAGTTTCCAAAAAGTTCCTCATTTCCATCTGAGACCACCTTAGCCTGGACTTCATTGTCCATATCACTATGAGCATGTTGGTCAAAACCATTCAGCAAGTTTCTAGTAAGCTCCAAACTTTCCCACATCTTCCTGTCTTCTTCTGAGCCCTCCAAGCTGTTCTAATTTCTGCTTATTACCCAGTTCCAAAGTCACTTCCACATTTTCAGGTTATCTTTATAGCAGTACCTCACTCTGTTAGTACCAATTCTCTGTTTTAGTTCATTCTCATACACTATAAAGAACTGCCTGAGACTAGGTAATGTATGAAGGAAAGAGGTTTAGTTGACTCACAGTTATGCATGGCTGGGGAGGCCTTATGAAACTTAAAATCACGGTGGAAAGAGAAGGGGAAGCAAGCACCTTCCTCACAAGATGGCAGGAGAGAGTGAGCGCAGGGAAAACTGCCACTTTTAAACCATCAGATCTCATGAGAACTCCCTCACTACTATGAGAACAGCATAGGGAAACCACCCCCATGATCCAATCACGGCCCACCAGGTCCCTCCCACAATACATGGGAATTACAATTCAAAATGAGATTTGGGTGGAGATACAAAGCCAAACCATATCAATCCCCAATCCTCTTCTCATCCTATGTGATCTGTCCTGGACAATCTTAAGTTTCCATAACTTGAACTCTCATCTGAATACTGAGGATTCCCAAATGTAACCCAACTTTTTCTTCTGACCTTTGTTCTCTATTTCTACCCTCAGCTGGAACTTCTATACTAGAATATGCACTGGCATTGTAGACATAGCTAAAACCCCATCACTAACATCACACTTAATGGTGAAAGACTGAATGCTTTTCCTCTAACATCAGAAATAAGACAAGCAGGTCCACTTTGCCACTGCCATTCAACATTGCACTGGAGGTTCCAGTGAGGGCTATTACGCAAGAAAATAAATAAATACAAGGTCTCCAGATTGGAAAATAAGAAGTAACACAATCTCTACTTGCACGGTGTATGATCTTGTATACAAAAAATTTTCAGGAGGCTGAGGCAGGACAATTGCTTGAACCCAGGAGGCAGAAGTTGCAGTGAGCTGAGATCATGCCACTGCACTCCAGCCTGGGCAACAGACCGAGACTCCATCTCAAAAAAAAGAAAAAAGAAAGAAAGAAAGAAAGAACATTTTAAGGAATTTACTAAAAAAAAACTATTAGAATTTAAAAATGACTTCAGCAAGGTTGCAGGGTACATCAACTTTACAAAAAAAAAAAAAAAATCAGTTCTTTACACTAGTAGGGAACAATCCCAAAATGAAATTAAGAAGGCAATTTCATTTATGACAGCATTAAAAAAAAATACAGGCCAGACATGGTGGCTCTCACTTGTAATCCTGACACTTTGGAGGCTGAGGTGGGAGGATCACTTGAGGCCAATCTGGAGTTTGAGATCACTTGAGGCCAACCTGGAGCCAATCTGGAATTCGAGACCAATCTAGTTAATACAGTGAGAGCCCCAACTCTACAAAAATTCTTTTTAAACATTTGCTGGGTGGGCTGGGAGGGGTGGCTCACGTCTGTAATCCCAGCACTTTGGGAGGCCGAGTAGGGCAGATCACCTGAGGTAAAGAGTTTGAGACCAGCCTGGCCAATGTGGCAAAACACCGTCTCCACTAAAAATACAAAAATTAGCTAGGCATGGTGGCAGGTGCCTGTAATCCCAGCTACTTTGGAGGCTGAGGCAGGAGAAACACTTGAACCCAGGAGGCAGAGATTGCAGTGAGCCAAGATCATGCCATTGCACTCCAGCTTAGGCAACAGAGTGAGATTCCGTCTCAAAAAAAAAAATAAAATAAAATTGCTGGGTGAGGCCCGGCGCAGTGGTTCACACCTGTAATCCCAGCACTTTGGGAGGCTGAGGCAGGTGGATCACCTGAGATCAGGAGTTGAAGACCAGCCTGGCCAACATGGTGAAAACCCATCTCTACTAAAACTACAAAAATTAGCCAGGCATGGTGGCGGGCGCCTGTAATCCCAGCTACTCAGGAGGCTGAGGCAGGAGAATCACTTGAACCCGGGAGGTGGAGGTTTCAGTGAGCCAAAATCGAGCCACTGTACTCCAGCCTGGACAACGAGCCAGACTCCGTCTCAAAAAAAAAATTTTTTTGCTGGGTGTCGTGGCATGCAGCTGTGTAGTTTAGCTACTCGGGAAGCTGAGGTGGGAAGAGGGTTTGAGTCTGGGAAGTTGAGGCTGCAGTGAACTATAATTGCACCATTGAAGTCCAGGTTGGGTGACAGAGTGAGACCCTATCTCAAAAAAATAAATTAAAAACAAAAATACAGTTGCCCATGGTGGCTCATGCCTATAATCCCAGCACTTTGGGAGGCTGAGGTAGGCATATTACCTGAGGTCAGGAGTTTGAGACCAGTCTGGCCAGCATGGTGAAACCTCTTCTCTAGTAAAAATATAAAAATTAGCAGGGTGTGGTAGCATGCGCCTGTAGTCCCAGCTACTTGGGAGGCTGAGGCAGGAGAATTGCTTGAACCCCGGGAGGTGGAGGTTGCAGTGAGCTGAGATCGCACCACTGCACTCCAACCTGGGTGAAAGCAAGACTCTGTCTCAAATAAATAAATAAATAAATAAATAAATAAATAAATAAATAAATCAAGTACATAGAAATACATTTAACAAAAGAATTGTATAACGTGTACTCTGAAAACTACAAACGTTGCTGAAATAAATTTTAAAAGATCTAAATCAATGGAAAGACATCCTATGTTCATGGATTGTAAGACTTAATATTGATAAGATGGCAGTACTCCCCAAACTGATCTACACATTTAACACCACTCCTCTCGAAACCCCAGCTGTCTTCTTCGCAGAAATCAACAAGCTGATTCTGAAAAGAGTTTGGAAATTCAAAGGACTGAGAATAGCCAATACAATCAGGAAGAGGAAGAATAAAATTGAAGGACACATACATTCTGACTTCTTAGCCAGGGTCTCGCTCTGTCCCTCAGGCTGGAAGGCAATGGTGCAATCACAGTTTACTGCAGCCTCAGTCTACTGGGCTCAAGTGATCCTCCCACCTCAGCCTCCTAAGTAGTTGGGACCACAGACTGTTGCCACAATGTCTGGCTTTTTTTTTTTTTTTTTTTTTTTTTTTTGAGACAGGGTCTTGTTCTGTCACCCAGACTGGAGTGCAGTGATGAGATCAGGGCTCATCGAAGACTTGACATCCCAGGCTCAGGCCATCCTCCTACCTCGCCTCCCAAGTAACTGGGACTACAGGTACACACCACTATACCCAACTAATTTTTTTTGTTGTTTGTTTTTTTGAGACAGTTTCACTCTTTGGCCCAGGCTGAAGTGAAGTGGTATAATCTCAGCTCACTGTAACCTCTGTTCCCTGGGTTCAAGTGATTCTCCTACCTCAGCCTCCTGAGTAGCTGGGATTATAGGTGCTCACAACCATGCCCAGCTAATTTTTGTATTTTTAGTAGAGACAGGGTTTTGCCATATTGGCCAGGCTGGTCTCGAACTCCTGACCTCAGATAATCCACCTGCCTCGGCCTCCCAAAGTGCTAGGATTATAGGTGTAAGTCACCATACCAGGCCCCAACTAATTTTTTTAAATTTTATATATATGTGGGCTTGCTATTTGAGATCAGGACTGATCTCAAATTCCTGGGCTCAAGCTATCCTCCCACCTAGGCAGGCTTACCAAAGTGCTGGGATTACAGGGATGAGCCACCATGCCCAGCCTACATTCTGATTTCTGAGTAAAGAAAAATAGCTTAGAGCAGTCTGGGATGTTGAGATGCAAAATTTATTGAGGCCAGAGAGACATGAGTATGTCAAGCTCCCCTGCCCACCCACAGACATGTCCAGGGGACAATTGTTTAAAGGGATTTGGGGCCAGGCACGGTGCTATAGTCTCAACACTTTGAGAAGGAGAGGCAGGAGGACTGGTTGAGCCCAGGAGTTCCAGACCAGCCTGGGCAACACAGAGAGAACCCATCTCTACAAAAAATTAAAAAAACAATTAACTAGGTGTGGTGGTGCACACCCAGATACTTACAGGACTGAGGTGGGAGGATTGCTTGAGCCTGGGAGGTGGAGGCTGCAGTGATTTGTGCTTGCACCAGTATGGTCCAGCCTAAGCAACAGTGAGACCCTATCTTAAACAAAACCAAAAGCCAAAACAAGCCAGGCGTGGTGTCTCATGCCTGTAATCTCAGCACTTTGGGAGGCCAAGGCGGGTGGATCCCCTGAGTTCTGGAGTTCAAGACCAGCCTAGGTAACACGGTAAAACCCTGTCTCTACAAAATAAAATAAAACAACATAAAATTAAAAAGAAAAGTCAATGTATAGCCAATTAATAGTTAATGTTATTTTATGGTAAATTCTTGGTAAACAACTTAGGAACTATCTCTTGTTTTTTTCTTTAAAAATTCACTTGTAACTGCTGCTGATCAGAGCATATATTCGGGGCAACTTAATCAAAGGTCCCAGGTTGCAGTCCTCAAACTTGACCCAAATAAACTACCTTTCCAACAAATAATGCTGAAACAAATGGATGTCAGGTGAAAAAAAAAAAAAATGAAGTTGGAACCCTAGCTTACTTCATATACAAAAATTAACTCCAGGCTAGGCACAGTGGCTTTGTCCTGTAATCCTAGCACTTTCAGAGGCTGAGGTGGGAGGACCGCTTGAGCCCAGGAGTTCAAGACCAGCCTGAACAATATAGTGAGACTTCGTCCCTACTAAAAATTTAAAAAATTAACTGGGCATGATGGTGTGTGTCTGTAGCTTCAGCTCCTCAGGAGGCTAAGATGAAAGGATCACTTGAATCCAGCAAGCTGATCATGCCACTGGACTCCAGCCTGGGCAACAGAGCAAGACCCTTTCACACCCACACATACAAAAAAAGACATGTCTTTTAAAGAAATTTAAAAATTAGCCATGTGTGGTGGCAAGCATCTGTAGTCCTAACTATTCAGGAGGCTGAGACAGGAGGATTGCTTGAGCCTAAGAGTTTTGGAAGTTGCAGTGAGCCAACTGCCATGATTGTGCCATTGCACTGAAGCCTGGGCAATTGAGAAAGACCCTATCTAAAAAAAACCCTCAAAATTGGCCGGGTGCGGTGGCTTATGCCTGTAATCCCAGCACTTTGGGAGGCCAAGGTGGGCGGATCACAAGGTCAGGAGATCGAGACCATCCTGGCTGACGCAGTGAAACCCTGTCTCTACTAAAAATACAAAAAATTAGCTGGGCATGGTGGTGGGCGCCTGTAGTCCCAGCTACTCGGGAAGCTGAGGCAGGAGAATGGCATGAACCTGGGAGACGGAGCTGGCAGTGAGCCAAGATCACACCACTGCACTCCAGCCTGGGCGACAGAGCAAGACTCCACCTCAAAAAACAAACGAACAAACAACAACAACAAAAAATTCAAATAAATAAAATCAAAACGGACCATACACCCAAATGTAAGAGTGAAAAGTATTAGAGTTTTAAAAGAAAACATATGTGTACATTTTCAGGAGCTTTCATTAGACAATGGTTTCTGAGATATGACATCAAAAGCACAAATGACAAAAGAACAAATGAATATATTTGTCAAAAGAGAAAATTACAACACATTTAGTTTAAAAATCTTAATTGTTATTTATTTGTGATTCTAAACTCAGGCAATATATCATTCTATAAAACAGAATGAGTCTTCCAACGAGCAAAGCAGAAGAGATTGCTTTTATAAACAGGCAGAGAGGACTTCCTTATCATGCCAGAGATAGCTTTTACAGACAGGCAGAGGGGATTTCCTTATCATGCCAGCTAAAACTGGCCTGCTGGAGGATTTGGCTATTCTCTCTCTTTCTCTCCTGATTTCTCAGAAGGTCAGATAAAGATCTTAGTTTTTACTTACTGACATGCAATTTCAGCATTAGTAACTCCATTTTGGTTGGATCTGTTAGGCCTAGGACAGGAGCTCAGTCCAAACCAATGGCCTCCTATAAATTTTATTCTACACATTGAACATCACTGAAATATAAAACTTTTTGCTTCCAAGGACATCATCAAGAAAATAAAAAGCCAAATCACAGAATGGGAGAAAATATATGCAAATCATATATCTAACAAGGCTGTTCTTTTTATAGTCTAGATATATAAATGGTGAGGATATGGAAAAATTGGAACTCTTGTACATTGCTAGAAGAAATGTAGGATGCTACAGCCTCTATGGAAAACTATTTGGTGGTTCCTTCAAAAGTTAAACACAGAATTAACATATGACCCAGAAATTCTAGTCCTAGGTATATATCCAAAAGAATTAAAAACAAGTACTCAAATTCTTTTTTTCGAGACAGAGTCTTGCTCTGTTGCCTAGGCTGGAGTGCAATGGTGTGATCTCGGCTAACTGCAAGCCTCCCGAGTAGCTAGGATTACAGGCACCTGCCACCTTGCCCAGCTAGTTTTCATATTTTTAGTAGAGATGGGGTTTCACCACGTTGGCCAGGCTGGTCTCCAACTCCTGAGCTCAAGTGATCGTCCGCCTCGGCCTCCCAAAGTGCTGCTATTACAGGCTTGAGCCACCCTGCCTGGCCAAATTCTTATACACCATTGATCACAGCAGTATCATTTATAATGGCCAAAAGGTGGAAAAAACTCAAATTTCCATCAACTAATGAATGAATAAACAAAACGTGGTATAGCCATACAATGGGTTATTATCCAGGCATAAAAAAGAATGAGTACTGATACATGCTACAACGTGGATGAAACTCGAAAACATTATGCTATGTGAAACAAGCCAGACACAAAAGGCCACATACTGTATGATTTCATTTAAATAAAATATCCAGTATAGGCAATCTATAGATATAAGAAGTAGCCTAGTGATTGCCAGGGGCTGAGAAGAGGGCAATGGGAGTGACAGGGTTTCTTTTCTTTTTCTTTCTTTCTTTTTTTTTTTTTGCAAGTCTGATCTTATTTATTTGTTACTCACTTAGAAGCAGAAGCTCGCAGAGAGGAAAGTCTGCATCTCTTCGCAAATTGTTCCTGGCACTTCTCCTTAGCCTCCTTAATTTCTCTTGGCCAAGAGTTTAGCATATTCTGCAGCCTCTTCCTTATTTTTCTTAGTAAGCTGCTTCTTCAGAGCAATACACTGCCATCTGTGCTGCAAGACACGTGGAGTAACAACACACTGAATCTTGGGTGTTTTGTTTCTAGGTCCTAGGTTTCTTACCTCCTTTGTTTAAGCGCTTTCTTACAACATACTGGTGGACATCATCTTCTTTTTTTTTTTTTTTTTTTTTTTTTTTTTTTTTTTTGAGACGGAGTCTCGCTCTGTCGCCCAGGCTAGAGTGCAGTGGCCGGATCTCAGCTCACTGCAAGCTCCGCCTCCCGGGTTTACGCCATTCTCCTGCCTCAGCCTCCCGAGTAGCTGGGACTACAGGCGCCCGCCACCTCGCCCGGCTAGTTTTTTGTATTTTTTTTAGTAGAGACGGGGTTTCACCGTGTTAGCCAGGATGGTCTCGATCTCCTGACCTCGTGATCCGCCCATCTCGGCCTCCCAAAGTGCTGGGATTACAGGCTTGAGCCACCGCGCCCGGCCTGACATCATCTTCTTTAGACAGACTGAAAAGTTTGGCCAGGCGCAGTGGCTCACGCCTGTATTCCTAGCACTTTTGAAGGCAGAGGTGGGTGAATCATAAGGTCAGGAGTTCGAGACCAGCCTGGCCAACATAGTGAAACACCATCTCTACTAAAAATACAAAAAATTAGCTGAGCGTGGTGGTGGGCACCTGTAATCCCAGCTACTTGAGAGGCTGAGGCAGCAGAATCGCTTGAACCCTGGAGGCGGAGGTTGCAGTGAGCCGAGATCACACCACTGCACTCCAGCCCGGGTGACAGACTGAGACTCCATCTCAAAAAAAAAGAAAAAAAAAGTTTGCGAATTCTGCTAGCTTTTTTGGGCCCCAGGCGATGAGGCACCATAGTATCAGTCAGTCCGTCAGTCCAGGAATATCCTTCTCTCCTTTTTTTTTCACAATAACCAAGTTGAGAATGCTCAGATTGGCATCCACAATACAACCACAAACTGATTTTCTCTTTCTTTGTCCCACTCTCCTTGGTCTGTAACAGGAATGCCCCTTACTCAGTAGCAGGCAGACACGGCCATGGGTTAAGACACCCTGCTTCATGGGGAAATTTGTTGTTCCCACCACTGATTCAGACCACATAACCCTTCCATTCTTCACCCAGAGCATCAGCAGCAACTTCTGTGGCCATATGCTTCTCACAAAAAGTACGAAGTTTGTATTCATCATCCACTCCAATGAGTTTCTGGCAGCCAGTGGCTGGGAAGATAATCAGTTTCATCTTGAAGCATCTTTTCTTTCTTTCTTTTTTTTTTTTTGAGATGCAGTCTCGCTCTGTCACCCGGACTGGAGTGCAGCAGCGTGATCTTGGCTCACTGCAACGTCTGCCTCCCGGGTTCAAGCGATTCTCCTACACCAGCCTCCCGAGTAGCTGGGACTACAGGTGCACTCCACCATGTCCGGCCAATTTTTGTATTTTTAGTAGAGACGGGATTTCACTGTGTTAGCCAGTATGGTCTCAATCTCCTGACCTCATGATCCGCCCGCCTCGGCCTCCCAAAGTGCTGGGATTACAGGCGTGAGCCACCATGCCCAGCCAACAGGGCTTCTTTTTGGAATGATGACAATGTTCTGGATTTAGATAGCAGAGATAGTTGCACAAGTCTGTGAATAGGCTAGAAGACATTGAATTATACAGCTTAAATTGGAGAATTATGTGTTAAGTAAATTGTATCTCAACAAGGGTTTTTAATTTACCAAGGTTTGGGTGAAAATCAATGTGTATAACTTTCAATGTAAGAGTTGGAAAAGTATCATAAAAATGCTAACAGTGACTAGACAAGATGATGCATGTTCTATCTTTCTAAATGTAAGACATAACTTTTACAGCATGAGTTCCTGCCTAAGATAAAATGGGTATTTAAATATTGTATTTAAATGTTCTAAGTGTCAGACTTCCTTTCTTTAGCTTTTCCACAGATACAGAATTTTAGCTCTGGCTCAAACTTGCATGAAAAATGAGAATAGAAAAATGTGATCTCTTAAACTGTAAATATTTAATAAAGACTAATTTGCAGGCATCATGGTGAAATAAAATGGTTAATTCTTTTAATATATAAAGCTCATTGTTCAAATAAAATCCAAGTTCTAAAATCTTAGATTTTATGAAACGGATGTGAAATGGATGAAAGTCTTATGAATGGTGCTGCTTTGCTTGAGGTACGCCTTTATCTCCACTCCTCCAAACACAAACATATCAGGGCAGGCAGGTCTAAGCAGCTCCTTGGAGCACAGTTTAAAAGGTCTGAGGGACTCTAGCAGCCCAGTCGGCCCTGAATTGTGTAGTGTTTTGTAAGGTATAGAAACTCCAGGGGCTCCTGACAGAAAACTCCTGTTTCCTATTTGTCAGATGAAGGGGGGCTAACCTACAACTCCTTGAAAGCCCTTTCCTACGGTGGAAGTCTACAATTCTAAGACCCTGAAAAAGCTAAAATAAAAGCTAGTAGTCACTGGCTTCCAAACTGTTTACCAATCACCCCAGAGCTTAAGGAACAAAGATCAAAACAAGCCTTGGGCTATAATCACCTTACCCAAACCTACAAAATAAACAGTAGACTAAAAATAGAGAGGGATAAGGCTTATTTCAAAGTGAAATGATCTGAACAAAGGGCAGCTGGTTTTCAGTGATCTTTCTTATCTCTTAGATAAATTTGTTAATGGGCCATAAATACACAAAGGGTCTGGTTGCCAAGTGTCCCAGCAAAAGGGAGGAGAGGCCGTATATCACTTCCTGGGGGATGGGAGGGAGTAGCATCTCAAGGAGAAGTAGCACAAAAGGCCTCTCCTGAGATAGGAAACAGGCCCTGGGTCAGGCAGCTGTGGGTCTGGCAAACACTCTCAGACCTCAGAACAAGAAACCTGTTGAAGGCGGGGCACGGTGGCTCCTGCCTGTAATCCCAGCATTTTGGGAGCCATGGCGAGAGGATTGTATGAAGCCAGGAGCTCGAGACAAGCCTAGGTAACAAGGGAGACCTACTCTCCTGCAACTGTCTGTCCAAACAATTTAAAAATTAGCCAGGCATGGCTGGGCATGGTGGCTCAGGCCTGTAATCCCAGCACTTTGGGAGGCCGAGGCGGGTAGGATCACCTGAGGTCAGGAGTTCGAGACCAGCCTGGCCAACATGGTGAAACCCCGTCTCTACTAAAAATACAAAAAATTAGCCAGGTGTGGTGGCGTGTGCCTTTAATCCCAGCTACTTGGGAGGCTGAGGCAGGGAGAATCTCTTGAACCCAGGAGGCAGAGGTTGTGGTGAGCCGAGATGGCACCACTGTATTCCAGCCTGGGCAAAAAGAGCGAAGCTCCTTCTCAAAAACAAAACAAAACAAAAATTAGCTAGGCAAAGCGGCATGCACCTCTAGTCCCACCTCCTCGGGAGACTGAGGTGGGAGGATGGTTTGATCCTGGGAGGTTGAGACCGCAGTGTGCCGTGATCACGCCACTGCATTCCAGCCTGACTACAGAACAAGACCCTGTCTCAAAAACAACAAACAAAATACGTACGTGTGTGTGTATGTGTAAAACCTGTTAAAGAGCTGGGGAGTGGGGCGTGGAACAGAGATGATGCTGGCCAAGGTGGGGAGAAGCTATATACTATATGAAGGACAGGACAGCCCTCACACAGAAACACCTGAAGGAGCTGCAGCTGATATTCTCCTGATGACACAGTCTAACTCCTTACACTCAAAATGGGGTCAGTAGACCATCAGCATAGGCAGCATCTGTGAGTTTATTAGAAATGCAAAATCTGGCCAGGCTTGGTGGCTAATGCCTGTAATCTCAGCACTTGGGAGGCCAAGGTGGGTGGATCACCTGATGTTAGGAGTTCGAGACCAGCCTGGTCAACATGGCAAAATACAAAAAACATTAGCTGGGCGTGGTGGCGTGCACCTGTAATCCCAGCTACTCAGGAGGCTGACGCAGGAGAATTGCTTGAACCCAGGAGACGGAAGTTGCAGTGAGCCAAGATCATGCCACTGCACTCCAGTCTCGGTGACAGAGTGAGGCTCCTTCTCAAAAAAAGAAAGAAAGAAAAAAAAAAACGCAAAAGCTCAGATCCAACCCACACCTACTGATCACAGTTTGCATTTTAACAAGATTCCTGGTGATTGCCTGTGCATTAAAGCTTGGGTGTAGCTGGAAAAGTACTTCACAAAGACATGAACCATGCTGGTTTTACCTAGTGATTAGGGAAAATCCTGAGCACCCAATCCATTGTATCTATGAGTTCCAGTATTTTTTCTTTTTTTAAACAGGGTCTCCCTCTGTTGCTCAGACAACAGTGCAGTACAGTGGTACAATCTCCACTTACTGCAATCTCCATCTCCAGGGCTCAAGCAATCCTTCCACTTCAGTCTCCAGAGTAGCTGGCACCACACGTGCCATGCCACCATGCCCGCCTAATTTCCATATTTTTTTGGTAGAGATGGAGTCTTACCATGTTGCTCAGGCTGGTCTCAAAATCCTGGCTTCAAGAGATTCTCCTTCGTGGCCTTCCAAAGTGCTGGAATTACATGCCTGTGCCACTGCACCTAGCTGTTAATTATATCTTTTTAATTTTTATTTATTAATACTATTTATTTTTTAGTAGATACAGGGTTTTACCATGTTGCCCAGGCTGGTCTTGAAGGCTGGTCTTAAACTCCCAGACTCAAGTGATCGGCCCACCTTGGCCTCCCAAAGTGCTGAGATTACAGGAGTGAGCCACCGTGCCCCGCCTCCTTGTATCTTTTTTTTTTTTTTTCCTGAGACAGAGTCTGGCTCTGCACCCAGGCTGGAGTGCAGTGGGGTGATCTTGGCTCACTGCAACCTCCGCCTCCTAGGCTCAATTGATCCTCCCACCTCAGCCTCCTGAGTAGCTGGAACTACAGGTGCAGGCCACCATCCCTGGCTAATTTTTGTATTTTTAGTAGAGATGGGCTTTTGCCATGTTGCCTAGGCTGGTATCGAATTCCTGAGCTCAAGCCATCCACCCTCCTGGGCTTCCCAAATAGCTAGGATTATAGAAGTGAGCCACTGGGCCCAGCTCTGACCCTACCTATATCTTTTTTTTTTTTTTTTTTTTTTTTTTTTTTTTTTTTTTTGAGACGGAGTCTCGCTCTGTCACCCAGGCTGGAGTGCAGTGGCCGGATCTCAGCTCACTGCAAGCTCCGCCTCCCGGGTTCACGCCATTCTCCTGCCTCAGCCTCCCGAGTAGCTGGGACTACAGGCGCCTGCCACCTCGCCCGGCTAAGTTTTTGTATTTTTAGTAGAGACGGGGTTTCACTGTGTTAGCCAGGATGGTCTCGATCTCCTGACCTCGTGATCCGCCCGTCTCGGCCTCCCAAAGTGCTGGGATTACAGGCTTGAGCCACCGCGCCCGGCAACTACCTATATCTTAAAAAAAAAAAAAAAAAAAAAAAAAAAAAAAAAAAAAAAAAAAGTCCAGGCATGGTTGCTCATATCTGTAATCCCAACACTTTGGGAGGTGAGGTAAGAGGATCGCTTCAGGCCCTGAGTTCAAGACCAGCCCAGAAGCTGGGTGTGGTGGCTCATGCCTGTAATCCCAGTACTTTGGGAGGCCAAGGCAGGTGGATCACGAGGTCAGGCGATTGAGGCCATCCTGGCCAACATGGTGAAACCTCGTCTCTACTAAAATACAAAAAAAAAAAAAAAAAATCAGCCTGGCGTGGTGGCATGTGCCTTTAATCCCAGCTACTTGGGAGGCTGAGGCAGGGGAATCACTTGAACCCAGGAGGTGGAGACTGCAGTGAGCCGGGATCATTCCACTTGCACTCCAGCCTGGTGACAGAGCAAGATTCCGTCTCAAAATAAAATAAATAAATAAATAAATAAATAATAAAAAAAAGACCACCCCAGAAAACAAAGTGAGGTCCTGTTTCTACAAAAAAAAATCTTTAAAAAAATTAGCTGATTATGGTGGCACATGCCTGTAGTCCCAGCTACTTGGGAGGCTGAGGTAAGAGGATTGCTTGAGCGAGGAGTTGGAGGCTGCAGTGAGCTATGATTGCACCACTGTACTTTAGCCTAGGCAACAGAGTGAGACCCTTCTGGAAAAAAAGAAAAACAACTGCACATTATTGTCATGGTGGTATGCTAGGAACACACTAGACTGTAAACTCCATGAGGGCAGGAACCATGCCTGCTTTGTTCAATACAACATCCCCAGCACTAACATATGGCTAAGGAAATGTCTGAAATGAAATATCTGAATATTTGAATGAAAAACAAGTTGAAATGAATGAAAGGCAAGTTGATTCTCCATGAACATATCATTTTCAGGTATGTTCTCCATGTACATACCTGAAAATGGAATAGACATTAGCTGCACTTAGATGAAACTACTCTAATCCCTGGATTTTTTTTTTTTTTTTTTTTTTTTTGAGACGGAGTCTCGCTCTGTCGCCCGGGCTGGAGTGCAGTGGCGCGATCTGGGCTCACTGCAAGCTCCGCCTCCCGGGTTCACGCCATTCTCCTGCCTCAGCCTCCCGAGTAGCTGGGACTACAGGCGCCCGCCGCCTCGCCCGGCTAATTTTTTGCATTTTTAGTAGAGACGGGGTTTCACCGTGTTAGCCAGGATGGTCTCGATCTCCTGACCTCGTGATCCGCCCGCCTCGGCCTCCCAAAGTGCTGGGATTACAGGCGTGAGCCACTGCGCCCGGCCATCCCTGGATTTTCATGAAATCAAGGATGAATTTACCTGACATTGAAAAGGACCATGAATCTTGTGTGAGTTGATATCATATGATGTTTATCATCATAACTTAATTATTTTAAATTGAATTTTAATAGTTTATTTTTATTTATTTATTTTGAGATGGAGTCTCACTGTGTCGCCCAGGCTGGAATACAGTGGCGCGATCTTGGCTCACTGCAAGCTCCGCCTCCTGGGTTCACGCCATTCTCCTGCCTCAGCCTCCCAAGTAGCTGGGACTACAGGTGCCCACTGCCACGCCCAACTAATGTTTTGCATTTTTAGTAGAGATGGGGTTTCACCGTGTTAGCCAGAATGGTCTCGATCTCCTGACTTCGTGATCCACCCGCCTTGGCTTCCCAAAGTGCTGGGATTACAGGCGTGAGCCATCGCGCCCTTCCAATAGTTTATTTTTTAATTTTTATTTTTTTTGAGAAGTTTCAGAAAAGAAGTTTCACTCTGTCACCCAGGCTGGAGTGCAATGGGGCAATCTCGGGTCACTCTAACCTCTGCCTCCCAGGTTCAAGTGATTCTTCTGCCTTAACCTCCCAAGTAGCTGGGATTACAGGCATGCACCAAAAAATCCGGCTAATTTTTGTATTTCAGTAGAGATATGGTTTCACCATGTTGGCCAGGCATTGTTTTTTTTTTTTTAGAGACAGATTCTCACTATGCTGCCCAGGCTGGCCTTGAACTCCTGGGCTCAAGCAATCCTCCTGCCTTAGTCTTGCAAAGTGCTTGGATTATAGGCATTAGCCACTGTGCCCAGCCTAGTTCAATAGTTTAAACCTTACCATAATATGAGGAAAACTTGAGCCTAATATTGGTCTGTCTTATCTGTTCTAGTTTCTGGAATACTTTTTTTTTTTTTTTTTTTTTTTTTTTTTTGAGACGGAGTCTCGCTGTGTCTCCCAGGCTGGAGTGCAGTGGCCTGATCTCGGCTCACTGCAAGCTCCGCCTCCCGGGTTCACGCCATTCTCCCGCCTCAGCCTCCCAAGTAGCTGAGACTACAGGCGCCCGCCACCACGCCCGGCTAGTTTTTTGTATTTTTAGTAGAGACGGGGTTTCACCATGTTAGCCAGGATAGTCTCGATCTCCTGACCTCGTGATCCACCCGCCTCGGCCTCCCAAAGTGCTGGGATTACAGGCTTGAGCCACCGCGCCCGGCCTCTGGAATACTTTTTATTTTTATTTTTATTTATTCTTTTTGAGACAGAGTCTCGCTCTGTCGCCCAGGCTGGAATGCAGTGGCCAGATCTCAGCTCACTGCAAGCTCCGCCTCCCGGGTTTATGCCATTCCCCTGCCTCAGCCTCCCGAGTAGCTGGGAGTATAGCAGCCCATCACCTCGCCTTCCTAGTTTTTCGTTTTTAGTAGAGACGGGGTTTCACCGTGTTAGCCAGGATGATCTTGATCTCCTGACCTCGTGACCCGCCCGCCTTTGCCTCCGAAAGTGCTGGGATTACAGGCTTGAGCCCCTGCGCCCGGCCAATACTTTTTATTTTTACGGAAAGAGTCTTGCTCTGTCACCTAGGCTGGAGCGCAGTGGCATGATCATCGCTCACTGTGGCCTCAAACTCCTGGGCTCAAGCAACACTCTTGCCTCAGCCTCCAAAGAGCTGGGATTACAAGTGTGAGCCACGGCGCCTGGCATAGTTTCTTAAACACTTTTAGAAATGCTACTTATAGCAGCATTAGCTATAAAAAAGGCCCTGTAGGCCGGGCGCGGTGGCTCACGCCTGTAATCCCAGCACTTTGGGAGGCCGAGGCGGGCGGATCACAAGGTCAGGAGATCGAGACCACGGTGAAACCCCGTCTCTACTAAAAATACAAAAAATTAGCCGGGCGCGGTGGCGGGTGCCTGTAGTCCCAGCTACTCAGGAGGCTGAGGCAGGAGAATGGCATGAACCCGGGAGGTGGAGCTTGCAGTGAGCCGAGATCGCGCCACTGCACTCCAGCCTGGGTGACAGAGCGAGACTCCGTCTCAAAAAAAAAAAAAAAAAAAAAAGGCCCTGTATGTGAGTCCTGCCATGGGAGGCTTGGGCAAATACTGGGGAAATAGGAAGTTTATCTTTGGCCCTTTCAGGATTAAAAAAAAAGAAAAATTTTAGTGTAATATTGATACATACAAAAGAATGTGTTATTAAACAGAATAAACACTCTGCTTAAGAACAAGACATTATCAATATTATCAATATGAGGATTTACTTCCTTTTGGGATCTTATGCCTATTTCTGAAAAGGTCTGGGTTCTAGCTATCTAGTGTTAACATAAAAGGTTTGAGAAATATACATTCAATAAGCTGCTATCTGATAATGGCTTTAGATTTTTCTCGTTTTGAGGGTATAATTTTTTTTAATTTTTATTTTGTAGAGACAGAGTTGTGCTACGTTGCCCAGGCTTGTATCAAACTCCTGGCCTTAAGCAATCAGCCTCCCAAAGTGTTGGGATTACAGGTGTGAGCCACTACACCTGGCCTCATAAAAACTGCTATAGCATTTTTTTCCTGATAATAGAAGTGTGTATCTTCCCTGTAGAAAAATTTTAAAATAGGGAAAAGTATGAAGAATATAAAAATAACCATTAGTAATCCCACTATCTCCAGAAAATTATTGTTAATCTTTTAAAACACACACACACACACGCGCGCACACACACACACGAATACATTTTAATAGCTAGCTTGAGTTCCTTTCAAGACAAAAAGACATGAATACTTCTTGTGGAATTTCAGGCACTGTTGCAAACTGGTGGGAAATCTATCTGGGGTTAAAATCTTCTCAAATTGTAGCGAAGTATTTGCATTTCCAGAAAGACAGCATTATATTGCTACTCCCAAAGAGTCAGAGATTAAGTAACTCAAACAGCTCTGGGCCCAGGATATCAGTGTTAATAATTTGACATTAGGTGGGTGCAGTGGCTCATGCCTGTAATCCCAGCACTTTGGGAGGCTGAGGCGGGTGGATCACCTGAGGTCAGGAGTTTGAGACCAGCCTGGCCAACATGGTGAAACCCCGTCTCTACTAAAAATACAAAAAATTAGCCGGAGGTGGTGGCACGTGCTTGTAATACCAGCTACTTGGGAGGCTGAGGTAGAAGAATTGCTTGAACCTGGGAGGTGGAGGTTGCAGTGAGCTGTGATCACACCATTGCACTCTAGCCGGGGCAACAAGAATGAAACTCTGTCTCAAAAAAAACCAAAAAAACAAAAAAAAATTGACATTATAATTCAAACAAGTTGGCATTAAATTCATACACTCACAATAAGGTTTTATAAGAGCATTTAGGCAACTTCATGTTAAGTAAGCATATGCCTGGTGTCTCGTGCATTCATATGTTCGCAGACGAACATGTACCTGGACTAATGGGTGGTGACACAATCAGGAAAGGTGAACAGTGAGACACCAGAGCAGAACTAGGATACAGGAAAATCTTAGTGTCCCCTACTAAACTAGTGGTGAACCAGACAAAACTGGGCAGGCAATTGTCTGTATCTGAGGAGCAAATGAGGAGATGAGCATTCAGTGAAAGGCAGATTTCAAGTGTGTATCACAGGAATGTCTTTTCTTAGTTCAGCAATGACAACTAGCCGAGCAGGTTCTTCTTGCCTCGTTGGGGGAAAAGCCTGTACAAACATATAACTCTTGCATAATGTCTTTTGGATTAACAAATTTATGTTTTTGTGTGAGGACCCTTCACCTAAGAAGAGATCATATCAAAAGACTAAGAAGGATGCTTTTCTAGCTGAGGTAATATTTCCCCTGTAGTTTTAGTCTCTAGGGCTTAAGAAATAACATCTGTTTAAAAGGTTTATGGGTGGAGTTTGGGGGTGTCAAGTTCAGGAATTTGAATTAGATACAAGCCCAGGATGGAACAAAAATTTTAAAAAACATGCCAAAGATAGGATCCAAAATATGTAGAACCAAATAAACGAAAATCAGAATCCAAAGCTAAGTTCACAAATCACATTGTCAGGACAGAAAAGACAAATAGTAAGATTCAGAATACAAAGGGAGTACAGGAAGACTGGTTTCAAATTGTAAAGCTTCTGTATATTTTTCTAAAGAGGGTTAAAAATGTAGACAGTCATCTATGTGAGTTGGTCTGGCAAAGCTGGATGAGAGACGAAGTAACTTCATCCCTCATTTGGCCAAAGGCTCATATCTGGCAGCCAACCCTGATACCTGACTACATAGTATGCTATGGATTAAATCAGCCAGTATAGGTATTTAATAAACAACATTAAGCAAACAAATTAGCACACCTCACATTTTAAATTGCTATATTGAGAAGGCATTCCTGATAATTAATTTTTAGTTATAATATTTGTAGGTAGAAATGATTGTGTGCTCACTTGGAAGAAGTCATCACTTGTATCAAACAAGGAATTATGTGTATGCTACAAAAAACTATTGCCAAAAATATAACACTAATAGCCCAGCCTTGCAAAAGCCACTTACCCACTAATCATAGTTTTACTAGCTTGATGTTCCTATTATAGCTTTAATGTTCAAGTTCAGCATTCTGGTGATTATTTATTCCTTTCGGTTTCATGCTAAAAACTGTATTTGGCGTTGAGTAGGGCTATGTGTTGACTAGGGCTATGTGGTCCAGACAGGAGTAGGAATGGTTAAACAAGAGGTAGATTAAGACAATTTTACCTTCCTCTTCTTTCTGATATGAAAATACATACCGGGTCATTGCTAAACATCATGTTTAGATGACACTTAGATCAGGTAAGATTTTACTGGAAACACACAGGCTAAAAACACGTTTTCTGGTCGGGTGCAGTGGCTCATGCCTGTAATCTCAGCACTTTGGGAGGCCGAGGTTGGCGGATCACTTGAGGTCAGGAGTTTGAGAAAAGGCTGGCTAACATGGTGAAACCTGTCTCTACTAAAAATACAAAAATTAGCTGGGTGTGATGGCGCACACCTGTAATCCCAGTTACTTGGGAGGCTGAGGCAGGAGAATTGCTCAAACCCGAGAGGTGGAGGTTGCAGTGGGCTGAGAGCATGCCACTGCACCCCAGCCTGGGTTACAGAGCAAGAATTGGTCTCAAAAACGTTTTCCATATTTCAAAATATATCATATCTTAGTTATCTGCACAAACTGAATAGGAAGCCTTTTTTGAGACAGGGTCTCGGTTGGTTGCCCAGGTTGGAGCGCAGTGGTGCGATTACAGCTCACTGCAGCCTCAACCTCCCAGGCTTAAGCAATCCTCCTACCTCAGCATCCAGAGTAGCTAGGAGCATAGGCACATGCCACCATGCCTGGCTAATTTTTTTTTGGTAGAGATGGGATCTTCTGATGCTGCCAAGGCTGGTCCTGAGCTCCTGAGCTCAAGCAATCCTCTTGCCTCAGCCTCTCAAGGTCCTGGGATTACAAGCTTGAGCCACTGCACCTGACTTCTTTCTAATTGACTCTGAATATAATTCTTTTTTTCTTTTTTGAGACAGTCTTGCTCTGTCGCCCAGGCTGGAGTGCAGTGACCTGATCTTGTCTCACTGCAACCTCTGCCTCCCGGGTTCAAGTGATTTTCCTGCCTCAGCCTCCCGAGTAGCTGGGACTATAGACACACGCCACCACTCCTGGCTAATTTTTTGTATTTTTAGTAGAGACGGGGTTTCACCGTGTTAGCCAGGATGGTCTTGATCCCCTGACCTAGTGATCTGCCAGACTCAGCCTCCCAAACTGCTGGGATTACAGGCAAGAGCCACCGCACCCGGTCATAAAATTCTTGATAGTCCCCACACTTCATGCCAATGTAGTCTCAAAATTCTTCTGGTAGCATGAACTCTGTAAGGATTTTCTTCATCATAATCAAGTTCAGACTATTTTCTTGCTACACAAAGTTACTTCAAGAGTTTATTTAGGTTTAGTTTTCCTAATTCCCCACCTTGATCAGCTAAAGGTTTTTATCAGTTTCCTCTCATTGCTTTGTTCTCTTTCCACTTGGCATTAGAATAAAGAGATGATAGTCACAAAAACACATCCTTAGTTTGACAGAGTAAGTTCCAGATCCACAGGGAATCATTTGCTATTTTTCTTTTAAAAAGAGCAACCTCCCTTACCAATAGAAATCCAGCTGTTCTTTGTTTGCTTTTGTTTCCTTCAGAATCTACTTCTGATAGACTATCTTATTTTTTAACTTATTCTAAAACCTAGTCTTCATTTAAACATTTTATAGCTTTCACTAGATAACTGTAATACATGTATGCTGAATATACAGTAAAGCAAATTGAAGACCTCATCAGTCTTTGTGGGGTTTTTTCTACACATATGTGTATGCATATTAATATTCACACAAATTTAAAAAGCGATCTTCTGGTACATATATGTGTGTGTGTGTGTGTATACACATATATTTGTGTGTATATATACATATATGTGTGGGCATATATACGCACATATATATGTGTGTGGGTGTATAATTTTTTAGAACAGGTTGCCCAGGCTGGAGTGCAGTGGCACAATCTCGGCTTACCACAACCTCCACCTCCCAGGCTCAAGCCATCCTCTTGCCTCAGCCTCCCAAATAGCTGGGACTGCAGGCAGACATCATTATGTCCAGCTAATTTTTGTATTTTTTTGGGGTAGAGATAGGGTTTCACCATGGTGCACAGATTGGTCTGGAACTCCTGAGCTCAAATAATCTGTCTACCTCAGCCTCCCAAAGTACTGGTATTACAGGTGTGAGTCACTATGCCCGGCCTGGTTGCTGAGTTTTGATTGGCCAACATAGGTCATGGCCAAAGGGTTGATTTAGGTGGCATTAACAGGAACATTAAAGTCCCAAAGTTAAGTAGATGTGTGGGTTTTCCCGGAACTCAGAGTACATGTGTTACCCAAGTTTAAGTGCGGTGGTGCAATTATGGCTCACTGCAGCCTCAACCTCCTGGGCTCAAGCAATCCTCCCCATTCAGCCATCCAAGTAGTTGGGACTATAGCCGTGTGCCACCATGCCTAGCTCTAATTTTTAAATTCTTTGGCCAGGCGCGGTGGCTCATGCCTGCAATCCCAGCACTTTGGGAGGTTGAGGTGGGTGGATCACTTGAGGTCGGGAGTACGAGACCAGTCTGGCTAACATGGTGAAACTCCATCTCTACTAAAAATACAAAAAATTAGCCAGGCATGGTGGCGGGTGTCTGTAATCCCAGCTACTCGGGAGGCTGAGGCAGGAGAATCGCTTGAACCCGGGAAGCAGAGGTTGCACCACTGCACTCCAGCCTGGGCAATAAGAGTGAAACTCTATCTATAAATAAATAAATAAATTTTTTTGTAGAGACAATGTCTCACTATGTTGCCTGGGCTGGTCTCCAACTCCTAAGCCCAGGTGATCCTCCAGCCTTGGCCTCCCCAAGTGCTGGGATAACAGGTGTGAGCCACTGCACCCAGCCCTGTTCCTTTTTAAATATAAATTACAACTAATAATATTTCTAATTTAAGTAAGGGGTAACAATTCTAGGTGTACTGACTTTGGGGTAGATGAGGGCACTAGAGGTCAGCTGCTAGAATCCCTGCTTTTTAAAAAATTTTATTTTTGAGACGGAACTCTGTGAGACAGAACTCCTGGCCTCAAGTGATCTATCTGCCTCAGCCTCCCAAAGTGCTGGGATTATAGGCATTAGCAACCACCCCCCACTCCCCGGCAGTTTCTTCTGCCAGTGTTTAGTCAGTTCATATAAGAATGTTCCTTCTTAGAAGAGCAATATTGATAATGTGTCAGGGTTCTAGAGTCAGATACACCTGGGATCACATTTAGGCTGAAGGTTGCTGTGGACTTGAGCAAGTTACTTACTCTTTGAATTCCAATTTCCTTATCTATAGAGAAAATAATACCTACCTCATAGGGTTCTCGTGAGTCTTAACTGAATTAACAGCTATAATGCAGTTATCAAACCTCCTGGCAGCTATTATAATTATTATTGCTTATCAAATTTTTATTCATGTATAAAGCAATACAGTGCCCAAATCCAAAGAGTTGCCCTTAATGAAAATATTCTGGGCTGGGCACAGTGGCTCATGCTTGTAATCCAAGCACTTTGGGAGGCTGAGGCGGATGCATCACGAGGTCAGGAGTTGAAGATCAGCCTGGCCAAGATGGTGAAAGCCCGTCTCTACTAAAAATACAAAAAATTAGCCAGGTATGGTGGTGGGCGCCTGTAATCGCAGCTACTCAGGAGGCTGAGGCAGAGAATTGCTTGAACCTGGGAGGCGGAGGTTGCAATAAACTGAGATATTAAAGCAATTCAAGTTTTAAACTTTTTTGTTTTGTTTTGTTTTTTTGAGATGGAGTTACGCTCTTGTCATCCAGGCTGGAGTGTAATGGTGTGATCTCGGCTCACTGCAACCTCCACCTCCCGGGTTCAAGCCATTCTCCTGTCTCAGCCTCCTGAGTAGCTGGGATTACAGGTGCACACCACCACGCCCAGTTAATTTTTGTATTTTTTTTTTTTTTTTTTAGTAGAGATGGGGTTTTACCATGTTGGCCAGGCTGGTCTCGAACTGCTGACCTCAGGTGATCTGCCTGTCTCAGCCTCCCAAAGTGCTGGGGTAACAGGTGTGAGCCACTGGTCTTGGCCCTTTTTTTTTTTTTTTGAGATGGAGTCTTGCTCTGTCCCCCAAGCTGGAGTGCAGTGGCGTGATCTTGGCTCACTGCAACCTCTCCCTCCCGGGTTCAAGCGATTCTCTTGCCTCAGCCTCCTAAGTAGCTGGGACTACAGGCGTGTGCCTACACACCTGGCTAATTTTTTTGTATTTTTAGTCAAGATGGGGTTTCACCATGTTGGCCAGGCTGGTCTTGAACTCCTGACCCCAAGATCGCACCACTGCACTCCAACCTGGGCAACAGAGCGAGACTCTGTCTCAGAAAAACAAAACAGTTACAGTGCCTAACACAATGTTACTTCTTTTTATTCTGGCACCTCTCTGGAATGTTTGGCCGATAGGCACTCAATGTTATTGAAACTCTTTATCATAACGCACCAGTAAAACCACTGGCATCTCAGCCATAGGTAGCTGCTTCTATTTAATGTGTCTTACAAAATTGTATCACATATATTTTTTTTAAAAAACAGTCTTCTTTTCCTCCAATTTGAAACATAGGATTTTTTCTGCTCTAGTTTCTGGCCTGTCTCGGCTCTGGATCAGTTGGTTGATGTCCCCTGCCACCATATAGTGGTAGTTGTCCTGTCTCTACCTGTTGCTATGTTAAAATGAAGAAAATAGCTTCCCCATTTGTGTTGAGATGTGTAAAATGATTAGAACGCATAGCTGCTTTTTCCATCTCCAAATCTCTTTCTTCCAGGGTACCTGGGACAGTTTCTCTGGATTAAGGCATAGAATGGTGTGGATGCTATGCCAAAAATCTAGGAACTCTCTCCCCTCCAGGTGAGCACCTTCCCCGTCTAGTGCACTGCTTAAGGTATCATTGCCTACCCTTCTTAGTTGCTCAGTGAATTTTAGTCACATGAATACCTTCCCATTTCCATCCCTCTACTCAGCATGCTCTTCTCCCAGGTATCCTCTGTAAGCTACTTCATTCACGTCTCTTTTCAAATGTGACCTCTCTGAGAAGGTCACATTTGAAAATAGAATAGGCCACACCTGGCCTATTTTATTTAATTCCTATAAATACTCTAAGGCTGGATGTGGTGGCTCACGCCTGCAATCTCAGCACTTTTGGAGGCCGAGGCGGGCGGATCACCTGAGGTCGGGAGTTTGAGACCAGCCTGACCAACATGGAGAAACTCCATCTGTACTAAAAACACAAAATTAGCCGGTTGTGGTGGCACACGCCTGTAATCCCTCGGGAGGCTGAGGTAGGAGAATCGCTTGAATCTGGGAGGCAGAGGTTGCGGTGAGCCAAGATCGCAGCATTGCACTCCAGCCTGGGCAACAAGAACGAAACTGTCTCAAAACAAACAAACAAACAAACAAACAAACAAACAAACAAACTCACTCTAGGCCTGGCACGGTGGCTCACGCCTGTAATCCCAGCACTTTGGGAGGCCGAGCCAGGTGGATCATTTGAGGTCAGGAGTTCGAGACCAGCCTGGCCAACATGGAGAAACCCCCTCTCTACTAAAAATACAAAAATTAGCCAGGCTTGGTGGCGCATGCCTGTAACCCCAGCTACTCCAGAGGCTGAGGCAGGAGAATGGCTTGAACCTGGGAGGCGGAGGTTGCAGTGAACTGAGATGGCGTCACTGCACTCCAGCCTGGGGGATGGAGCAAGACTCTGTCTCATAAAAACAAAAGAAAACAAAACAAAACAAAAAAACCCTCTAATAAGCCTTACAGGCCAGGGGTGGTGGCTCATGCTTATAATCCCAGCACTCTGGGAGGCTGAGGTGGGCAGATTACCTGAGGTCAGGAGTTCCAGACTAGCCTGGCCAACAAGGTGAAACCCCATCTCTACCAAAAATACAAAAATTAGCCGGGTGTGGTGGTGCATGCCTGTAGTTCCAGCTACTTGGGAGGCTGAGGCAGGAGAATCACTTGCACCTGGGAGGCAGAGGTTGCAGTGAGCCGAGATCGTGCCATTGTACTCCAGCTAAGGCAACAAGAGTGAAACTCCATCTCAAAAAAAAAAAAAAAAAAAAAAAAGCCTTACAACAACAGTAAAATACATCAGTTACTATTAGTACTATTATTACTATTTGCATTTCACACACCAAAGCTCAGAGACATTACACAGCAAATGGTGGAGCTGGGATTTAAATACACGCAGTTTTACTCCTAATTCATTACACTGAGTGTTACAAGTTGCTACCTTATTCTTGCTGATGTAGCCCTGTTGTGCTCCAAGTTAGTATTATCTAATGAAGCTTGGACTAAAAATGGTTTGTTCCACCTATCTTGTATTCATTGCTGTCAGTTGAAAGAGGCCACTTATCAGTGTCCTTTTTGATTCTGCTTTGAGGGCAGTCGTGGAGACAACTATTCCTGCCACATCACTGAGTCATTAATCTGATATGCATTTTGTACCCTTCTATATGTCAAACATATTCTAGCCCTTAATCCCAAGACCTCAACTGGAGAGGAGTCTGTGGAGAAGAAGGAATGGTCAGGTTGTTGGAGGAAGTTTGAACTGTGAAGTAGAATATCTAACTGAAATGGCAGCAACGCTGGCAGGAAGAGATAGAAGCCAGTGTTAGGATGGAGAGAAACGGCAGTGAGGAGATAATGAAAATGCCTAATGAATTTTATTTGGTTTTCATTTAATCTTTCAACAATACTGCAAGCTAAGTACTTAACCTGAGAGATTAGGCAAACTTGCCCAAGTCCAAGCTGGTAAACTGCAGAGCCAAAATATGAACTCACATCTGTTAGTCCATATTGTCTGAAGTGTCTGTCACAAGGTTAAACCATTATAATTGCCATTATTTAGAAAAATAAAGACACGGCCGGGCGCGGTGGCTCAAGCCTGTAATCCCAGCACTTTGGGAGGCCGAGACGGGCGGATCACGAGGTCAGGAGATCGAGACCATCCTGGCTAACACAGTGAAACCCCGTCGCTACTAAAAAATACAAAAAACTAGCCGGGCAAGGTGGCAGGCGCCTGTAGTTCCAACTCGGGAGGCTGAGGCAGGAGAATGGCATAAACCCGGGAGGCAGAGCTTGCAGTGAGCTGAGATCCGGCCACCGCACTCCAGCCTGGGCGACAGAGTGAGACTCTGTCTCAAAAAAAAAAAAAAAAAAAAAAAAGAAAAATAAAGACACTTACAAATAATGTATATTGCCAGTTTTGCTAAATGTCACCTTGCCAGGTAGGAAAATTAATCTCACAGAAAGCAAGCTGGCCAAAATTTTTGCACATAGTCTAAAACTTGGCACTTTCATAAAAAGGAGAAAGTGACAAACTTTAGTAAGACACTCGGTAGGGAAAATTTTATCTCAAATCCAAATTTATCTCCATTACAGTTAGTATATGTGCTGCCAAAGGGAGCACACCTCCATTAGAGTTAAAACCATATTAGTAAGAAATGTGTTTGAAGAGAGCTGCTGCCAGCAGGACAAACAGACTCCTTGAGAAACTGATTATTCTGTTTTATTACTGAGTGCTATTCCCTGCTTCTTCCAACCTTGTAATGCTCTTAAGACACAATTTTTTTTTTTTTTTTTTGAGACGGGGTCTCGCTCTGTCACCCAGGCTGGAGTGCAGTGGCCGGATCTCAGCTCACTGCAAGCTCCGCCTCCCGGGTTCACGCCATTCTCCTGCCTCAGCCTCCCGAGTAGCTGGGACTACAGGCGCCCGCCACCTTGCCCGGCTAGTTTTTTGTATTTTTTTTTTTTTAGTAGAGACGGGGTTTCTCCGGGTTAGCCAGGATGGTCTCGATCTCCTGACCTTGTGATCCACCCGTCTTGGCCTCCTAAAGTGCTGGGATTACAGGCTTGAGCCACCACGCCCGGCCAAGACACAATGTTATAGGAAAATAATTTAAAATCAAGAACTTATTCTAGGAAGGACTCCCTTTCCAACAAAGAATTGTAATAGTCTAGTTCTATGAAGCCTAAGAATTTTCTACATAGCTATGAAATAACAATTAACACATTATTTTTCCTCAAATCAACTTTATACATAACTATTTAAACAGAAATCTCAAAATGATCTCAAAATGATACAGGTTACACATGGGTCCCAATCAATAGGCTATTTATTTATTTATTTGAGACAGAGTCTCACTCTGTTGCCCAGGCTAGAGTGCAGTGGTGCGATCTTGGCACATTGCAACCTCTTGCCTCCCGCTTCAAGCGATCCTCCCACCTCAGCTTCCCGAGTAGCTGGGATTACAGGTGTGCACCACCATGCCCAGCTAAGTTTTTGTGTTTTTAGTAGAGATGGGGTTTTGCCATGTTGCCCAGGCTGGTCTCACACTCCTGAGCTCAGGCAATCCGCCTGCCTTGGCCTCCCAAAGTGTTAGGATTATAGGCATAAGCCACCATGCCTGGCCTAGGCTCTTCGGTTTATAATATTACAAACCTTTTTTTTTTTTTTTTTTTTTTTTTGAGACAAGGTCTGGTTCTGTCACTTAGGCAGGAATGCAGTGGTGCAATCTCCACCTTCAGGGCTCAAGCCATCCTCCCAGCCAAGTAGTTGAGACTACAGGAGTATGCCAGCATGCCCGGCGAATTTTTGTATTTTTTGTAGAGATGCGGTTTTGCTATATTGTCCAGGCTGGTCTTGAACGCCTGAGGTCAAGCAATCTGCCTGCCTTGGCCTCCCAAATTGCTGGGATTACAGGTGTGGATCACTGTGCCTGGCAAAATTAAAACAAAAAAACTAGCCATTTTTGGGAAATGCAGTCTTTTTTTTTTTTTTGAGACAGGGTCTTGCTCTGTTGCCCAGGCTGGAGTGTGGTGATGCCATCATAGCTCACTGTAACCTCAAACTCCTAGGCTCAAATAATCCTCCTGCCTCAGCCTTCCAAAGTGCTGGGATTAGGGTGTGAGCCACTGCCACTGAGCTCAGTTGTGAATATTTTTTAATGTATTTGTTTGTTAAATCTTAGAAATTTGGCTGTATTGAACAATATTTTATTTATTTGAATAATGATGACACTTTATTCCTTTTATCAAGTAACTTTTACAAACCATTTGTCCTGATCAAAATGGAAATGACAATTTGCTATAATTATTATTAGGAATATTTTCATCAAAATTTCCACCTTCTCTCCAGCTAATCAAATTCCATCTATGCTTCAAGAATCACTCCAAATCCCATTCCTTGATGCCTTCTCAGATGACTCTAGCTCAGGGGCTCTCAAACTTATCTGTCCATTAGAATCACTTGTGAGCTTTAAAAAATACTGATGCCTGTGTCCCAACCCAATAAACTGTGATTTAATTGGTATGAGATGTTGCTTCAGACTTTTTAAAAGATCCCTAAATGACCCTAATGTGCAATGAAGTCTGAGAAACACTGCCCTTTTTTTTTCTTTGACATAGAGTCTCGCTCTGTCACCCAGGCTGGAGTGCAGTGGCACGATCTCAGCTCACCGCAAGCTCCGCCTCCTGGGTTCACACCATTCCCCTGCCTCAGCCTCCCAAGCAGCTGGGACCAAGGTATAAGTCACTGGGACCGGGCATAAGCCACCACACCTGGCCGAGTGACTCAAATTTTTTGCTTCTTTATACATGCCCATGAGTGACTGAAAATGCCATATGTGTTGATTTTTAGCTTACAAATAAATTTTAGAAAGTAGGTAAATTCATAAGTATGGAATCCATGAATAGTACAGATCCACTGTATATCCAACTCCTGTTCCTATGCCTGACACACAGTAAATGCTCAATAAATATTTGTCCAATGAAAAGCAGAACCAGGCTGGGCATGGGCTCACACCTATAACCCCAGCACTTTAGGAGGCCAAGGTGGGAGGACTGCTTGAGCCCAGGGGTTCCAGATCAGCCTGGGCAACATGGTGAAACCCTGTATCTACAAAAAATACAAAACTTGGCCAGATGTGGTGGTGCATGCCTGTTGTCCTAGTTGCTTTTGAGGCTGGGGTGGGAAGGTAGCTTGAGCCGGGGAGGTCAAGGCTGCAGTGAACTGTGATTGTGCCACTGCACTTGGCTTGGGTGACAAAGTGAGACTGTTTCAAAATAATAACAATAATAATAACGATCTTTATCTTAGCTGGCATAGTGGTTCATACGTGTAGACCCAGCTGCTTGGGAGGCTGAGGTGGTAGGATTGTTCGAACTCACGAGTTGAAGGATGCAATGAGTTATAACTACTCTGCTGCATTCAAACCTGGACAACAGACCAAGACTCTATCTCTAAAATAAATAAATAAACAAATAGGCCAGGCATGGTGGCTCACGCCTGTAATCCCAGCATTTTGGGAGGCTGACATGGGTGGATCCCTTGAGATCAGGAGTTCAAGACCAGCCTGGCCAATGTGGTGAAACCCCGTCTCTCCTAAAAATACAAAACTTGGCCGGGCGTGGTGGTGCACACCAGTAGTCCCAGGTACTCTGAAGGCTGAGGCAGAAGAATCACTTGAACCTGGGAGGTGGAGATTGCAGTGAGCCGAGATTGCGCCACTGTACTCCAGCCTGGGCAACAGAGTGAGACTCTGTCTCAAAGAAACAAAAACAAAAACAAAACATTTTTGTATTTTAGAGATATACACTGAAATATTTAAAAATGAAATAATATATATTTGTTTCAAAATACTTGGGGGAGTGAGGAGTGGGTGGAAATATACACAACACAAGATTAACATGAGTTAGCCAGGCACGGTGGCTCATGCCTGTAATCCCAGCACTTTAGGAGGCGGAGGTGGGTGGATCAGTTGAGGTCAGGAGTTCGAGACCAGCCTGGCCAACACCACGAAAGCCTATCTCTACTAAAAATACAAAAACTAGCTGGGTGTGGTGGTGGGCACCTGTAATCTCAGCTACTCAGGAGGCTGAAGCAGGAGAATTGCTGGAGCCTGGGAAGTGGAGGTTGCAGTGAGCCAAGATAGCCCCACTGCACTACAGCCTGGGTAACAGAGTGGACTCTGTCTCAGAAAAAAAAAAAAAAGATTAACATAATTGCTGAAGGTGGGTGATGGATACAGAAAAGTTTACTGTACTACTATTTTTGTTTATGTATTATTATTATTTATTTTTTTTTTTTTGAGACAGAGTCTGGCTCTGCCGCCCAGGCTGGAGTGCAATGGCCGGATCTCAGCTCACTGCAAGCTCCGCCTCCCGGGTTCACGCCATTCTCCTGCCTCAGCCTCCCGAGTAGCTGGAACTACAGGCGCCCGCCACCTCGCCCGGCTAATGTTTTGTATTTTTAGTAGAGACGGGGTTTCACCGTGTTAGCCAGGATGGTCTCGATCTCCTGACCTCGTGATCCACCCGTCTCGGCCTCCCAAAGTGCTGGGATTACAGGCTTGAGCCACCGCCCCTGGCCTTGTTTATGTATTATTGCTTTGTTTTCTATAATATAGTATTTTTTTTTTTTTGAGACAGAGTCTCGCTCTATTGCCAGACTGGAGTGCAGTGGTGCGATCTCGGCTCACTGCAACCTCCACCTCGCAGATTCAAGCAATTCTCCTGCCTCAGCCTCCTGAGTAGCTGGGACTACAGGTGCACGCCACCACGCCTGGCTAACTTTTGTATTTTTAGTAGAGATGGGGTTTTACCATGTTGGTCAGGATGGTCTCAATCTCTTGACCTCGTGATCCACCCACCGTGGCCTCCCAAAGTGCTGGGATTACAGGTGTGAGCCACCATGCCTGGCCAAAACGAACGCTAGTATTTTTAAAATTTAATCTTTTTTTGTTTTGTTTTTGAGACAAAATCTTGCTCTGTCACTCAGGCTTGAGTGCAGTGGCAAGATCTCCGCTCACTGCAGCCATGATCTCTTAGACTCAAGCGATCTTCCTGACTCAGCCTCCTGGGTAGCTGGGACTGCAGGCGTGCATCATTACAAATGGTTAATTTTTTTTGGATTTTTTTTTTTTTTAGTAGAGACAAGGTCTTGCTATGTTGCCTAGGCTGGTCTTGAACTCCCAAGCTCCTGCTGCAACCTCCCAACATGTTGGCATTATAGGCGGGAGCTACTTCACCAGGTGTAATTTTTGAAATAACACATACATTTCTGCATCTACAGTCAGGACAATTTGCTATGATGTGACAAATATCATAACTGAGGCTCAGAAAAAGGGGTTCAAGGAAGCAGGTAAGAATCAAGCTCAGTCAGGACAAACAACAGTCCTCTAAGGTGGGACACAGGAACATAGCTAGCTATTGTAGACAGATGTGGACAAGTGCCACTTAGGGAAATTGGCCATATTTGGAGGTAAATGCTAAAGTAGTATTCAAGTCAGCACAGACACTAATACCCAATAGTGGGGAAAGATGGAGGGCAGAGGACGGTTCCATCCACATAAAATACTTTAGGAGCCTATAAAAGCCAGCTATGGGCTGGGCGCAGTGGCTCATGCCTGTAATCCTAGCACTTTGGGAGGCTGAGGCGGGCGGATCACCTAAGTTTGAGATAAGCCTGGCTAACATGGTAAAACCCCGTTTCTACTCAAAATACAAAAAATTAGCTAGGCATGGTGGCACACCCCTGTAATGCCAGATACTCAGGAGGCTGAGGCATAAGAATCACTTGAACCTGGAGGTGGAAGTTGCACTGAGCCAAGATCGCACCACTGCACTCTAGTTTGGACAATAAGAGCGAAACTCCATCTCAAAAACAAAAAAAGGCCAGCTATGGGCAGCAGGTCTTATGTCTCAGATACTCATACAGACCATCTTCCTGCCCATTACTCCTTTCTCTGTTTTCCTCCCTCTGCTAACTCCCTGCTTTTCTTTATGACCTATTAAGATGCTGTTCTCAAGATCACTTACTCTCCTCCCACTCAAGATGAGGAGCCTCGTGATAGTCCTTCCCACTCCTTGCCCAGCCACATTTGGCTTGTAGGCCTAGAAAAGAAAGCTAGATAAAGAATGTGCTGAGTACCAAGAGACTCTAGCCCACTTTGATAATGCTGAGACAGAGTCCTAGCCAGATAAGATATGGGAGGGGAGCACAAAGAGAAGAGTGTGCTAACACTCCCTGTGAAGGGTAGGATATTCTGGGTCATTTAAATAGGAGATTTAGTGTTTAATAAAACAGATTCAGTGTTTGTTGATGTTATTTTACTTAAAAATCTAAAACAGTGGCTAAGAATGCCTGCAGGTGTGAAGCACTGGGCCTTCAAATACTATGTTTTCTGAAATTAATGCGTTGGGGGACCAGAGCCAAATAACTCGCCAGTCTACCACATGCAGATTACATTTCGGAAAGTGGAGAACAGGCTTGAATTTTTATGCTGTGGAGGCTCTCCTAGGAAATCTCGAACAAGTTACTGTTTGGTGAGATAAAGAGCTATGTGACTTCTGAGGCTGACAATCAATCAATCAATCAATCAATCAATCAAAAGAACTTTGAAGTGAGTAATTTCTCCTCAATATCTAAATAGGAAATCACCAAAAATGAGACTGGGAGACTCTGGATAAGTCAGTAAATTTGGCTGGGCCTTAATTTCCTCATCTTATCAAATCAGTTAATTAGAATAGATGATCTCTAAAGATTGGAGTTCAGCTCCAAACTTCTGATTCCACAAAATACTTTAAAAAGAAACCTTTTTTATTACAGAAAAATTTAAAAAGCCATAAAAAGGAAAGGAACTCTGAGGTACCAATCACCCAACTTCCACGTGTCTAATCTTTTTTACCCACCCCCTACCTACTCCCTTCTCTTTCCCGCACTCCTCCCCATCCCCCACGGATTATTTTGAAGCAAATCCTAGACATCATATGAAGCACAGTCTTAACAAATTTCTCTTTCATCAAAGGTGGTTTATAAATAACAGATGAGATAAAGTCAGTCTTTCCGGCCGGGAGCAGTGGTTCATGTCTGTAATAGCAGCACTTTGGGAGGTTGAGGCGGGCGGATCATGAGGTCAGGAGATCGAGACCATCCTGGCTAACACGGTGAAACCCCATCTCTACTAAAAATACAAAAAATTAGCTGGGCGTGGTGGCGGGCGCCTGTAGTCTCAGCTACTCGGGAGGCTGAGGCAGGAGAATGGCGTGAACCCAGCAGGTAGAGCTTGCAATGAGCTGAGATCGTGCCACTGCACTCCAGCCTGGGTGACAAAGTAAGACTCCGTCTCAAAAAAAAAAAAAAAAAAAAAAAAAAGTCTTTCCACTTTTCCTAAACACTTTTTCTTATTGCAACTGTAAACATTATCATTATGGTATTAAAATAAGCTTGGATCAGCATTACAGGATGCCAAGTCATATGCTGAATGATCCAATCATATTCACTAAAAGAAGAGCTACCATTATTGAGCACTTGCTACCTTCCAGGTACTATTGTGTCTTGTTAGTTATGTGTTGTCATGTAACAAATCATCCCCAAATTTTGCAGCTGGAAAGAAGAAACATTTATTACCTCACAGTTTCTGTGAGTAAAGAATCCGGGAGTGGCTTAGCAGGGTGATCTGGATCAGGGTCTCTCAGGACGCTGCGATCAAGACGTTGGCTGAGGCCGTAATCATCTCGAGGCTCAGTTTGGGGAGGATCCACTTCTAATTTAAATCACGAGGAAATCTGATGGCATCGTAGCTAGTTTCCCCAAGAGCAAGCAATCCAAGAGGATGAGACAGAGAATTCAAGACTGAAGTCACAGTCTTTTATCATTTCATCCTGTTAAGAGATATCTCATCAGTTTTGAAGTACTCAGTGTGTTAGAAAACAGTCAATAATTTCACCCCACACTCAATAGGAGGGGATTACACAAGGGTATAAATAGCAGGAGGCAGGAATTGTTGTAGACCATACTGAGAGGCTGCCTATCACATGTGCTGATTATTGATTCCTGAACTGATGTGTTTAATATTTATGGCTTATTGTAAATTAATAAATGATCTTCTTTGTGAATATCATTCTACTTACTTTACAGATGAGGAAAAGTTAAGTACCTTACCCAAGGACAGAGTGAAAGAAAGTGAGGGAAGCATAGACTGATTTATGCCAGGCATTCATCAATTATTATTATTATACAGGCACCCACCACCACATCCGGCTAATTTTTGTATTTTTTTTTTTTTTGAGACGGAGTCTTGCTCTGTCGCCCAGGCTGGAGTGCAGTGGTGCAATCTCGGCTCACCGCAAGCTCCGCCACCCGGGTTCACGCCATTCTCCTGCCTCAGCCTCCCGAGTAGCTGAGACTACAGGCGCCCGCCACCACGCCTGGCTAATTTTTTGAATGTTTAGTAGAGACGGGGTTTCACTGTGTTAGCCAGGATGGTCTCGATCTCGTGACTCTGTGATCCGCCCGCCTCGGCCTCCCAAAATGCTGGGATTACAGGCAGGAGCCACCGCGCCCAGTCTAATTTTTGTATTTTTAAGTAGAGGCGGGATTTCACCATATTGGTCACGCTGGTCTCCAATTCCCGACCTCCAGTGATCCACCCGCCTCAGTCTCCCAAAGTGCTGGGAATACAGGCGTGAACCATGGCGCCCAGCCTTTATATTAAAATTTAAAACAAGACTGGGTACGGTGGCTCACACCTGGAATCCTAGCACTTTGGGTGGCCGGGAAGCAGGCGGATTGCTTGAGCTCAGGAGTTTGAGACCAGCCTGGGCAACGTGGCAAAACCCTGTCTCTACCAAAAAAAAAAGGAATACAATAAATTAGCCAGGCGTGGTGGACTACAGTAGCTGTAGTCCCAGCTACTTGGAAGGCTGAGGCAGGAGAATTGCTTCAGCCTGGGAGGTGGAGTTTGCAGTGAGCCAAAATGACACCATTGCACTCCAGCCTGGGCAACAGAGCAAGACTCTGTCTCAAGAAAAAAAAAAAAAAAAAATATATATATATATATACACACACACACACACACACACACATATATACACACACATACATGTATATATATACATATATAAAAAACAAAATTTAAAATGAACTTATTTCAGTTCTGGGCCCCTAAGCATGCAATTGAGAAGGCTGCCACATCAAGAACTTTCAGATCTAAGAACAGTTAACTCAGATGAAAAATTAGTCCCAAAACATTCAAGTTCATTCTATGACATTTTTGGCAGAAAATGGCAGTGAAAAATCTATGGTAAATCTATAGGATGATTAAGATAGTGAGAAAAATTAAAGAAAATCCTAAGCCTTCCATTGCAAAGTGACAAAAATCAAGTCAAGTGGAAGAGAGATACCGGCTTCATCCATTTTTCATTTCCGTGGGTGCCATAAAAAGAGAGAAACAAACAAAAACAAAAAAACTCTGAATCCCTGAGTGTTAATGAAATAAATGTACCCATTAAGAAATCTTGTCTTGGTTGGGCGCAGTGCATGTCTGTAATCCCCAGAGTTTTGGGAGGCTGAGGTGAGAGGACTGCTTGAGCTCAGGTGTTCAAGACTAGCCTGGGCAATATAGTGAGACTTTATATGTTCCCCTACCCCCCAAAAAAATTAGTGGGGTGTGGGTGGGTGGTTGGCACGGACCTACAGTCTCAGCTACTTGGGAGGCTGAGGTGGGAGGACTGCTTGAGCCCTGGAAGTCAAGGCTGCAGTGAACCCTGTGTGTGCCACTGCACTCCAGTCTGGGTGACAGAGGGAGACCCTGGGTCCAAAAAAAGGGGTGGGGGGCTGAAGAAATCTTATCTTTCCTAGTTGAGATGAGGAAAAATTAAAAACTATATATGTAAATTAAAAAAGAAATCTTGTTTAATATTGCTTTAAAACTGTTAATTAATTTAGACTTGGGGAAGGAAGGAAAAGAAGTACACAAACTAAATTTTCTTTCTTTTTTTTTTTGAGGCAGAGTTTTGCTCTTACTGCCCAACCTGGAGTGCAATGGTGCGATCTCCGCTCACTGCAACCTCCGCCTCCCGGGTTCAAGCCATTCTCCTGCCTTGGCCTCCCGAGTAGCTGGGATTACAGGCATGCACCACCACGCCCAGTGTTTTAGTAGAGACGGGGTTTCTCAATCTTGGTCTGGCTGGTCTCGAACTCTTGACGTCAGGGGATCCGCCCGCCTCAGCCTCCCAAAGTGCTGAGATTACAGTCGTGAGCCACCGCATCCGGCCCACAAGCTGGATTGTCAAGTTTCCAGGGGGCCCAAATTGGCTCCAAACTGTTATTAAATAAGCCTTATTTTTATTGCTGCGCATTTCTTCTGAAATCAATTCTGACTGCTTATGTGGTTAGAAAAATAGTTTCTGCTATTGAATATAAAACTCAAATTATTCATGATATGCAATAAACTTCAGAAATAAATGGACAGCAGTACATTTATGACCTAGGTCTAATTTCACATTTTTATGCAAAAATACAGATGAAATAAGGAGAGTGTAATTCTCAGGAAAATAATCATTATGTATGTGGATACTCACCAGATGTGCAGAAATCTTACCAGTTCTGATTTTGACCTGCCATGGAATCTGAAGTCATTCGCCTTTTTTTTTCCCCCCAGAGGTAAAAAAGTTCTACTTCAAACCATTTCCTTCTTCCTAAATAACTACTGATTATTCTTTTTCATTTACTGTAACTCAAAAACGTTGTTCAAAAATATCTTGCAAAATTTGCATTATAGCGAAACGACTCTGCAGGCGTCTGTGTCAATAATGAGGCTACTCTTAGGAGGCGTGAGGGTACTGACTATGTAAATAAGCGATTACTCCATTAGGAATTCCCATCCCCAAATCTGGGCCGAAGTAGCGACACCGAGTGCGGCCAGGGACTCACACGGTGCGCTGGAGCCAAGGGGTTTCGGGAAGCGCCAGCGCGCCGGTCTCTCTGGGGTCCCAGAGCCCCCTACTCATGCGTGGGAATTCCAGCTCCCACCCAGGGAAGGAATCTTCACGTATCTCCCGGCACTGTCCTCAGTAACCTTCAGCCACTCGACATCACTTTCCCTGTCTTTGAAAACTCGGAGAGAAGAAGCCGCCACCTGCCTGAGGCCAAGGCAATAAACCCATATTACACGCCGAGGCTGAGCCCCGCAGGAAGGGGTGCACAGCGACCTCCAGAGCGCTTTCTCCCCAGCTCTGTTTGTGCAGGCTCGGCCGCGCGAACGCGGAGGAGGGACTCGGAGGCCCACAGGACTCAGACCCCGCGCCCAGCCGGGGTCGCGCAGGGGTCGGGGAAGGGGAGCGGTGGCCGCGGGGCCTCGGACCCCGGGGGCGGGGCCTGAGCGCCGCCCCGCCCCCTCCTCTCCACGCCTTCTCCCCCCCCACCGCCCTTTTCCACCCGCCCCCGCAGGAGGAAAGGGAGAGGGAGGAGGAAAGGAAAGTGCTGTTCTGTGGAAAGGGGCGGAAGGCGGGGGAGAAAAAGGGAACAGAAACATGGCGGTCAAGTCTTGGGACGGAGGCGCCGCGGGCAGTTCCTAGGCGACCCGCCGCCCGCACTGTTAGACGGCTCACAGCGCGGAGGCACCCGCGCGGGCCCGCGCTCCGGCCATTGCTCCTGGCTGTAGGCGGCGCCCCTCCGAGACCCTGCCCGCGAGGCGGCGCAGGCGCAGAGCGGACTGAGGTGGCGGTGGCCGCTGGAGCTAGTACCCCGCCCTGCCCTGCCGAGCGCGCCCAGGCCGCGGAGCCGGTGCTTTCATGCCCCAGGAAGAAACCGTGTCGCGGTGGCGCTGACAGAGGACCAGGCAGCAGGTGAGGCTGCGGCGCGGGGCCTTTGGCGGAGGAGCTGTGCCCTCGCGGGGCCTGAGCTCCAAGGCTGGGAGGGCGCCGGACAGGTAGAGCCGAGAAGGCAGAATTCCAAGTGGCCGGCCCGCGGGGGGTCGCCGAGGAGGCGGAGAGTGGCCGCGGCTGGCGTTCCTGGCCTAGTTTCTCCGCGGTTTCCGGGGGCGGGGAGTCCCCGGAGCCTGCGGGATGTGGTCGGGGAAAGGCTGCCCCTGGAGAGCCTCCCCGCGCCGCCGCCCGGGCCCCTGAGAATCGTTTGCTTACAAGCGCGAGGAGTCTGGGCCCGGGGGACCGCCGGGGCGACGGCCGCCTGGGTGGGGGCAGGGGTGCGGAGGGAGCAGGATCGGGGGTTCCCAGAGGGGGTCGAGGCCGAGAGCACGTAGAGCTAGAGCCCGGGGTGGCGGGCCGTCTCGAGGGGGGTCGGGGGACTGAGAAATGTCGGGGACAACGGGGAGGAGGGGGACCTGGGCAGGTGTCGCTGGTGAATTGAGGACATTTCCTCCTCTGTCTTACGCCGATCCTCAGGGCTTCTTTGTCGGGGATGACTTTTTAGGAAGGCAGGGTCCTTTTAACTCTGGAGTGACTAAACACAAAACCAAGGAATGAAGTCCTAGGGCTGACTTCTGTAAAGAGCTGTAACTTTTTCTGTTTTAAGAATGCTGTCGTTTTTTTTTTTTTTTTTTTTTTTTTCCTCCCCTTTTCTGCTTGATAGACCTTTTCCCTCTCGAAGACCGTCTTGTATCTGCACTAAAAAGGAATGACCCAGTTTTTAAATAGTACCCCCTTCTCCCCTTATGTATGTTTGTCACACTGGAAAATTTAGGGTAGTTACCGCAGTTATTGTGCAAATGTGAGGGAAAGTGTCATTTCCAGTAGTGAACCCTCAGCTGTCTCTGTGCCTCCGAGATACTGTCAAGCGTTGTAACCTGAGAAATTCACCCACTGAGCCTGCTTAATTGTGTGCAAACCCGTGTTGAGGCATTCTTCCCAGGCCCTAATTTACGTAGGAATAGGTTTTCCCTTCCGGTCTGGGTATAATGAGAGGGGAGAACGTTAGTGCTAAGGCACTGAGTTCTGGATAAATACTTGATTTGATGTGATCGTGTGTATTACTCTATCAGAAATGCAGAGCATTGTATGATTTTTCTGTGTACACGCGATAAGAGCAATATTAGTTGCAAAAGGAAATTTTCATCTCTGAACATTAAAGGTATCCTTTATCCTTATTCTTGGATGTAACACGAAAAAAAGAAACTATATTTTGTCCTGTCCTTTGTATTACTGTTAAAGAGTTGGTATCTGCCTTCTTGCTATGAGACTGGAAAGTCGGCAGTGAACTTAGATTTGTATTCATGAACATGATCTGCCTCTCTTATAGGCTTGCTGTGACTTTTTTTTTTCCTCCAGTAATGGCAAAGGGTTTTCTGCCGCTCAATCCACACTTTCCTCCGTTTTATTATCTCCGTTGACCATTTTGCAAAATAGTTTATTGAGATTAGGGGTCTGATCTTTCGTATGACCTGTTTTAGTGAACTGATCATATGCGACTTGACTTTGGCCAGTAGTACCTCGTTCAGTGTACAGTACTACTATTTAGACTTACTGATTTGGATAATAGGAAAGCTATAATGTTAGAAATGTTGTCCTTGTATATTGGAGAAATTTTGAAGTTGCATATTGGAGTAATTTACTCCTGTATGCTTCGTAAATGAGTGCATTCTATTGTCGAGAGTAAATACAGTATTTTGTAGTGTAAACTTAAGCTTTTAGCTGAGGAAATTGGCAACATAGTTGGAGTGTGGAGACTATTCTTAAAACGCAGATGTTTTAAATTACAAGGAACTGTAGTGATGTGTAGGCTGTAACAGTTCCTGGTGCCAAATTTGGGAGATATTTGGTTGAGGTGCTTTCTATAAAGAAACATACTAAGTATCTGCAATAAAAGCGAATTTGTAGCTATACACAAAGGATTTTACATTATAAATAATAACTCAATAAGGCACCTTTCTTTGCTCTTTGTGTATCTGCCAGTTAAGACCAAAACATCTCATATTTTCATTGCAGTTTCCTGCCAAAACAAATACTGATTTTGCATGGGCTTTGCTGCTCAGTTTGAAAGCTAGGGGAATCTCTCAGAGCCTATTCTGGTTCTGGAGGCTTCCTGGCTAAAAAAAAGAAAAAAATTGAAAGCTAGGTTTCAGTCATATGCTTGCACCTTAAGTACAGGTTATAAAATAAAAAAGAAAGTTGCTGAGTCAGTGGCAGGTTGTTTCATTTGTTCTTTTGATTTGCAAAACGAATTTCTGTCATAATTTGAATTTCCAATATAATATGTTTGTTGAATAGCAAGGGCAAATAAGTTTTCATAATAACTGATTTAAAATGTTAATTTTGTTTATACTGGTGCCACAGGTTGTCAGTTTGACAGATAGACGTAGTAAAGGGATGCCTTGTTGGAATGGGAAATTCCTTTTTAACAGCTAAAATTTGGGGAAAGGATTTTGCATAGTACAGCTGGTGTAAAACAATAGGTCTTTAGCATCAGATTGTAGGATATTCCAAAATTAGGCAGTTTTATTATTTGAAATTTAAAACTTAGTATTTTGCAGGAAGAAGTTTAAAGCTTTAAAACATTTTCTACCTATATAAGTATGTGGATGTAATAGAGCTTAATACGGTATTTGAAACTGTGTTTTTTTTTTTTTTTTTGCGATGTCTCGCTTCCTCACCCAAGCTGGGGTGCAGTGGTGCGATCTCGGCTCATTGCAACCTCTGCCTCCCAGATTCAAGTGATTCTCCTGCCTCTGCCTCACAGATTCAAGCGATTCTCCTGCCTCAGCCTCCCGAATAGCTGGGATTACAGGCGCCCGCCACCACGGCTGGCTAGTTTTTGAAATTTTAGTAGAGAAGGGGTTTCACTATGTTGGCCAGGCTGGTCTCGAACGCCTGATGTCAGGTGATCCACCCACCTAGGCCTCCGAAAGTGCTGGGATTATAGGCGTGAGCCACCATGCCCAGCCTTTGAAAACTTTTTATTGGAAAAAATGTAACATGATTAAAAGAAATTCAAAAGAAAAAATTTAAATTACTGTCACCTAACACTTATATTTTTCTGTACTCTAGTCCTGTTATTCTTCTATAATATAGTAGTAATGTAATATTCTAATCCTACCTGTGCTTGTGTATAATTCTGTGATTAATGTTGATATAATTGTCTTTAAATTTAACATGCTTTCCCTGTTGCTGTATATTACTGTTATTTTATGGCTTTTAATAGTCCAAAGTTTTATTTACTGCCTTAGTTTATTTAACCATTTCCATATCTTAACATTTTAGTAATTCCACTTTTTTACTCGGATTATTATTACTATTATTATTTTTTTGAGACGGAGTCTCGCTCTGTCACCCAAGCTGGAGTGCAGTGGCGCTATCTTGGCCCACTGCAACCTCCACCTCCCAGGTTCAAGCGATTCTGCTGTCTTGCCCTCCTGAGTAGCTGGGACTACAGGCACGTGCTACCATGCCTGGCTAATTTTTTTTTATTTTTAGTAGAGACGGGGTTTCACCGTGTTAGCCATGGTGGTCTCGATCTCCTGACCTCGTGATCCACCCGCCTCAGCCTCCCAAAGTGCTGGGATTACAGGCATGAACCACCACACCCGGCTGTTTTTTTTTGACAGGGTCTCACTTTGTCACCCGGGCTAGAGTGCAGTGCATCTCAGCTCACAGCAGCCTCTACCTCCTGGGTTCAAGTGATCCTCCTGCCCTAGCCCCCCTAATAGCCGGGGCTACAGGTGCGCGCGCACGTGCGTGCATCACCACACTTGGCTAACTTTTGGTATTTTTTGTAGAGACAGGGTTTTGCCATATTGCCCAGGGTGTTCTTGAACTCCTAAGCTCAAGCACTTCACTGGCCTCAGCCTCACAAAGTGCTAGGATTACAAGCGTGAGCCACTGTGCCTGGCCCATACATTTTCACTCTTAAAATAATGCTATAATGAAATTGTTTTGCTAATATGATAGTCCATAGGTCTATACCAAATTACTTTTTGAAATTTTGGGAAAGTCAACTTTCTTTTCTTTTTTTTCCTTTTTTTTTTATGAGGTGGAGTCTTGCTCTTGTCACCCAGGCTGGAGTGCAATGGCATGATCTCGGCTCACTGCAGCCTCCGCCTCCCAGGTTCAAGAGATTCTCCTTGCCTCAGGGTCCTGAGTAGCTGGGATTACAGATGCCTGTCACCACACCCAACTAATTTTTGTATTTTTAGTAGAGACGGGATTTTGCCGTGTTGGCCAGGCTGGTCTTGAACTCCTGACCTCAGGTGATCCATCCGCCTCGGCCTCCCAAAGTGCTGGGATTACAGGCGTGAGCCACCACACCTGGCCGAAAGTCACCTTTTTTTGAATTACTTTCTTTGTGGTGGATCATTAGGGCTGCTACAATATAGTATTTAATTGAGAACTGAATTGAAACAAGGCGAAAGACTGTAGATGTGCATGTATGACTTGAATTCGTGGAGAGAATCAAAATATAAATTCATAATTCTGTTAATGACTTGCTACTAGTTTGTGTACATTAACTTTTATGATGTAAGTAGTGTAATTCTTATACTTCAGTAATATTGTGGGGCTTAAATGTTTTTAAGTGTTCTTTGTTTCAATCAAACCTAATTATCTACAAATCCAGATTTATTGTCTGTTGGTTTACAGAAGAGTCATCTTATATATTTTTGTAATATATTAATTTGTTTTTGTAATATTTAAAGGCTGTCCTTGAATCGAGTTTTTTCTTTGATATGTTTTTATTTTTTTTTTTTCATTTTTTTAGCCAGGAGATATTCTTATCTGATAATCTAGTTTTTTACTGTGTATATGTACAGTTCAATTATCTCTTAATTTAGGGATTCTTGGATCCTGAAAGCATAAATGTTATAAATCTTTTTTTAAATTACGGAAAGGAGGATCTATTAAAGAGGTACTTTTCTATCTGCTAGAAATAATAAGACGAATGATATAAAAAGGTGACTAGTAAGGTCTAATAGTTAAACAGTCCTGTAAATAAGCACCCTAACTATAGCACAGCAGATACAGAATAGAGCAAAATATGCTGCAGGAGCAGAGGGAAACACTTGTGTAGTATGGATTAGAGAAGGTTTGCATAGAATAAGACATCTGATTAAAAACTTACAAATGGCTGTAAAAAGGCATAAAGGAATGAAAAAAATGTGATGAAGTTTATTAAAATGCAAGTAATTTAGAGAGAGTGGGTGCTAAGCTGGAGAGTAAAGAGAGGCTATGTCATGAAAGGTCTTACAGTCAAGTGAGAAATTGAGACTCTATATTGTAGAGAACAGGGAAACATTGGAAGATTTAAGCTGTTAAATATTTTGGCTCCGTTATGAAGGAGGGGTTGGGAGAACAGTTTGAGTGAGGCTGCAGGTTCATGATCCAGAACATCTTGAAGGCACCTAGACGTGAATTGAGAACAGCAGTGGTAGGGATAGAAAAAAATGGATAGACTTGAGAACTGTTACATAATACAAACATTTCCTATGGCCCACAGGCCATGTCACTTTAGCCTTACCTTCTTCCCCATGTGTCCCTGCCACACCAGTCTACTTTCAAGTTTTTTCCCTCAGAGCCTTTGCATATATACTATTCCATTTGCATGCTACTTTTTCTAAAAGATCATTTCTGGTCCTATTCCAGCATCTTGCTGTTTTAATCTGTAGAATTTCTTTCTTTTTCTTCCTTTTTCACATTTGTTCCTCATATTAATTGGGCAATTATAGGCAATTTGACTATTTTTGTTTGAGACGGAGTTTTGCTTTTGTCTCCCAGGCTGGAGTCCAGTGGTGTTATCTTGGCTCACTGCAACCTCAATCTCCCAAGCTCAAGTGATTCTCCTGCCTCAGCTTACTGAGTAGCTGGGATTACAGGCGCCCACCACCATGCCCAGCTAATTTTTGTATTTTTAGTAGAGATGGGGTATCACCATGTTGGCCAGCTGGTCTCGAACTCCTGACCTTAGGTGATCCATCCACCTCGGCTTCCAACTTTTTTGTGTTTTGTAAGTTTGGGTCTATTTCTGGTTTCTTCTGTCTAATTGGTCTGTATGTCTATTCTTATACCAATACTATTTATTACTTTATTTCTTTTTTTTCTTTTTAAATTTTCTTTTTTTTAATTTGAGATGGAGTTTTGCCTTTGTCACCTAGGCTGGAGTGCAATGGTGCGATCTTGGCTCACTGGAACCTCTGCCCCCCGGGGTTCAAGCGATTCTCCTGCCTCAGCCTCCCAAGTAGCTGGGATTACAGGAACCAGCTACCACACCTGGCTAATTTTTGTATTTTTAGTAGAGATGGGGCCAGAGGTTGGCCAGGCTGGTCTTGAACTCCTGACCTCAGGTGATCCACCCACTTCGGCTTTCTAGTGTGCTGTGATTTTAGGCTAGAGCCACCGCGTCCAGCCCCAGCACTGTTTTTGTAATTTCCATTTTACAAGTCTTGTAGATACTTTGTTCAATTTATCCCTAAGCACTTTATTTTAATTTTTTGTGTTGTCTCTTGCTAGTCATATTGTATTTTTAGGTTTCTTTTCCCAGTTTGTTGATAGTATGTAGGAATACAACTGAATCTTTTATATATTTACTTTTTATTGTTATATCATTAAATTCACTTTTTAGTTGTAACAGGTTTTTTTTTGAGACGGAGTTTTGCTCTTGTTGCCCACGCTGGAGTGCAATGGCACGATCTCGGCTCACTACAGCCTCTGCCTCCCGGGTTCAAGGGAGTCTCCTCTCCTGCCTCAGCTTCCTGAGTAGCTGGGATTACAGGTGCGCACCACCACACCCAGCTAATTTTTTGTATTTTTAGTAGAGATGGGGTTTCTTTTTTTTGAGACGGAGTCTTGCTCTGTTGCCCAAGCTGGAGTGCAGTGGCGCGATCCTGGCTCACTGCAAGCTCCGCCTCCTGGGTTCACGCCATTCTCCTGCCCCAGCCTCCCGAGTAGCTGGGACTACAGGCGCCCGCCACTGCGCCCGGCTCATTTTTTGTATTTTTAGTAGAGACGGGGTTTCACCGTGGTCTCGATCTCCTGACCTTGTGATCCGCCCGCCTCGGCCTCCCAAAGTGCTGGGATTACAGGCGTGAGCCACCGCGCCCGGCTGAGATGGGGTTTCGCCATGGCCAGGCTGGTCTTGCACTCCTGACCTCAGGTGATCCGCCTGCCTTGACCTCCCAGAGTGCTGGGATTACAGGAGTGAGCCAACAACTTTTAGGTTTCTTAGGATTTTGTTGTTGTTGTTTTGTTTTTGAGGCAGAGTCTCACTCTGTCACCCAGACTGGAGTTCAGTGGTTTGATCGCGGCTCACTGCAACCTCTGCCTCCCAGGTTCAAGCAATTCTCCTGCCTCAGCCTCCCAAGTAGCTGGGACCACAGCCTTGTGCCACCACACCGGGCTAATTTTTGTGTGTGTATGTTTTTAGTAGAGACAGGGTTTCACCTTGTTAGCCAGGGTGGTCTCGATCTCCTCACATCGTGATCCGCCCGCCTCGACCTCCCAAAGTGTTGGAATTGCAGGCGTGAGCCACCGCACCTAGCAGGATTTTCTTTTCTTTTCTTTTTTTTTTTGAGGCGGAGTCTCGCTGTGTTGCCCAGGCTGGAGTGCAGTGGCCGGATCTCAGCTCACTGCAAGCTCCGCCTCCCGGGTTTACGCCATTCTCCTGCCTCAGCCTCTGGAGTAGCTAGGACTACAGGCGCCAGCCACCTCCCCCGGCTAGTTTTTTTGTATTTTTTAGTAGAGACGGGGTTTCACCGTGTTAGCCAGGAAGGTCTCGATCTCCTGACCTCATGATCCGCCCGTCTCTGCCTCCCAAAGTGCTGGGATTACAGGCTTGAGCCACCGCGCTCGACCAGGATTTTCTTTATACACAATCATTTCTGCAGAGAAAGCCAGTTGTACTTACTTATTTCCAATCTGTATACCATTTTTTTCCTACCTGTTGCCTCTGGCTAGATTAATGCTGTCCACTAGAAATATAAACCAAGTATGTAATTTAAATTTTATAGTACCCCCACACTAAAAAAGTAGCAATAAGAGAAATTAAATTTAATGTATTTTTAATTTTACTACATCCAAAATATTCTTCAATATGTGTAGTAATTTCCTAGGGCTGCCATAGTAAATTACTGCAAAGTGGGTGGTTTCTAACAGCATAAATTTATTTTCTGACAGTTCTGGAAAGTAGAAATATGAGGTTATAGTGTTGGGAGAGCTGTGCTCCCAGTGTAGGCTCTAGGGAAGACCCCTCCTTGACTCTTCCTCTATTTCTTTCTTTTTTTTTTTTTTGAGATAGAGTGTCACTCTTTGGAGTGCAATGGTGTGATCTTAGCTCACCGCAACCTGTGCCTCCTGGATTCAAGCGATTCTCCTGCCTCAGCCTCCCAAGTAGCTGGGATTACAGGCATGCACCACCATGCCCGGCTAGTTTTGTATTTTTAGTAGAGACAGTGTTTCTCCATTTTGGTCAGGCTGGTCTTGAACTCCCGATCTCAGGTGATCTGCCCGCCTTGGCCTCCCAGAGTGCTGAGATTATAGGCTTGAGCCACCGCGCCCAGCCTCTTCTTATTTCTAGTGGTTACTATATAGGAACTAGTTAGGTTTTCTCTTTCTCTTTTTTTTTTGGAGACAATTTCGCTGTTGTTGCTCAGGCTGGAGTGCAATGACGTGATCTTGGCTCACTGCAACCTCTGGACCCCGGGTTCAAGTGATTCTCCTGCCTCAGCCTCCTAAGTAGCTGGGATTATAGGCATGTGCGACCATGCCCATCTAATTTTATATTTTTAGTAGAGATGGGGTTTCACTATGTTGGTCAGGCTGGTCTCGAACTCTTGACCTCAGGTGATCCACCCGCCTTGGCCTCCCAAAGTGTTGGGATTGCAGGCGTGAGCCACATTGCCTAGCCTATAATAGTCATTTGTTCTTTTTTTAATGTCTAGAGGATCTGTAGCAATATGCCTTCTATTATTGCTCATATTGGTTATTCCAGCTTCTTGCTTTTTCCTTAATCTAGACATACTGATATGTATTGCTATTTCTTTTTTTTTTTTTTTTGAGACGGAGTCTCGCTCTGTCGCCCAGGCTGGAGTGCAGTTGCCGGATCTCAGCTCACTGCAAGCTCTGCCTCCCGGGTTTATGCCATTCTCCTTCCTCAGCCTCCCGAGTTGCTGGGACTACAGGCGCCCGCCACCTCGCCCGGCTAGCTTTTTGTATTTTTTAGTAGAGACAGGGTTTCACCGTGTTAGCCAGGATGGTCTCGATCTCCTGACCTCGTGATCCGCCTGTCTCGGCCTCCCAAAGTGCTGGGATTACAGGCTTGAGCCACCACGCCCGGCCTATTGTTATTTCTTATTTTAAATTTTATCGATTTCTGCATTTTATTATTTTTTTTCTTCTACTTCCTCTTGGTTTAGTCTGCTTTTTTCCCTGAGCATCTTGAGGTGGACATTTATGTCATTGATTTTAGAACTTTCTTCTTTTCTCATACAAGTGCTTAAAGCTGTGAATTTCCTTCTAAATACTGTTTAGCCACATATCATAAATGGATTTCTTATTTTCGTTCAGTTCAAAATATTGGCTAATTTCTTTTGCAGTTTCTTTTTTGATCAGGGGTTATTTAGGAGACTTATTTTCTAAATACTGGAGAATTTTATATAGTATCTTTATATTAATGATTTTGAGCTTAATTCCATTGTAGTCAGAGAACATGCTGCATACTTTCTATTATTATTATTTATTTTGAGATGGAGTCTTGCTCTGTCACCCAGGCTAGAGTGCAGTGACACTCCCCATCTCTACTAAAAATACAAAAATTACTCACTGCAACCTCCACCTCCCAGGTTCAAGCAATTCTCCTGTCTCAGCCTCCCAAGTAGCTGGGATTACAAGCGCACGCCACCATGCCTGGCTAATTTTTGTTTCACCATGTTGGCCAGGCTAGTCTTGAACTCTTGACCTCAGGTGTTACGCCCGCCTTGGCCTCCCAAAGTGCTGGGATTACAGGCGTGAACCACCGTGCCTGGCCAACTTATATTCTTTAAAGTATTTCCAGGCTTGTTTTATGGTCCAGCATATGGTTTATCTTGATGAATGTTCTATGTGTGCTTGCAAAGATGGTTTATCTTGCTGTTGTTGGGTGCAGTGTTCTAAAAATAACAATTATGTCAAGTTGGTTAATAATGTTCTTCATATCTTACATATTCTTAATAATGTTCTGTTTACTTTTCTGTGAATTATTGCATCAATGAGGAGTGTTGAACTCCCTATGATTGTGGATCTGTATTTCTCCTTTCAGTTATGTCAATTTTTGCTGCATGCACTTTGATGCTCTCGTTAGATGTACACAGTCATAAGTAATTTAACTAGGGGGATACATTCTGAGGAATGCATCATTGGGCAATTTCTTTATTGTGCGAGCATCATATAGTGTACTTACATGATCCTAGATGGTGTAGCGTGCTACACATGTAGGCTATAGCCTATAGCCTATTGCTCCTAGGCTACAAACCTGTACAACATATTACTGTACTGAATACTCTAGGCAGTTATAACACAATGGTGAATATTTGTGTATCTAAACATAGAAAAGGTACAATAAAAATATAGTGTAAAAGGGCCGGGCACCAGGCACCGTGGCTCACGCCTGTAATCCCAGCACTTTGGGAGCCTGAGGTGGGTGGATCACGAGGTCAGGAGTTTGAGACTAGCCTGGCCAACATAGTGAAACCCCATCTCTACTAAAAATACAAAAATTAGCCCAGCATAGTGGTGGGTGCCTGTAGTCCCAGCTCCTCAGGAGGCTGAGGCAGGAGAATCGCTTGAACCTCGGACACGGAGCTTGCAGTGAGCCGAGATCATGCGACTGCACTCCAGCTTGGGCAACAGAATGAGATTTTGTCAAAAAAAAAAAAAAAAGGGCCGGGCATAGTTGCTCACACCTGTAATCCCAACACTTTGAGAGGCTGAGGCAGGCAGATCACTTTAGGTCAGGAGTTTGAGGCCAACCTGGTCAACATGGTGAAACTGTGTCTCTACTAAAAATACAAAAATTAGCCTGGTATGGTGGCAGATGACTGTAATCCCAACTATTTGAGAGGCTGAAGTAGGAGAATTGAACCCAGGAGGTAGAGGTTGCAGTGAGCCGAGATCACGCCACTGCACTCCAACCTAGGTGACAGAGTGAGACTTTGTCTTAAAACAGAACGGAACACAACAGAACACAGAACAGAACGGAACAGAGAACAGAACAGATATGAAAGGTAAACATGGTGCACCTATAATAGGGCACTTACCATGAGAGGACCTTGCAGGAGTGGAAGTTGCTCTGAGTGAATCAGTGAATGAGGGGTGGTGAATGAATGTGAAGGCCTAGGATATTACTGTACCTTACTGTACACTTTATGAACAATGTACAGCTAGTCTACACTAAATTCATCAAATTTTTTCTTTGATCAATAGTAAATTAACTTTAGCTTATTGTAACTTTTTGACTTTATAAACTTTAAAATGTTTATTTTTTGACTCTTGTAACAACACTTAAATACAAACACATTATACAGCTGTACAAAAGTATTTTTCTTTAAATTCTTATTCTGTAAGTTTTTTCTATTTAAAAATTTTTTTTTTTTTTTTTTTTTTTTTTTTTTTTTGAGACAGAGTCTCGCTCTGTCACCCAGGCTGGAGTGCCGTGGCCGGATCTCGGCTCACTGCAAGCTCCGCCTCCCGGGTTCACGCCATTCTCCTGCCTCAGCCTCCGGAGTAGCTGGGACTACAGGCGCCCGCCACCTCGCCCGGCTAGTTTTTTGTATTTTTTAGTAGAGACGGGGTTTCACCGTGTTAGCCAGGATGGTCTCGATCTCCTGACCTCGTGATCTGCCCGTCTCGGCCTCCCAAAGTGCTGGGATTACAGGCGTGAGCCACCGCGCCCGGCCAAATTTTTAATTTTTTTAACCTTTTTTTAAAAAATGAAATTTTTTTTAGAGATAAGAGTCTCGCTATGTTGCTTAGGCTGACCTCCAACTCCTGGGTTCAAATGATTCTCTGGCCTCAACCTCTGGAGGTGCATGCTACTGCATCTGGCCTTTTTTTTCGTTTTTCTTTTTTTTTTTTTACTTTTTAAACTTTTTTGTTGGAAATGAAGACATAAGCACATACATTAGCCTAGGGCCCACACAAGGTCAGGATTGTCAATATCAATGTCTTCCACCTTCATATCTTGTCCTACTGGAAGGTCTTCAGGGGCAATATTCATGTGGATCGGTCTGGACTACCTCCTGAAGGAACTTGCCTGAGGCTGTTTTTAGGTAGCTTTTAAAAAACATAAGTAGAATGGTGACTCTCGCCTGTAATCCCAGCACATTGGGAGGCTGAGGTGGGAAGATGGCTTGAGCTCAGGAGATTGGGACCAGCCTGGGCAACACAGTAAGTCCCCATCTAAAAAAAAAAAAAAAAAAGTAAGTAGAAGGAGTATACTCTAAAATGATATTTAAAAGTATGACATAGGTTGGGTGTGGTGCCTCATGCTTGTAATCCCACTGCTTTGGGAATCTGATATGGGTGGACCACTTGAGCCCAGGAGTTTGAGACCAGCCTGGGCAACAGGTATCCACCATTAAAGTATTGTGCCAAATAGTTTCACCTCCATGAGATTATTCTACTTCAGCTCTTCAGCCCTCTCTGCCTTTCCGCAAGCCCTTGGCAACCACCGTTTTTTAACTCTTTCTATAGTTTTACCTTTTCTGGAATGTCTTATAATTGAAATCATCTAGTATGTAGCCTTTCCGGACTAGCTTTTTTCACTTAGCAATATACATTTAAGGGTCCTTTACATCATTTTGTGATTGGCTAGCTCATTTATTTTTATTGCTAAATAATCCATTGTATGGATATATTACAGTTTGTTTATCTGTTCACCTATCAGAGGACATCCTTGGTTCCAGGTTTTGGTGATTACGAATAAAGCTGCTTATGATCATTGTGTGTAGGTTTTGTGTGACTATAAGTTTTTAAATCAATTTGGATAATCAAATACTTCAGGAATGTGATTGCTAGATCATATGGTAGGCCTGTATTTAGCTTTGTAAGAAACTGGCAAACTGCCTTCCAAAAGGGCTGTTTTATTTTGTATTTCCATCAGCAGTGAATGTTAAGAGTTCCTGTTGTTCGCATTTTCATTCCTATTTGGTATTGTCAGTTTATTTGATTGTAGCTATTCTAATAGGTGTGTATTGGTATCTCATTGTTATTCCTTCCTTCCTTCCTTCCTTCCTTCCTTCCTTCCTTCCTTCCTTCCTTCCTTCCTTCCTTCCTTCCTTCCTTCCTTCCTTCCTTCCTTCCTTTTCTTCCTTTCTTCTTTCCTTTCTTTCCTTTCTTTCTGAGATGGAGTCTCGATTTGTCAACCAGGCTGGAGTGCAATGGTGAGATCTCGGCTCACTGCAACCTCTGCCTCCTGGGTTCAAGCGATTCTCCTGCCTCAGCCTTCTGAGTAGCTGGGACTACAGGCGCATGCCACCACGCCTGGCTAATTTTTGTATTTTTAGTAGAGACGGGGTTTCACCATATTGGCCAGGCTGGTCTCGATCTCCTGACGTCATGATCCACTCGCCTCAGCCTCCCAAAGTGTTGAGATTACAGGCGTGAGCCACCTTGCCTGGCCTAAGTTTTTCCTTTTTAAAATTAGCTTTATTGAGATATAATTTACACACCGTAAAATTCACCTATTTAAAGGGGGTATCTCGATGTTTTCCAGTATATTTACAGTTTTGCAATCTTTCGCATAATCTAATTTTAAAGCATTTCAATCACCCCAGAAAGAACCCTTGTATACATTAGCAATCACTCTCCAATCCTTCTCTCCTGGATCCCTAGCCCTAAGCAACCACTAATTTATTTTCTGTCTTTGTATATTTGCCTATTTTGGACATTTCATAGAAATGAAGTCATACAACATGTGATCTTTTGTAACTGGCTTCTTTCATTTGGGATAGTGTTTTTCAGATTCACCCATGTTGTAGTATGTATCACTCCTTCTTTCCTTTTTTAAAAATTTCTGGCAAAATTCACATAACATGAAATTTGCCATTTTAACCACTTAAAATATGTAATTCAGTGGTGTTCAGTACATTCACAGTGTCATGCAAGTATTACCACAGACTAAATGTTCGCAAACATTTTCATCATCTTAAAAGGAAACCCTGTACCCTTTAAGCAGTCTCTCCCCATTCCCAGTCTCTTAGTGCCTGCCACCCAGTAATCTGTTTTCTCTATGGATTTGCCTCTTCTGGATATTCCTATAAGTGCACTTATGCAATGTGTGACCTTTTGGGTTCAGCTTCTTTCACTTAACATAATGCTTTCTAGGTTCAGTAGTACTTCATTCCTTTTTATGGCTGAATAATACTATATTCTATAGAAACACCACATTTTGTCTGTCTTGATTTGATGGACATTTACATTGTTTCTACCTTTTGGCTATTCTGAATAGTGCTGCTATGAACATTTACATACAGATTTTTTTGTTTGTTTTTGAGACGAGGTCTGGCTCTGTCACCCAAACTGGAGTACAGTGGCACAGTCGTGGCTCACTGCAGCCTCGACCTTCCGGGCTCAGTGATCTTCCTGCCTTAGCCTCCTGAGTAGCTGGGACTGTGGATTTACACCACCACATCTGGGTAATTAAAAAAAATTTTTTTTTGTATAGTTAGGGTCTTACTGTGTTGTCCGGGCTGGTCTTTTATTTTTTCCTTTTTTTTTTTTTTTTTTTTTTTGAGATGGAGTCCTACTCTGCCGCCCAGGCTGGAGTGCAGTGGCGCGATCTCGGCTCACTGCCACCTCCGCCTCCCGGGTCTAAGTGATTCTTCTGCATCAGCCTCCCGAGTAGCTGGCATTACAGGCGCACACCATCATACTGGGCTAAATTTTGTATTTTGAGTAGAGATGGGGTTTTGCCATGTTAGCCAGGCTGGTGTTGAACTCCTGACCTCAGGTCATCCACCCACCTTGGCCTCCCAAAGTGCTGGGATTAGAGGCATGAGCCTCCACGCCTGGCCTATTTGTTTTTAATTTGTCTTATCTCTTCTTTGTTCCTTTTTGGATTACTTGAGTATATTTTAGTATTCCATTTTATCTTCACGTTGACTGATTAGCTATATGTCTTGATTTTTAAAATTAGTTGCCTTGGCCAGGTGCAGTGGCTCACACCTGTAATCCCAGCACTTTGGGAGGCTGAGGTGGGCGGATCACGAGGTCAGGAGATCAAGACCATCCTGGCTAACACAGTGAAGCCCTGTCTCTACTAAAAATACAAAACATTAGCCGGACGTGGTCACATGTGCATGTAGTCCCAGCTACTTGGGAGGCTGAGGCAGGAAAATCACTT